>NC_059192.1:49551128-49883960 GCF_020615455.1 Coregonus clupeaformis
TGTATTTTAGATTACACAGACTTTTAGGAAATACTGACCTGAACGCCCACTTGGAGGTTAAATTCATTGTCATTAATTGTGAATTAATGTTTGTATTTTAAACCGATTTTCTTCTTATTTTCCTTTCCCCCTCTTTTCCAATCTGTTCTTAGCCTCATTTGCTCTAATCCTGCCACACAGTTGGTGGGGAAGGACGAAGCGGGCCTGTAAGACAGAGACAAACGTTAATGGGAGGCATTACTGCTCTGGACACTTTACACACATCACCCAGTAACCCCCCTCTTCCCCTGCTTCCCTTATCCCCCCCTCCCTCTGGTCTGTATTGAGGTAGTAACAGCCAGGGAATGATGAATGGCTCATAAACTCCCGATAGTACCCACCAAGGATCATCTTCAGTGTCTTTAAAGGTGAAAATGAGCTATATTCAAGCCTAATGTATATTTTGCGCTTAATGTTGTTGTTTTTGAGAGATTTCAATAGTCATTATTGCAAAAGAGAAAAACAAATTCAAGCTCACTTGTACAGAATTCCCTGATCGGTGATGTGGATGTGGGGTAGGGCATTCGTGGCAGGTGTGCCCTCTACCCAACTTGAGGACTTGAGGACGGAGGGCACTCGTGGCAGGTGTGCCCTCTATATAACTATATATGGCCATGCAGGTATTTATATGTGCTTCCTTTCAATCCGGATCCTTCACCCAGACAGAGTTGAGCAATTGAGCACGCCAAACAATTCTCACAACAAGAAACCGATATGCATCATTGAAATAGAAACCATACAAACATACTCTAAAGACCTACCGGCTAGTCCATCCTAATCAAAGCCAACCAAGTCACTATTCAAGACCGGCTACAACTGTTAATTCCATGCCATGTACCATCTTCCTAATCTGAATATATAAAGACATTCATAATTGCATCTCTGCCTCCGCCTGCTCTCTATCCGGAGTCTCACAGTAGATGAGCATCATCATAACCCTCACCTAAACCTCAATCATTTACACTTTTCAGAACTCCCTTGGAGGTTACATTGCTTCACGGTTTCCTGGAGACTAACCCAGGTCCCTGGTAGTCTGGCTGTCTGGCCTTGGGGAGATAGGGGGCTACTGCCTGCCCACTGCCCCACATGGACATATCCAAAGTGGCAGATTGAAGACAGGAGCACGGGTCTTCATTTACTGAGGAGGAGGAGGAGGAGGAGGAGGAAGAGGAGTGGCTGAGTTGGGTCAATGTTTTTAATCATCAAATGATAACACAAGACATCTGCTGCAAGAGCCTCAGTGCCACGGGCCTGGCGTCACGTCGAGGAGTGTGCCAGGCTCCCCTAATCGCACCAAGGAATTGCTTTATTCCTCGATATTCCTGTGCGTTCACAGTTTAATCCCAATACACAGCTCCCCCTCCCCCCACATACTATTTAATAATCTTGTGTAAATACTGCTGTAGATACAGGTATTATCAAAAAATTCAATGACTGGTGCAATCTGTTGTGAAAATAAATCCCCCAACCTCACAGCATCAGTTTGCTCCGTTTTTGAAAAAAGAGAGGTATAAAATATTTTTATCATGATGCTAAGCATAAAGAAACATGGCTTAGTCTTTGCATGCAACCTGATAGATGTGGAACAAAACCCAGATTTGTGTCATTGTCAGAGAATGGAGTATTAGATACTAATAACTCAGTAATCCATCAGAAAAATTGCACTTTCTATTCTTCTTCACTCGCAACATGGACCATATGCCTGATACTGAACCATATGTGATATTTTCTACCAGACAGAAAAGGGGCAATAGCAAAAAAATCTAACATAATCCGCCGACTTTTTATATCACAGTTATTGTTTGAATCAAGGGCAGATTTTGTTTAAATTTTATTTGTAATACTCTTAAGGTTCCTCCCTATCACTTTCACCCAGTCTTCACCCAGTTAAAGCTGGACTCTCACCCTTTGAGCTTAGGGGGGCACTAAGCTAACATATTGATTTGTTTTAAGATGATCATACCATGGATTATTTAGCTATTTGATTTTGAATTTTAGGACCCCTTTAGGTATATACAGTGGTGTGAAAAAGTGTTTGCCCCCTTCCTGATTTGTTATTTGTTTGCATGTTTGTTACACTTAAACGTTTCAGATCATCAAACAAATTTAAATATTAGTCAAAGATAACACAAGTAAACACAAAATGCAGTTTTGAAATGAAGGTTGTTATTATTAAGGGAAAACAAAATCCAAATCTACATGGCCCTGTGTGAAAAAGTGTTTGCCCCCCCCTGTTATAACACAACTCAACTGTGGTTTATCACACCTGAGTTCAATTCCTCTAGCCACACCCAGGCCTGATTACTGCCACACCTGTTCTCAATCAAGGAATCACTTAAATAGGACCTGCCTGACAAAGTGAAGTAGACCAAAAGATCCTCAAAAGCTAGACATTATGCAGAGAAATCCAAAAAATCCTGAAGGAGAATGTCCGGGCATCTGTTCGTGACCTCAAGCTGAAGCGAACTTGGGTTCTGCAGCAGGACAATGATCAAAAACACACCAGCAAGTCCACCTCTGAATGGCTGAAGAAAAACAAAATGAAGACTTTGGAGTGGCCTAGTCAAAGTCCTGACCTGAATCCTATTGAGATGCTGTGGCATGACCTTAAAAAGGCAGTTCATGCTTGAAAACCCGCCAATGTGGCTGAATTACAACAATTCTGCAAAGATGAGTGGACCAAAATTCCTCCACAGCGCCGTAAAAGACTCATTGCAAGTTATCGTAAACACTTGATTGCAGTTGTTGCTGCTAAGGGTGGCCCAACCAGTTATTAAGTTGTAGGGGGCAATCACTTTTTCACACAGGGCCATGTGGGTTTGGATTTTGTTTTCCCTTAATAATAACAACCTTCATTTCAAAACTGCATTTTGTGTTTACTTGTGTTATCTTTGACTAATATTTAAATTTGTTTGTGTCACGGATTCAGCTGAGGCTGCTCGTCCACCCCTATGGAGCTCGGAGGTGCTGGTGCTAGGGAGACCAGGAGAGAGACCAGGAGAGAGGCCGTCCCCTGCAACAACTGTGGCCGCAGAGGACACACTGCTGGTCGGTGCTGGGGAGGGTCTCCTAGGAATCGAGGCAGTAGGCAGCGCACTGATGAGTCATTCCAGGTGAGTAGGCACCCAACTCACCCAGAGCTCTCTGTTGCGCATATGTGTATTAAAGTTGTGTTTCCCAAGGTTTCTCCTCACTCCCAGCATAAGGCGCTAGTAGATTCAGGCGCAGCTGGGAATTCTATCGATCGCCAATTCACCTATAAGTTAGGTATTCCTATTGTACCCGTTGATGTGCCCTTCCCCATCCATGCCCTAGATAGCCGCCCTTTGGGGTCAGGATTGATTAGGGAAGTCACAGCGCCTCTCAGGATGAAAACGCAGGAGGGCCATGAGGAGATAATTTGTTTGTATTTGATTGATTCTCCTGCGTTTCCCATGGTGTTGGGGCTTCCCTGGTTAACATCTCATGACCCCAATATTTCATGGCAACATAGGGCTCTCAAGGGATGGTCTGATCAGTGTTTCGGGCGGTGTGTAGGTGTTTCCGTAGGGGCAACGACGGTGGAAAGCCCGAACCAAGTTCCCACCATGCACATTCCACCTGAGTATGCCGATTTGGCACTCGCCTTCTGTAAAAAGAAGGCGACTCAATTACCACCTCATCGACAGGGGGATTGTGCGATAGACCTCCAAGTAGGCGCTGTGCTTCCTCGTAGTCATGTGTATCCTCTGTCTCAGGAGGAGACGGCGGCTATGGAGACATATGTCACCGAATCTCTGAGACAGGGATACATACGGCCGTCCACTTCCCCTGCGTCATCGAGTTTCTTTTTTGAAGAAGAAGAAGGATGGGGGTTTACGCCTGTGTATTGATTACCGTGGTCTCAATCAGATCACAATCAAATACAGCTATCCTCTCCCTCTGATTGCTAGTACGGAGTCATTACAGGGGGCGTGATTCTTTACAAAATTGGATCTCAGGAGCGCGTACAACCTGGTGCGCATTAGGGAGGGAGATGAGTGGAAGACAGCATTCAGTACCACCTTGGGTCACTATGAGTACCTCGTCATGCCATACGGTTTAATGAATGCTCCTTCAGTCTTCCAATCGTTCGTGGACGAGATTTTCCGGGACTTGCATGGACAGGGTGTAGTGGTGTATATTGATGACATTCTAATATACTACGCTACACGAGCCGAGCATGTGTCCCTGGTGCGTCGGGTGCTTGGTAGACTGTTGGAGCATGACCTGTATGCGAAGGCGGAGAAATGTCTGTTCTTCCAGGAGTCCATCTCCTTCCCGGGACATTGGTTGTCCGCGTCAGGGGTGGAGATGGAGATTGACCTTGTTTCAGCCGTGCGTAATTGGCAGACTCCCACCACGGTGAAGGAAGTGCAGCGGTTCTTGGGTTTTGCCAATTACTACCGGAGGTTTATCCGGGGCTTTGAACAGGTAGCAGCTCCCATTACCTCCCTGCTAAAGGGGGGTCCGGTGCGTCTGCAGTGGTCGGCTGAGGCGGACAGGGCTTTTAGACATCTGAAGGACCTGTTTACCTCGGCTGGCACATCCAGATCCCTCTTTGGCGTTCCAAGTGGAAGTGGATGCATCCGAGGCTGGGATCGGTGCTGTACTGTCTCAGCGCTCGGGTACGCCAGCAAAACTCCGCCCCTGTGCTTTCTATTCTAAGAAGCTCAGTCCGGCGGAGCGCAATTATGACGTGGGGGACAGGGAGCTGTTAGCTGTGGTTCAAGCCCTGAAGGTGTGGAGGCATTGACTTGAGGGGGCTAAACACCATTTTCTCATTCTGACTGACCATCGTAACCTGGAGTACATCCGGGCAGCAAGGAGGCTGAACCCTCGCCAGGCAAGGTGGGCTATGTTTTTTACCCGATTTGTATTTAAGCTCACCTATAGACCAGGGTCACAGAACGCTAAGGCAGACGCCCTGTCCCGACTATATGACACAGAGGAGAGGTCCATTGAGCCCACTCCCATACTTCCGGAGTCTTGTCTGGTGGCACCGGTGGTGTGGGAGGTTGATGCGGACATCGAGCGGGCGTATGCACCGATCCTACTCCCCCACAGTGTCCAGAGGGTCGGAAGTACGTGCCGCTCGAGGTTCGTGATCGATTGATATATTGGGCTCACATGTCACCCTCCTCTGGTCATCCTGGTATTGGTCGGACAGTGCACTGCCTTAGTGGGAAGTACTGGTGGCCCACTTTAGCTAAGGACGTGAGGGTTTATGTTTCCTCCTGCCCGGTGTGCGCCCAGTGTAAGGCGCCTAGACACCTGCCCAGAGGGAAGTTACAACCCCTACCCGTTCCACAACGGCCGTGGTCTCACCTATCGATGGATTTTGTCACGGACCTTCCCCCTTCCCAGGGGAACACGACGATCTTGGTCGTTGTGGATCGGTTTTCGAAGGCCTGCCGTCTCATTCCTATGCCAGGTCTCCCTACAGCCCTACAAACTGCTGACGCCCTGTTTACACACGTCTTCCGGCACTACGGGGTACCTGAGGATATAGTGTCTGATCGGGGTCCCCAGTTCACCTCTAGAGTCTGGAGGGCGTTTATGGAACGTCTGGGGGTCTCGATTAGCCTTACCTCAGGTTTTCACCCCGAGAGTAATGGGCAGGTGGAGAGAGTGAACCAGGATGTGGGTAGGTTTCTGAGGTCCTATTGCCAGGACCGGCAGGGGGAGTGGTCGGGATATATCCCCTGGGCAGAGATAGCTCAAAACTCACTCTGCCACTCCTCCACTAACCTTGCGCCTTTTCAGTGTGAGCTAGGGTATCAGCCGGTCCTGGCACCTTGGCATCAGAGCCAGATCGAAGCCCCTGCGGTGGACGAGTGGTTTCGGCGCTCGGAAGAAACCGGGGTTCTCTACCATGTCCCCATGCCTAGCCCCTTCTCTGTGATAGAACGTTGGAGAGGCCACCTCTCTACATAAATACTGTTTTAAGGAACATGTAGGGCTACTGTATAGGAAAAAGGTAGGGGGGATTCATTTCATAAAGTTCATAGAAATGAATAACAAAATAAAAATCCAATAGAAATGTCCTAAAAAATAAATAGTTGAAAGCGACAGTTCTTTAAGTGTCCTTTTAGAGCAGGGATGGGCAACTTTGATGGGGGTGGGAGACACAAAAGATCTGAACTCATCATGAGGGGCTGCAGTTGCTGACGGCTCTGCGTACTGTGATGTCACGAGAGGCTGTGTCCTGGAGGGACGTTACATCCCCCTGAGATGGCTGCAAACCCAGACAGCTATGGCTCCATCTGCTGGTATGGTCGGGAACTCCAACCCTCTGTGGCCAATCTTCCCACGCAGCTGAAACCAATCAGGGGCTGATAAGCTGGAGTTGTTTTGGAAGGGGAGAGACACGGTCTGGAAGGTGGGCTCGGAGAAGAAGAGAATTGTGTTATAATTTCGTTAGTTGCCGAAGACCTTTAATAAAAATCCTTGTTTTGGTTGAACCTGGACTCCTTGCACTACTTGGGCAACCCCGCTGGAAGCGGTAGCCTCTCGTGGCATCACAGATGGTGGAGAATACGGGCAGGCTCAAGCGTTAATAGTGCATGTCGGAGGAGGATACCGAAGGTTTGATCACCCAGTTTTCCAAGTTGGCCGTAGGCTCCCCGCCGACTGAAATGGAGGACATATTGAAAGCCCTTGTTGCTGGCCAGCAAGCCCAGATGCAAGCAAACGTGGCTCTCTTGGAGGAGCAAAAGAAAGCCAACCTTCTGAAGGCAGAGGAATTGCAGTTGCAGAGACAGAGGGTGGTCCAAAATACCCGCCCAATAAAGGCAAGTGACTTTATATCTAAGATGGGAGCTACCGATGACATTGAGGCATACCTGCATGCATTTGAGGCCACGGCCACTAGGGAAGCCTGGCCCAAGCAACAGTGGGTTGGTCTGTTAGCCCCCTTCCTAACCGGGGAAGCGCTGAATGCTGTCCGGGACCTGGGCCCTGACCAGGTTACTGACTATGATGCCCTGAAGTCTGAGATCCTCAGCAGATATGGACTCACAAGGTTTGGTATGGCCCAGCGCTTTCACAGTTGGACCTTCCAACCAGACCAACCTCCTCGGGCGCAGATGCATGAACTTGTCCGAATCGCAAGGAAATGGCTGGATCCGCAGAGGAATACAGCAGCGGCGGTGGTGGAGGCCGTTGTGGTGGATCGTTACCTACGCGCCCTGCCTTATGAGGCAAAACGGTTCATCAGTCAACAGGCCTTGACCACGGCTGATCTGACCGTGGAAGCTGTGGAAAAGTACCAGGCCACCGCGGAGATGCTGAATGCTTCCCGGAAAAACCCCAGGAGTGCGGCCCCACCACAAATGGGGAAAACCCGTCCAAAGGACCCCAAGGTCTCGAACCCCGCCGCGTCAGGACTTATCCCGGCTCCAGGGGAGGCAGAAACCAGGCGGGTCCAAGAAGAGTACACCAGGATGGGGAACCTCGACAGTGTTACCGGTGTGGGGAGATGGGACATATCTCCTGGCAGTGTGGGAAACCAGCCGATGAACCTATGCCCACTGCGGAGTCCTCCAGCTCAGCACCCCCACATCGTTTTGCCTCGCTCTTGGGAGTCGTAGATGGCGGCCCAGATCGACCCCCCACCTGCCCGGTAACTGTGAATCACCATGATGTGGAGGCCTTACTGGATTCTGGTAGCCGGGCCACCCTGGTGCGTAAGGATTTGGTGGGCCCAACGTGTCTGACCCCGGGGAAAGTCCTCCCAGTTTCCTGTGTCCATGGGGACACCAGAGAATACCCCATTACTGAACTTACAATGACCAGCACACGGGGAACCATACACACGACGGCGGGGGTGGTTGATTCCCTCCCCGTCCCTGTCCTAATTGGACGAGACTGCCCAGCCTTTTACCCACTCTGGAGAGAGTCTCAGGAGAGGATAACCCGAGTACCTCGGAAACGGAGAGGCAAGACTCATCCTGGGAAGGCTCCGGTGCAATCCTCCGAGTTACTCACTCCCGCCCGGGCTCTGATAGGGATGGCAGGTGCCCAGACCGACACCGAGACTGGTCCGGATACGGGAGAAGAGAACGCAGCCCAGGAAAGTGCTCCGTTCTCCAGTGAAGAAGACGTCCCAGGCACCCAAGAGCTTCCCCCTCTCACAGGCCAGTATGGTACGGCTCAATTACAAGATCCTACTCTTGCAAATGCCTTAAGAAATGTGCAGGTATTAGAAGGTGTAGTGTTAGGTGATAAGACAACCCCTACTTACCCCCATTTCGCAGTAAACCGGGGGTTAGTATATCAGATAGTCAAGAAAAATGAGGAAGTGCATGAACAGCTCCTCGTGCCACAGCCCTATCGGGCCACAGTACTCAACCTAGCCCACACACACCCGCTAGGGGCCCACTTGGGGGTAGAGAAGACTAAGGAAAGAATCATGCAACGTTTCTTTTGGCCAGGAGTACACAAAGAGATAGAGAACTACTGCCGTAGTTGCCCTGAGTGTCAGCAGGTTGCGCCAAAGCCCACATATAGAAACCCGCTCATTCCCTTGCCCATTATCGAAACTCCTTTTGAGAGGATTGGATTAGACATAGTCGGGCCCTTACCGAAAAGTGCCAGGGGACATCAATACATTCTGGTCATTCTGGACTATGCGTCCCGGTACCCGGAGGCCATTCCGCTGAGGAAGGCTACATCCAGACAAATCGCCAAGGAGCTGTTCCGTCTCTCAACTAGTCTGGGAATCCCAAAAGAGATATTGACGGACCAAGGGACTCCATTCATGTCCAGGGTGATGAAAGAACTCTGTGCTTTACTGAAAATCAAACAGCTGAGAACCTCGGTCTACCACCCCCAGACAGATGGCCTAGTCGAACGTTTTAACAAAACACTAAAATCCATGCTGCGGAAAGCGGTAGGGGAAGATGGGCGCAACTGGGATCAGCTGTTACCATACATATTGTTTGCGGTGAGAGAGGTACCTCAGTCTTCTACTGGTTTTTCACCCTTTGAGCTCTTGCTTTCCTACAGACCCAGAGGACTGCTCGACATCGCCAAGGAGGCCTGGGAGGAGCAGCCATGCCAACAGCGGACACTGATCGACCATGTAGGGGCTATGAGGGAGAGAATGAAGGCCATCTATCCCATGATGCGGGAACACATGGAGGCCAGTCAGCGGCAACAGCAAGCCTCCTACAACAGATCTGCTCAGCCCAGGGAGTTTAAGCCGGGGGACAGAGTGCTGGTCCTGGTGCCAACCGTTGAGTGCAAATTCCTGGCAACCTGGCAAGGACCATATGAGGTCATTGAACGCATGGGAGAAGTAAACTACAAGGTGAGGCAACCAGATAAGAGGAAAACTGAGCAGATTTATCATGTTAACCTTTTAAAGAAGTGGCACGCCAGAGAGGCGCTGTTTAGCTCTCTACCCCCACAGAGACCCAGGAACCGGCGCGAGAAGAGGTTCAGCTGGGTCCAAATCTGTCCCCACATCAACGACAGATGGCCCTGGAACTCGTGGAGCAGAACCAGGATGTCTTCTCCTCCCTTCCCGGTCACACAGAGGTGGTCCAACATGAGATCCGCACCATGCCTGGCCGAACGGTAAACCAGCGCCCGTACCGCGTGCCAGAGGCTCGTAAAGTGGTTATACAGAAGGAGGTAAGGAAGATGCGGGAGTTGGGAGTAATCGAAGAGTCCCACAGTGCCTGGGCAAGTCCCATAGTACTAGTTCCCAAGCCAGACGGTTCAGTACGATTTTGTAATGACTATCGAAAGTTGAATGAAGTGTCTGAATTTGATGCATACCCAATGCCTCGTGTCGATGATTTAATAGACTCCTTGGGGCATGCTCGTTTCATAACCACTCTTGATCTCACAAAAGGCTACTGGCAGGTGCCCTTGACCCCGGCGTCTAAGGAGAAGACAGCCTTTGCCACCCCGGAGGGGCTCTACCAGTATACCCGACTTCCGTTTGGTCTCCACGGGGCACCTGCCACGTTCCAACGCCTGATGGATCGAGTCCTTGCGCCCCACAAGAGGTACGCAGCGGCTTATTTGGATGATGGGGTTATACAAAGTCAGGATTGGGCCAGCCACCTACCCCGGGTACAAGCGGTGCTGGATTCGCTCAGGGAAGCAGGGCTCACGGCAAACCCGAAGAAGTGCAAGGTGGCCTTCAGTGAGACAAACTACCTGGGGTACACCATTGGGCGGGGGTTGGTCAAACCACAGGAAGCCAAACTGCGGGCCATACAGGACTGGCCGCAGCCCATCAACAAGAAGCAAGTAAGGTCATTTTTGGGCCTCGCTGGCTACTATAGACGCTTTATTGCAGATTTTGCTACCATAGCGGCACCATTGACGGAGCTGACGACCAAACGCCACTCACGAATGGTGAAGTGGAACCCTGCGGCGGAGGCGGCTTTCCGCAACCTGAAGCGAGCACTCTGCTCCAGTCCGATCCTGGTGGCACCAGACTTCAAGAAGGAATTCATGGTCCAAGCGGATGCTTCGGAGGTGGGTCTGGGTGCTGTCCTCACCCAGGCACATGACGGGGAAGAACATCCCATTCTCTACCTAAGCAGGAAGTTACTTCCAAGAGAGAAGAACTATTCAACGGTGGAGAAGGAATGTCTGGCTGTAGTCTGGGCCCTGGAGTCCCTTCGGTTCTATCTCCTGGGCCGACGTTTCATGGTGGTATCTGATCACGCCCCTCTGCAGTGGATGGCCAAGAACAAGGAATCAAACAGTAGAGTAACCAGATGGTTTTTGAGCTTGCAACCGTTTAACTTTTCGGTTGTCCACAGGGCTGGCAAGCACCACGGAAATGCGGACGCCCTCTCCCGGCGTGATGCCTTCTTCACTGCCTTTACCCCGACGAGGACGTCGGTCCCGAGGAGGGGGATGTGTGATGTCACGAGAGGCTGTGTCCTGGAGGGACGTTACATCCCCCTGAGATGGCTGCAAACCCAGACAGCTATGGCTCCATCTGCTGGTATGGTCGGGAACTCCAACCCTCTGTGGCCAATCTTCCCACGCAGCTGAAACCAATCAGGGGCTGATAAGCTGGAGTTGTTTTGGAAGGGGAGAGACACGGTCTGGAAGGTGGGCTCGGAGAAGAAGAGAATTGTGTTATAATTTCGTTAGTTGCCGAAGACCTTTAATAAAAATCCTTGTTTTGGTTGAACCTGGACTCCTTGCACTACTTGGGCAACCCCGCTGGAAGCGGTAGCCTCTCGTGGCATCACAGTACCCACTTTCCAAGGAGTGCACATTTTGTTTCTTATCTATTCCAGCCCAGAACCCCATCTAGTGGGCGTCGCTATTGTCCATTTCTAAGCTTGCCAATCGCTAAAAAACATAAAAAAGAAGAGGACAACACAGAATTAGAATTGGAGACATGCTGTTTTGATTTTGAACATTCATTGTGTGGACTAAAGATCCATTGAACTGAGTACCCAACTCAAGGGTCCACTCAAAATGGCTAAACTCCGGTGTTTGAGTGTGTTTTTTAAATACCTTTTAATGGCGGCTGATATCTTGATTACTAAAAGGTCTCGACATTTCCTGTGACTCTTCAGATAATCAAAATAATGACTCCAGTCACAGCTCAGCCGTAAGCAGCGACCCCGTAGTCCACCATTGGTTCTCTTCACCATTCAACTGACTACCCAACTCAAAGATCCACTCAAAATGGCTAAACTCCAGTCTTTTCTTTTTAATGAGCATTTGATGGCGGCTGCCATGGAGTACCATGAGGAGATTGCCCGATCCAATGAGGAGAATAACCGGCTATGAAGATGCTGCGGATCCCACCAGAGATACAATGATGTAGAATAGACTCCCTCCAGTTCTCTCTCGCTGTGTCTGAGGAGGTTACCTCTGAGCAGCAGCACTGTGATAAGGACTGGAGCCCGAGTCTGGTGCAGGAGGACCAAGAGCACACACAAATTAAGGAGGAACAGGAGGAACTCATGACCAGTCAGGAGGAAGAGCAGCTTCAAGGGCTCTTTGACACCAAAGGCTCCATATTCACTCTTTCCCGGGGTGAAAGTTAATGTGTTCAGGAGGACCCGCTTCAGTCCTTTACTCTTCCCCAAACCCAGACTGTGGAGAACAGAGAGTGTTTTAGAGTGACTCTAAACCATGTCATTCTCAAATCTTTTGGCACTGTGACCCAACTAAAGGGTCTCAACATATCCTTTGACCATCCAGATAATCAAAGCAATGCCTCCCGTCACAGCTCAGCCGTAAGCAGTGACCCAGTGGGACCACCATTGGATCCCAACACACCATTGAGGAAACCCAGCACTAAACCCAGCACCACGTTTGACTTTGGCAAATGCTTCACTCAGACTGTCCGGCTGAAGACGCACTCGAGGATTCACTCAGAGGATAAAACCACTTAAATGTGGTGACTGTGGAAAAAGATTCAATAGCAAGAAGACCTTGAACAGGCATATACAGGCCAACACAGGAACGAAACCATTTAGCTGTGGTGACAGCGGAAAAAGCTTCAATTGCAAGGGGAAACTAATTGTGCATATACTGACTCACACAGGAGAGAACCATTTAGCTGTGGGGACTGGGGGAAAGCTTCAATCTATAGGCGGCCCTGAAGGCCCTGAAGATGCACATACTAAGTCACACAGGAGAGAAACCATTTAGCTGTGGTGACTGCGGAAAATGCTTTACTCGCAAGGTTAACCTTAACAGGCATATGCTGACTCACACAGGAGAGAAACCATTTATCTGTGGTGACTGCGGGAAAAGCTTTAGTCACAGAGAGTACCTTAACAATTATATACATACTCACACAGGACAGAAACCGTTTATCTGTGGGGATTGCGGGAAAGGCTTCAATAGCAAGGAGTATCTGAACAGGCATATACTGACTCATACAGAAGATAAAACTATTCAACTGTGCTGACTGTGGGAAAAGCTTCAAGAGGAAGAGACACCTAACTGAACATAATGACTCACACAGGATACTTTCTTTTACTGTAATTGTGCTGACGGCGGGAAAAGCTTCAGACACACATTTGACCTGAACAGTCATGTATTGTTTATCCACAAAGAAAGACAACAGGACGAAAACGGAAAGAAAAAGAAAAATACAAAGAACGTCTGTCAAGAGATGGAACAAAAAGGCAGGATCAACACTGTAAGGAATGCAAAGCAACACCTCTTTCTTGCTGTGGGTTTCAAATAAATTGATGTGTTATGATATTACTTTTGAAAAATGTTCAATGTAAAAAAAAGTACAAGGAAATGCTGGATCCAGCTGGACTGCAAATACAATTTTATGGCCCTATTCAATCAAGATTTTATGATTTCAGTTTTTTGCAACAAAGGACTGCCCCTTTGGATCCATACACTCAAGAAAGTAAAAAATTCATGTCCATTCAAACATGGTAGAATCATTTTATTGGATTTATCCTAGAAACGTACTGGTTTTGAATTGTGTTATCAATGTTAAGCTACTTTTCTGCACTTTTCTTGAAATGCATATGAAAAGTATTATATAATGTGGTTCAGTTTCAAAGGCCAATATAGTTTTAGTTGTGCAAAAATGTGATCCTTGTCTGACGTTTACAGTTTTCTTACTTGACCTCATTCTAATGTTATGGAAGACAGTTGTAGTAGCATAGTCAGTTTGGAAAAAAAAATATTCTACAAGTGGTCATACATTTCCGTATTGTTTCCTCAAATGCCAATTAGTATTTTGCATACATAAATGTTATTCAGACACTTTTGGAGGAAAATGTTGGTTAATTGAAGAGATTGGAAATTAGCATATGTGTGTGCTTTGTTGCTTTTTTTGTCAGACTGGCACGCGTACCAATTATGATTTGTGCACCAACATGGCTCCCCAAAAGCGTGGCTGGACGGTTGCTGCTTGGTGTTTAAGAAATGGCTATGACATGGTGTCAGTACAGTGGTAACCCTTAATCATTAGCCATTACTGCTAATGCCAGCAGACATGATTGTATAGTATGAGTGTGTCATGTCTGGCTTGGCCTCACTTTAAGGGTGAGATTATGGACTATATAATGAGGGGGCATGCCCATTAGATAACTGCACCCAGACTTCCAGACTACTAAGGGTCATTATAAACCATTGTCTAATTGACAAAACTTTAATCCCACTCGAGGAGTTGTTTACATGACCAAATTAGGTTAATCTATCCTGGGCTATTTGCATAAATGTGCATTTATTTTATAATTACTGGGCCAAAGTCAGACTGCGTAGGGTTGATTTGTGGGTGGATGAAGCGTGGCCAGACTATTGTATCCTCTGCCATAGTCTCAGATAAACAATGGACCAGCAGAACAATTAACAACACAACCAAGAAGGCCTGGTGTTCAGCATCCTTTGTGTTGGTGACCTCAGGCATTATCACTGTCTGGGAGGAGAATTATAGGGCTGCAATTGCTGCTATTGCTTACGATGCCCTTTGGATTCAATTATTTCAGTCATATACGGTCATATAGGGTAGCAAAGTAGAATTAATGTGATGAAATAACTGTATGTTAATTGTGTAATTAGTTTATTAAATTGTTATGGTTTTATGTTAATGTGATGCTGTAAACATTGTTGTACTGCTTTGTTGTTCTTTCTTCAAATCCATTGGTGCTTTTCATGTTTTCAATGAACATTTTGGATTTATGTTTTTCAATCATTCTCTTAACCATGCACCCACTGTACAGTATGGGTGTAGCAAGGTTGGAGGAAATCTTATGTAATTTGTCATAATGTAGATCTTTTTGTGCCTTCTTCCACCTTAGCCACTATTTCTAACTATTTGAACCACACCACGCAATGAAATGACGGGAGTAAGTCTAAATATAAACTGCACAAAATATACTGCACAAATTTGATTAACATCATGCAAAATACAGCTCTACCAAGGGTATGACACTTCCAATCACACTTGCTTATACTCTGATACAAATTTGCCTTCAAACTAAATTCACCTATTTGTTATAGATGCACTGAACAGATTACCTTTTCCTCTATTGATGTTCTGTGATGTGTAAGCTATGTTCTCAATCCGTCTCAGTCTCTTGTTCCCAGGTGGGCACGTAAAGGACACTGTCTCCATTCTCAGGGGAGACAGCAGCAAGCAGCTTCCCTGCGCTTTTCTGTAACACCCCTTCCTAAGTAACGATTTGCAGTGCTCAGCACAGACTATATACTTTAGTTGTACTGCTGTTGTTTTTGTTGTCATTTGTCTATTTCTACAGTGCCTTCAGAAAGTATTCCCACCCCTTGACTTTTTCTGCATTTTGTTGTGTTACAAAGTGGGATTAAAATGGATTTAATTTCATTTTTGGTCAACGATCTACACAAAATACTATGTAATGTCAAAGTGGAAGAACATTTTTAATATTTATTAAAAATTTATTACCAAATAAAACACAAATATATCTTGATTAGATAAGTATTCTCACCCCTGAGACAATACATGTTAGAATCACCTTTGGCAGCGATTACAGCTTTGAGTCTTTTTGGGTGAGTCTCTAAGAGCTTTGCACACCTGGATTGTACAATATTTGCCCATTATTCTTTTTAAAATTCTTCAAGCTCTGTCAAGTTGTTTGTTGATCATTGCTAGAAAGCCATTTTCAAGTCTTGCCATAGATTTTCAAGCCAATTTAAGTACAAACTGTAACTAGGCCACTCAGGAACATTCAATGTCGTTTTGGTAAGCAACTCCAGTGTAGATTTGGCCTTGGGTTTTAGGTTATTGTCCTGCTGAAAGGTGAATTCATCTCCCAGTGTCTGTTGGAAAACAGACTGAACCAGGTTTTCCTCTAGGATTGTACCTGTGCTGTATTCTGTTTCTTTTTATCAACAAAAAAAACTCCCTTACCGATGACACGCATACGCATAACATGATGCAGCTGCTTGAAAATATGAAGAGTGGTACTCAGTGATGTGTTGTGTTGGATTTGCCCCAAACATAACACTTTGTATTCAGGACAAAAAGTTAATTTCTTTACCACATTTTTTGCAGTATTACTTAAGTGCCTTGTTGCAAACAGGATGCATATTTTGGAATATTTTTATTCTGTACAAGCTTCCTTATTTTCACTCTGTCATTTAGGTTTGTATTATGGAATAACTACAATGTTGTTGATCCATCCTCAGTTTTCTCATATCACAACCATGAAACTCTGTAATTGGCCTCATGGTGAAATGCCTGATCAGTTTCCTTCCTCTCCGGCAACTGAGTTAGGAAGGATGGCTGTATCTTTGTAGTTACTGGGTGTATTGATACACCATCCAAAGCCTAATCAATAACTTCACCATGCTCAAAGGGATATTCAGTGTCTGCTTTTTTTTTTACACATCTACCAATCGGTGCCCTTCTTTGGGAGGCATTGAAAAACCTCCCTGGTCTTGAAATTCACTACTCGATTGAAGGACCTTACAGATAATTGTACTTGTGGGGTTAAGATATATGGTAGTCATTAAAAAATCATGTTAAACACAACTATCGAACACAGAAGGAGTCCATGCAACTTATTATGTGATTTGTTAAGAACATTTTTACTTCTGAACTTATTTAGGCTTGCCATAAGAAAGGGTTGAATACTTATTGACTCAAAACATTTCAGCTGTTCATATTTTATTTTTTTCGGAAATTCCACTTTGACATTATAGGGTATTGTGCGTAGATCAATTACACAAAATCTCAATTTAGTCAGACTGGAACACAACAAAATGTGGAAAAAAGAAAGGGGTGTGAATCCATTCTGAAGGCACTTTATATGCTTTTATTGTACTGTTGTTTTTGTTGTTGTTGTCGTCCTTGGCTTTCTTTCTCAGAATCAATAAGAAGATATAGCGTTTATTGTAGATCAGAGTTTGTTATTCAGAGATGGGAAATGAAACTGTTGCTAAAATAACATTTCATATATATATTTGTATTAACTATAGAGCCTAAATATTCTCTGATAAAGTGATTGACGGGATGTCTGTTATGTTTTTGTAAAAAACTAAACAATGGAGAATAAAAAGCAACCATTGAAGGTTGTATAAAAGCTTGTTTACAATAGAGAAAAATACATACATTTATATATTATATATACATTAACGTGAGAGCAAGAAGACAAGATAAATAATGAAATGTGGCCTAATGCCTCCATCACACATGCTGTGACCTTTTGAGGATGGCCTCCCCTTATTGGTGATGATTACGGACAGGAGCTGATTTTAACAGATGCACGCACAGGCCCCTTTTAAATCTATCATGAAGTCATCCAATGGAATTAATGTTGCTGTGCTTACAGAACACAAGCAATTAATTACAAAACCAAAAACCGAAAAAACTCAAAAAAATGTCAGATATGAAAGAAAGATAACAAAGTACTAAACCGACAGAAATCTGGATCAGAATAAAAGCTCTGAAGAGCTAAGAATCTAAAAACCTTAATCTGAACATTATTCATCCCCCAAAATCAATGAATCCTCTTCTTGATATAATTATAATCCATGTTGAAAATTAAATACGACATAGGTTTCTCAAGTGAGCAGCGGCTTATGCGACCTTACCCCATGCCACGCACACACCCACCCACACACACACACACACACACACACACACACACACACACACACACACACACACACACACACACACAAACACACACACACTTTCGTAGATTTTGGATGAGCGCTAAACCTAAACACTGTAAGTACATTTTTAAATCATACAATCAAAACCGAGGTTGACACTTCGTATACCCTTTGTAAATCTGCACAAGCTTAGCAATCGTTGTAGTTGCATCATTGTTTCATTATGATTATACAGAAGATTATACTGTACAAAAGCAAAACAAACAAACAGATGTACAAAATTATTTTGCACTCCATTCATGTGCTGTTTTGTGCTGGCAGCAGGGTGGTGTATTATGTGTGTGTATGTGTATGTATGTGTGCACTTGCATGCATGCATACTGTATGTGTGTTATGTGCAATAGAGTATGCTTTTAGTGAGGTTGGCACAACTACGACATCTGCTTCGCCATAACCCCTAGAGTCTATTGACGCGCCGGTGTGTCAATCTAAGTAAAATAAATAGAAAATCCCCATCAAAATCCATAACTTTAAGCTAGAGGTATCTGTTTTTTTGCATGGGCTGCGTCTCAATCCACCACATCCGCCTATGTCACCCTTCCACATCTGCGGTGGAAAGTGGCAGAGCTACAGCGCTGTTTGTCAGACCAGGAGACATCCCGAAAATCGGTCTTCTCACGAAAACGTCTGTAAAAAAAAAATTTAATACCTAAAGGGGTCCTAAAATTCTAAATCCAATAGCTAAGTGATCCATGGTATGACCTTCTTAAAACAATTCCATATGTCAGCTTAGAACCACCCTCCCCAACGGCTTAGACCCTTAGTGGCAGAGTTTCCTGAGATAAAGATTGCTGGAAGGGGAGTCTCAGCCATGTGATTGTGGAGGGTGGGGTGTTCAAAGAGATGTCTCACAGCGTGACTCCACATGTCTTTGAGAGCAAAATAAGCAGTCGCATAAGAGACTGTCCTGATGCAGAGACAACGAGATCAGGAAGAGAACAGCAGGGGATCCCTTACATTGGCTGATGAAGGAATAAGGAGCTCTCTCCATTGCTATGTTACGACAGCAGTGTCTCATGTTCTTGGTGATTACAAATCCTGATGAATCTTAATAGAAAGGCTCAAACATCTGGACTCAGCCCAGTCGGTCTGCTTACACGACACGTTTGTCAAGTGTGCAACATGCGGTCACACCCATCCATCCATGCCCCCACCCCAGAGAAGATTTGTCTGTCTGCCAGATGTGCCTTGTGTATAGTACCAAGGATCCGTGAGGAAGAAGACTGTCCATGGTCAAGAGATTTGAAATACAGTGAGGTCCAGAAGTATTTGAACAGCGACAATTTTTCTGTTGCTTTGGCTCTGTACACCAGCACTTTGGATGATACAATGACTATGAGGTTAAAGTGAAAACTGTCAGCTTTAATTTGAGGGTATTTTCATCTATATCGGGTGAACCATCTCGAAATGGTGTATTAAAATAGTAAAAAATGTAGTATTTGGTCCCATATTCTTAGCACACAATGACTACAGTACATCAAGCTTATGACTCTACAAACTTGTTGGATGCATTTGCATTTGTTTGTTTGGTTGTGTTTCAGATTATTATATAGAAATGAATGGTAAATAATGTATTGTGTCATTTTGCAGTCACATTTATTGTAAATAAGAATAGAATATGTTTCAAAACACTTTTACATTAATGTGGATGCTACCATTATTATGGATAATCATGAATGAATCGTGAATAATGATGAGTGAGAAAGTTACAGAGGCAGAAATATCATACCCCCAAAAAATTCTACCCTCCCCTATTACTGGTAATGGTGAGAGGTTAGCATGTCTTGGGGGTATGATCTTTGCACCTCCTTCACTTTTATTTTTATTTTTTTACGGTGCCTTCTTAAAGTATTCACACCCCTTGCCTTTTTCCACATTTTGTTGTGTTACAGCCTGAATTTAAAACGGATTAAATGTAGATGTTTTTGTCACTAGCCTACACACAATACCACAAAATGTCAAAGTGGAATTGTTTTTCAAATGTTTTACAAATTCAAATAAATGTAAAAACGGAAATGTCTTGAGTCAATAAGTATTCAACCCCTTTGTTATGGTAAGCCTAAATAAGTTCAGGAGTAGAAATTTGCTTAACAATTCACATAATAAGTTGCATGGACTCTTAGTGCAATAATAGTGTTTAGCATGATTTTTGAATGACTACCTCATCTCTGTATCCCACACATACAATTATCTGTAAGGTCCCTCAGTCAAGCAGTGAATTTCAAACACAGATTCAACCACAAAGACCAGGGAGGTTTTCCAATGCCTTGCAAAGAATGGCATATATTGGTAGATGGGTAAAAACGAATTAAAAGCAGACATTGAATATCCCTTTGAGCATATTAATTACACTTTGGATGGTGTATCAATACACCCAGTCACTACAAATATACAGGCGTCCTTCCTAACTCAGTTGTCAGAGAGGAAGGAAACCGCTCAGGGATTTCACCATGAGGCCAATGGTAACTTTGAAACAATTACAGAGTTTAATGGCTGTGATAGGAAATAACTGACGATGGATCAACAACATTATAGTTACTCCACAATATTAACCTAATTGACAGAGTGAAAAGAAGTAAGCCTGTACAGAATAAAAAATATTCCAAAAGATGCTTCCTGTTTGCAACAAGGCACTAAAGTAATACTGCAAAAAATTTGGTAAAGTAATTCACTTTTGTCCTTAATGCAAAGTGTTATGTTGGGGGCAAATCCAATACAACACATTACTGAGTAACACTCCATATTTTCAAGCATAGTGGTTGCTGCATCATGTTATGGGTATGCTTGTAATTGTTAAGGACTGGGGAGTTTTACAGGATAAAAAAGAAACTGAATGGAGCTAAGCACAGGCAAAATCCTAGAGTAAAACCTGGTTCAGTCTGTTTTCCACTAGACACTGGGAGATGAATTCACTTTTCAGTAGGGACAATAACCTAAAACGCAAGGCCAAATCTACACTGGAATTGCTTAACAAAAAGACTGTGAATGTTCCTGAGTGGCCGAGTTACAATTTTAACTTAAATCTACTTGAACATATATGGCAAGACCTGAAAATGGTTGTCTAGCAATGATCAACAACCAATTTGACAGAGTTTGAATAATGTATTTAAGAATAATGGGCAAATGTTGCACAATCCAGGTGTGGAAAGCTCTTAGAGACATACCCAGAAAGACTCACAGCTGTAATTGCTGCCAAAGGTGATTCTACAAAGTATTGACTCAGGGGTGTAAATACTTATCTATACATGAGATATTTCTGCATTTCATTTTCAATAAATACGCTAAAAATTCTAAAAACATGTTTTCACTTTTTAATTATGGGGTATTGTGTGTCGATTTAAAACGATTTAATCCATTTTTAATTCAGGCTGTAACACAACAAAATGTGGAATAAGTCGAGGGGTATGAATACTTTCTGAAGGCACTGTATATCTAGGGCACGTGGCCCATCTGTAAGTCAAACAACCACCATGTTCCAGGGATAGCCAGAGAAAATAGAGCAAAATGCACGTTTTTGATATTTTGCTCTGTAAGAGATTATACATCTTGGCTGTGGAGAATCGCTTTGAAATATTCTCTGGAAAATAATGAGCAGAGAACATTTACTGATTAGTTTAATCCCATATAATCCCATCTGATGACACCATGAAACCCAGTCTTGTAATCTGGCCTTTAAAATAATGTTTTTTTCCCCCTCCACTCAATTCACTGCAAGTACTCTTTTGAGGGAAATGGGATTTTTTTCCTGAGTATTTTAAGGGAGTTATTTCCATCAAATTAAAGAGGGTGTTGTGTTTATCTAATTTTCCTAAATTTACCCCATGTTAACCCTTTAAAGATTCTGCTATATGGGTTCAGAAACTGCTGAAACAAATTGAATACCAATCCTGGTAGCCTACTAATGCCAGTGTTCAGTATGGGTCTGGGTTTACAGGCCTGCATAGAGTTTTATTGTCCTTATTGTCTTTATTTTCGATACAGTAAGCCTAATAATTGTTACTGCATGCCCACTAGCCTAATGCATTGACTCGTTGAGGCCATTGATGATGATAATGGTGATGGTTTATTCAATTCATATTTAATCTTATGGGATGAGAATAAATCATTTTATGTTACTTACCTCTTAATTGACATTGAAAAAGCTTATCTGATGTTAACTGTGGATCAGCCTGAATCATTTTTTCCTATTTTCTATCATTTTAAATTCGGATAATTCGATGTTAGGATGGCCCACTTCTTATCTCCAATAACTGAATTCGCAGCCTATCATGTTAAAATCCCACGATTTTCCGACTATAAATTAACTATTAGCTATTTACAACCATTTTGATCTAAGGCTGTGTGAAAAACACATACATTTCACATCACATGCTCTTTGATGGATACATTTCACATCACATGCTCTTTGATGGATACGTGCCCTAAAAGCAGATTTCACACAGCTCTGTATTCAAGTGATAGATTAAACAAATGTAATGCATTTGGTTTAATTATCTTGGTTAAGAAGATTTCTCTAATTGCTTTTTAAATCAGAGACCGACTCGATACACTTTCACCTCCTTAAATGAAAAGTCATTGGGCAGACGAGGAAGTTCTTTTTTTATACCTGCAGCAACACACCCCCTCCACTCAATTCGATGGGATTAGCATAATTTGGTCCTAATTTCCCGAATTACTTTTGCACATAAGGAGTTTCATTATCTCCAGAGACCTCAGAATTAACTTTAACTGCAGAAATAAAATGATTCTGCTGTCCATGTAAAAACAATCTTATCCTAATATCTATTCAGAGTGGAAATTTGGTGAACGGTCAGATTACAAACTTTATTTACAACAGCAGATTTTCTCTAAGTATGGTTTTCTCAGGCCTCAGTGAAAGTGTACTAAGAGGCCCACCGGCCACAGATGTCAGTTCAACGTCTAGTTTGGATCTACATTTGGTTGAGTTGTCAACTAACGTGAATTCAACGTGAAATCAACAAAACATGTCACCATGTCATTGGATTTAGGTTAAAAGATGGGTGAAAAATAGACGAAATTCCCCCTTACATTGATTACTTCAGAAGATGGGTTATTCTTGAATTGTGGTGGCATTTTCCATCCCTTTCCTTTGCAAACATGAAAAACACTTTGAAATTACAAATAGTTACACATCATACAGATGTAGGATCTTCATTTTAGCCAGTTCGATACAGCAGGAAAATAATCCTGCAGCAACAGGAAATATGAATTATTATGTGGATTATAATTAATGGACATTTTTGTAGGGGTTGCTAGATTTTTCGTAAGGAACATCTAGTCAAAAATGTCTAAGTGGAAATTACAAACTTCAGAAGCCTTTTTAATACACTACAAGTTTTATATTTCCTGCATTCTTAGGGAAATCGAATTGGCTCGTCCCAGTGATGTATAAAGTTGTAGTGACATATTTTGGGTTTTAGAGATGTCTATCTATTATTTTGAATGCTAGAAAGTGAAAAAAAAGTATTAAATATATTGCATAGATCAATAAAAGCAAAGAAGGCTATTAAAATACAATTTTTTGGTGTGTCTTAATCCAAAGTGTCACTTGGTGTTACTCACTTTATATGTAGGGAAATAACATTATGAGCAAAATTATTAATCATATAACTTTAGTAAATTATTTTTGCTTGGTTCTAAGGTTAATGACCATAGAAAATCCTCAATAACCAAAAATGTTTTTTTTTTGCTGGGGTGTGGGAAGAGTCTGACTTTCAGGAAATGTCAGTAAAAGAGAAAAACAATTCATTTAGCCTACCAATCTCCAAAAACCTATTTAGACCCAGTCACGATCTCTTCAAAGTAAGTTACTACATATAGTCCAGTTTGTAACATTCTCTATGTAATGGGCTTTTAAATGACATTACATGTAGTGAGCTTTGAAATTATGGATTGATGCCCATTTGAATGTGGTTCAAATTCATGATATTTTGATAACGTTATGGAGTACCAAACCTGCCATAATTATAAATAAATGAATAAATAAATGTACACATACAGTAAAAAGAGAAATACATTAATAAATACATAAATGCACATATAAATAAATAAATGCACACATAAATAGATAAATAAATAAATGGATGAATAAAAGCACACATAAATAGATACATACTGTAATTATTTAAATAATTAATCCCACTTTCATTCATTTTATTAATTTATATTATCTCTTCATTTATTTATTTAAGTAAACGTATGTGGGTGGTCTCTAACATCATTGGTTGATCAATGTCATGGTGCACTGCTCAATTGAACAACCTTGAAAAATGGTGTGATTATGGTGGCCCAGAGGGAAATTATCTATGGTGTGCTGTACCATGACTCTTTGTTATCACCTGAACTCTTGTGAAGTCGTCGGGCAACTTCCTCCAAATTGTTAAGAACTAACGGGTTCACCTCTGTGTCTGTTGTAGCAGCTAGCTGACCCACGTTTTCAATGCCTCCACACAAAAAAAGCAGGTAATCTGAAGAGGCATTGTTTTCAGCAGTGTTAGCCAGCACTGCCATGTCTCTGGCTACCGCTCGCCTGATTGCAGCCATACTACCAGCCAGAAGAACTTGGCTACTGTAGCTAGCTACCGGTTGTAAATCTCTCAAGTGTGTGTAGTTTGATTGTTTAATTTTTGGATCAGAGCCAGGCAAAAGCAATCGAGTAACAAGCCGTGACATTGATCAACCAATGGTGTGTTAGATACCACCCACAGACGTCAAAAAAATTATTTATGTATCTATTTATGTGTTCATTTATTTCGAATTATGGTAGGTTTGGTCCTCCATAGACGGAAGGGTAGTATTATAAACAAATTAAAATTTACATCAAGTTTTTGACATTTTTAAGTGCTAATATTAATTACATTTTAGTAGACGCTTAAGTGACTTACAGTTAGTTTTTTTTTGTTAGTTTTTTTGTACTGGCCCCACGTGGGAATCGAACCCACAACCCTGGCGTTGCAAGCGCCATGCTCTACCAACTGAGCTACACGGGACTATTAATGGACAGAAATAGATGCAAAAATGTCATTTCAGCCTTCAAGTCATTAAGCTGCCATATCAGTTGATTTAGAATGGGAAGATGTATCCAAATACATTTAAATAAATAAAAATATAGAAAAAATAAGTATTTATTTCCAAAATGTCCTGCCCAAATATCACCTCAATTTAAGAACGATCCATATGCAATGCAAATGTGATACGTTATATTTTCTACAAAGGGTAGCCTGTTGTAGGTCCATTTTGTGAGTGGAATGCTGTTAAGCTTCCATTTGTTATCACGTTGATTTCACATCTTCAGGTAGGCTAGGTAGGCCTACTTGGTGATATTTGTTATCGACACAAACTTTTTTGGTTATTTAAAGCTGAGTAAATGAAAACAGAGACAAATTACCCTCTAATTCGAAGACCAATTACCCAAATAAAAGTTAGGCCAGAGAACATCTTGTCAGGGAGATTTAGACCTTTCTTTAATATGAAATGTAGCTAAATGTAGCAAAATATTTATATCATGTAAAACATAAAAAAGTATTGAGATGTTGCATTGACAGAAACAAATAACGTTATTTTTTCCAAATGTGTCAACTGACATCGCCAGGCCACCTTTCCAGGCTATTTAGCTTAAATGTTATTTATTCTGCAGGTTGCATCATTAGCTTGCTGTAGCCTAGTATACAATTCTTTGCCAAAATGAATTTAACATTACATTAATTAAATCCCAGAGAGTGATTAGAATAAACTTATTTTCAAATGTTAATATTTTTTTGTATTTTAAACCTATTTACAGTTGGCTATATATTACGCTAGACTAGTCCTAGTCAAAAGGCTATTCTCACATTTTTACTGCACGGGCAAACAGCGATTTTCGTTAGGTAGTATGTTTTCTCATTTACAAATTAATTTAAATATATATATTCGTATATGTAAGCATCACTGAGCAATGACCATAGCACAACAACAGCATATTGAGATAAAACGAAGGTTGATCATTGTAAAATATGTATAAAACATATTTTTTTAAATAAAGTGTATTTTTAAAGATGTAAAGCATGCACTATTGTTTAGCTGGAGACCTACATAAATGACATTTGCCATCAAAGAAAAACACTTAGGACCAGTTCAGATAGAGGGGACAGAGGAGAAAATCCTTATCGGATTTGAGGGAAAATTGGTGGCAATTAATCCTTTAGGATTGAAAAAGGGAAACGCCTCCTTTCGGTTCGACGGGTCCCGTTTGCTCTGATTGGTCACTGGAGGTTATCCGGGATACAACACAGGGATAAATTGTCCTCCCATATGCCTCCCGCCTCATCACCCGAGCTGCAGGGAAAATAGAAGTATAGCGCTTTACAATGACAACCATGACAGGAAGAGAGGATGGCGCTGAGGAGAAGCCCAAAGTCAAGATGCTGGCTCCAGCATTTGGGATCGATAAATCACGACTTCATGGATCTGGGTTTAGGTCTAAAGGCTTTGCCATCACGGACCTACTGGGTCTTGATACGGATCTCCAGCCTCGCCCATCCGGACTTTATGGAGTAGGAGGACACGGGGATGTTCAGAGCGCTGGGATGGGATTCCCTTTCGCTGGAGGATCCTTGCCGCTTGGTCTGGGTTTCCTGTGCAGTTTGGCGGCTCAGCAACCTCCGGGGGCCCCCTGCTTCCTACCGAGTCACATACCCCTCCTTCAGTCCAGGGCAGAGAGCCATTTCATGCAGAATTTGGAGCAACAAAGAGACGCCTACTCTGGTACAGCTCATTTCAAATGGTTGACTTTACAGTTAGGACTTTAGGGGAGCTGTCCACTTAGCATGTATTCTCGGGGGGTGCTGAAACCTCATGTAGCTCAATTTATTTAAAATATTCAATGCATTCAAGATTGATGTAGCCTAATTTTATCTCTCAAAATTAAGATGTTGATTGAATGTTAAACCTATCCAAATGAACTTATCCCATGTTAGTCTCGCGCTAAATTTGATTAGTCTATATTCCATTTATAAGCTCTCGATTTATTTCGTTTTTCAGCACAATTATAATTTAACATGTATATTTTGGATTTTGGTTTGATTGTTTTGTCTCTAATAGACTATATGTTTCCTTTTCTTTTCAGATGAAGAATGTCTCTCTGGTGAACGAAACGATTCGAAAAACTCCGGAAACTCCCAGAAGAGAAAGAAAAGGAGGCACAGGTTGGTATGACGCAGTTTTATTGCACCCGAGCAAAAAGAGACATTGAGTAGGCTATTACATTAAATAAGTACAATGAGTGCCTTTAGGACGCCTGTTTTATCAATGCTTTCAATAAAATAAAATGAATCCATTACAGAACTGTGTTCACGTCTCATCAACTGGAGGAACTCGAAAAGGCATTCCATGAAGCACATTACCCAGACGTGTATGCCAGGGAAATGTTAGCAATGAAGACAGAATTGCCTGAGGACAGAATACAGGTATGCTATTTATAACAACATGTAGGCTACTACAAGGCTAACACGGGCATGTAAACCTACAATGGCCTTATTGATATAGTTTAACCTGCAAAATTGTCCAAAGATCTAACATTTTGTGCCTATTTTTCAGGTATGGTTTCAGAATCGTCGGGCCAAGTGGAGGAAACGTGAGAAGTGCTGGGGACGCAGCAGTGTTATGGCAGAGTATGGGCTCTACGGTGCCATGGTCCGCCACTCCATCCCTCTGCCAGAATCAATCATCAACTCCGCCAAAAGCGGGATGATGGGCTCCTGTGCTCCCTGGCTTCTAGGTGAGCCAGCAGGTTGTTTGCTTTATTAATAATATAAGACTCAAATATGTATTTAATCACTTGAATACATAGCTGAGATGTGTTTTGTATCCGTACAATGTTTGATAGACATTCAGCCAACATATTTCATAACATAGACATAATAACGATGAAGGTCTAAATGTTAGGCCTACATTTTCGTTTACCAATAGACCTATAGGCCTAATGTCTATTTATTTTTGCATTATTTTGCTATAGGCTGCGCCGAGACTGATTGTTTTTATCACTTTACGCAGGAATGCACAAGAAGTCCATGGAGATAGTAAAGAAATCCCCAGGAACGCCAGAGTCTACCCACTCGGATACTTACTCCGAGGAAACTAAAGGGAAAGACAGCGACATGTCCTGGCCAAACCGCTCTCGTGTTATAGACACTGAGGACATGGCAATAGACCTTTCCAGCACCTCTAAGCAGGACAGCAGCAAGAGCACTTTGAAATCATCGTCGCCCCATAGGGATCCCATTCGCAACAGTGATTCAGACGATGAAAGCTAAATATATGCCAATACCCGTTGCAGACAGTGAGCTTAGACATTTGCGTGGAAATTATGCTCACCTCGAAGACAATTATTTTCCAAAGATGCGCAACGTTCCCATCGGGTGTACAGTGTACTTGTCTTATTTCTTAATAATTGTATTTGAACATATGTTTTATAAAGTTGTTTGGTTTTAAATATAAGATCATATTTAATGTTTTATTCCGTGATATAGGCAACTTTTGTTTTAGTTTGTGTGTTGTTGAAATAATGTTTTAAAAATGAAGAGAGAGGACCACGGAGAAGACACATAACCTCTTCTCCTGCAGGAACGTGTTACACGATAAATCAAAATGTAAATTTCTCTAAAAACAATTAGTGAACATTTACAAACCTTAGGCCTGCATCTTATTTCATATTTTTGAGAGGTGATGGTTAGGGTGTAAGCCCCACCACCTGAATTTGGTATAAAACATAAACTAAAATACACAGATCATTATCAAATGGCACAATTATGAAGCACTTTAGTTGTGTTGATACTGAATGTCATTCAGAGGTCAATTTCACTGTAATGAAAGCAATAATAACAGCACTGTAATAACAGCAATATCAGGAAAACAGTATCTGGATAACTAAATAAAAATATTTATTTGAAATTGTGTATTTTTATTGATTTGAACGTTATTGGTTCCACAAATCTGTCTTAATTGTAGTATTTACATGGGTTAAAAAGGCAGAAGTTGATGCAGTAAGTAATTCTGGGCCTCGTTTCTCAGTTGCAATGTAAATTAAGCATTACGATGATCGTACCAAATGCATCTTTATTTACAAGCCAATTTTCTAAATATTTCCCAAACAAGCACTAAGTGCGTCAGACCATGTGTCCATACAGGATCGAAAGGAAAGCAGCGCTGATCAGCTTTCTCCATTCAAATCTTACCTTAACATTAGAATTATTCCAAAATACTGACCACGGATCAGCTCCTAGAGAAATATGACCACCTATGGCTCCAAATAGGCTATTGATTCATCTTATTCTTACCCAATAATAATGTACTAAATCACAGATTGGGCACATCATTGCGCACATGTTGTCACACATCATTAAACACATTGAGGCACAAATTACAGACAGTAGCCTAGTTGCAAAATAGAACTCAATTGATTGAACATGAAATGTATTTAAATATGATTGAAATAGCCTATATAGGCCCATGTAGCCTATGTAGGCCTATCTTTTAATGCCGTCATCTCGGTTTTTATATGAAGCATAATTTCATCCTTCACTTGTTTATAACAATTGCAAATAGGCTACTTTGGCAACTTTGTATTTAGTCAACTTATTTCTGACGTTATCGGCAGTCACAGACATAAAGATAGCCTGAACATCTTGATTCTACAATATATAGAACCTTTAATATCCAAAGAACCAAAAGTTTCTATATAGAACCCCAAATAACCATATGTTCTAAGAGTGGGTCCATTACACTCACCACTAACATCACACAGTTCCACGTTTGATTTGATTTAGTCACAAAACAGGCCGACCTGTCGCCAGACCTCAGTCTTAAGGGGGGCATATGAAATGCATGGGAGGGCAGGGCAAAATTATTATTAGCCTACAGTACATATATTTAATAATAAATTCCCTCAAGTGAGGGGGGGGCATAAGCATTTTGGGGGGCGGGGGGCGGGCCCACCCGGGCCCACCCATAGCGACGGGTGTGAAAACAGGTATAATCAAAATACAATGTTTTGCTAATGTTGAAAATGTGTTTGTTTTTAAATAGCTCAAATAGAAGAATTGAAGATTCCAAAAACTAAATAGCACCCTGAATGAAGATTGAAAGGCACTTATGAGATTTCCTGTACATACTCTTAAAACATATTTTTAAAAGCACACATAAGATGGTGAAATACACTTAAAGTCACTAACATTTTGGTTCTCTCACCGTCTTATTCTCCCTAAGCATTTTAGGCTACAGTAAATATTTAACATCAATCACATTACATAAAGAAATACAAATTAGCTCAAGATACAGGTATCAAAAGACAATATTTTGCAAAAGTTGTAGGCTGTTTTTAAATACAATAAAACTATAAAAAAAGATTCCAAAAACAAAATAGCACCCTGACCAATTTTGAAGATTGAAATGCACATCTATGACATTTCTTGTACACACATCTAAAACAGGTAACCTTTTTACAAGCATACATAAGATGGCTAAACACAGTTAAAGTCCACCACAAAACATATCCAGTGGATAACAGTATACAGTGCCCTCCACTATTATTGGCACCCCTGTTTAAGATGTGGTTGAGGACTTCCAAAAATTCTCCTTTTTTTTTTAACAACATAGAACCCAAATGCAAAAAAAGAGAAAAATCCAACCTTTTATTTAAGTACATTACTTTGGTGGTAAAAAAAAAATCACACTTTTAGAAAAATAAAAACTTGAAATCATGTGTCCCACAATTATTGGCACCCCTAACGATTCCGCTGAAAATTTTAATTGATTTTTAAAAATATATATTTTTCTGTAGTTGCTAAAGTTGGTCAGGGTATCTAGGAACTTTTAATTAGTAATTCATGACTTCCTGTTTCCCTGGGGTATAAATATGACGTGACACAGAGGCCTAATTCTCTTACCCATTTGTCAACATGGCAAAGACAAGAGAACACACCATTCAAGTAAGGCAGATTTGTGTCGACCTTCATAAGTCAGGCAATGGCTACAAGAAAATAGCCACTCGCCTTAACTTGCCCGTATCTACAGTCAGAGGAATCATTAAGAAGTTTAAAACAACTGGAACAGTGACAAACAAGGCTGGAAGAGGTCCCAAGTTTATCTTGCCACAACGCACAGTGAGGAGGATGGTAAGAGAAGTAAAAAAAAGTCCTAAGCTCACTGTCACAGAATTGCATCAAAGAGTGGCATCTTGGGGTCACAAAGTCTCCAAAACAACCATCAGACGCTCTCTACATGCCAACAAGCTGTTTGGGAGGCATGCATGGAAAAATCCTTTTCTCACTAACACTCACAAACGTAAACGTCTGGAGTTTGCTAAGCGGCACTGGGACTTCAATTGGGATCGTGTGCTTTGGTCAGATGAAACTAAGATTGAGCTTTTTGGCAACAAACACTCTAAGTGGGTCTGGCGTAAAACAAAAGATGAGTATGCCGAAAAGCACCTCATGCCCACCGTGAAGTATGGTGGAGGATCTGTGATGCTGTGGGCCTGTTTCTCTTCCAAAGGCCCTGGGAACCTTGTTAGGGTGCATGGCATTATGAACGCTTTGAACTACCAGGACATTTTAAATAAAAAACCTGATGGCCTCTGCCAGAAAGCTGAAGATGGGTCGTCATTGGGTCTTTCAGCAGGATAATGATCCAAAACATGTGGCAAAATCTACACAAAAATGGTTCAGCAGTCACAAACTCAAGGTCCTCCCATGGCCATCTCAGTCCCCAGACCTCAACCCAATCGAAAACCTGTGGGGCGAGCTAAAGAGGAGAGTGCATAAGAGAGGACCCAGGACACTGGATGATCTAGAAAGATTGTGCAAAGAAGAATGGTCAAAGATCCCTCTCTCTGTGTTCTCCAATCTTGTGAAATGTTATAGGAGGAGATTAAGTGCTGTCTTGTTGGCAAAAGGGGGTTGTACAAAGTATTAACATCAGGGATGCCAATAATTGTGGGACACATGATTTCAAGTTTTATTTTTTCTAAATGTGTGAAAAAATTTTTTTACACCAAAGTAATGTACTTAAATAAAAGGTTGGATTTTTCTCTTTTTTTGCATTTGGGTTCTATGTTGTTTTAAAAAAAAGGAGAATTTTTGGAAGTCCTCGACCACATCTTAAACAGGGGTGCCAATAATTGTGGAGGGCACTGTATGTGAACACTTATACCTGTAATAAGATATGCCATCTTTTACCAGCTATTGCATTCTCAGATTAGTGTGTCCCTCTTCAACCTGGTTTTTCAGGGGGTGCTGCAGCACCCTCAGCACCCATACTTCCCACGGCTAAGCCTGCTCCCATCCATTCCCACCCCATCCCTCTGTGGTCCTCCTCTCTCTCCCAGGGGCATCACATCAAGTTCTCGCTCTCCGACTCCTGGAAGCCCCCCCTCCACCTGTATCCTTTTGTTCACACAGAACAGTGCACGCTTCAACTCTTGGTTAGGAATCATATAAACAATTGGGTTGATGAACGGTGGCACCATGTGCAGCACCATTATTGTGACATGCTGGATACTTCCTCTCTGAGACAAGTGATATGACATAGTTTGCTCTTGTTGTAGTATACAGGTTGCAGAGTCCTAGATTATTGGCACCAGCTGAAGTAAAAACATGCAGAGATAGAAGGCTACAGTTCTACAAGCATGGCGGTTGTTCAGTTTAAGGGCCATAACTGCCCTGTGTACCTCATTGTATATTGTATATGTCCATAAAAGGAGCAGAAGATGATGATTGAAAGAATTATGATGGTAATGGGAGGGTCATGAAGCTGTAGAGGTCCGAGGCAACTTCCGAGCCCCCATGAAGACGTCCCAGGGCAGGCTGCGCTGACTTCTGGCAATGAGCATGGCAGAACGGGCTCCAGCCCATGATGGCACCAGTAGACCAGTCAATAAAGGGGTTGTGTCGCTGGAGCCAAGAGAAACCCAATACCACGGGAACCTGAGGAGACTTAATTAGCAGGAATTGTATTGTCTCGCTGTGGTTCCCTGATACTCGTAGGTTGATGGGGGTGGTATTGTGGGTGACCCGGCCCATAGAGCACCCGTACAGTGCTCTAACATCCATGGGAATGGAGTGAGGCTGGGTGGGGATGCCCAGCTCGGACGCCAGGGTAGCGTCCATAAAGCTCTCATCGGCCCCAGAGTCGATGAGTACCCGGAGCAAGATGGCATGAAAGGGGGTGCGAGTAAGGGGAGAGGAAAAGTTATCTGTATGGCCCACCAGAGTACTCTGTCCTACCAGTGAGCCTGGTCTTTTAGTGGACAGGTGGACAGAAAATGACCAGTAGTCCCCGCAATACAGGCAACTCTTCGTGTGAAGCCTGTATTGCCGTTCGGCAGGAGACAGCCTAGCTCTGCCTAGTTGCATCGGCTCGGGAAGAGGTGAATCGGCAGACTTCGGAGACTCTCGGGTAGTCTCGGGTTCTCTCTGCAACGGAGCCCTCGGTGACTTCCGGGATGCCTCGGAGGCGAGGTGGAATCCTTCCTCTCCTTCCTTCGTTTCCATAGTCGCCCATCGATCTGAATGGTCAAGGCGATGAGGGAGTTGAGATCCGATTTCCTTTACTTCCTCCGATACTCCATGCAGGAATGTGTCGAACAGCGCTTCCGGGTTCCAAACACACTCAGCTGCCAACGTGCGGAAATCCACTGCATAGTCTGCCACACTGCGGGATTCCTGTCGAATCTGGAGTAACTTCCGGTCAGCCTCTCTCCCGGACAATGGAGCATCAAAAGCCTTCTTTACCTCCTGCATGAACTCCTCCAGACTGACACATACGGCCGACTGTTGTTCCCACACTGTCATAGCCCAAGTGAGAGCCCTTCCAGACATCTGCATGATGAGGAACGCTATCTTAGAGCGGTCCGAGGGGAAGGAGGAAGGCTGCAGCTTGATGATGAGCGAACACTGAGTGAGAAATGTCCGACAGGTTCCCGACTCTCCAGCGAAGCGTTCCGGGGGAGGTAAGCGGGGTTCTCAGGAAACCGGGGTGGCCGCGCTGCTAACAGCCGGGTTACTGAGGGGCTGGGAGGTCACTGTCATGGTAGGCTGCCTAACAGACAACCCGCAGAATTGCTCCAGCAATGTGTTGAACGCTCGGTCATGGTGTTCGACCAAGGTCTGGAACCCTTCCATGAGACTGTGAAGCAACTTCTCGTGCCTTCCAATTGTGGCTCCTTGGGAGGAGATGGCGTTGCGGAGTTGGTCCGAGTCTGCTGGGTCAGTCATGGCCAGTTCGTACTATTACATTTTAGTCATTTAGCAGACGCTCTTATCCAGAGCGACTTACAATTAGTGAGTACATACATTTTCATACTGGCCCCCCGTGGGAATCGAATCCACAACCCTGGCATTGCAAGCGCCATGCTCTACCAACTGAGCTACATGGGGCCTCAGGACAGGATATAGCTGGGCGCACATGCACACTGGGCTAATTCAGGACACAGATTGTAGTTTTTATGCCCTAATATCAGGAGCTGGCGGCGAAAAGTTTGATTAAACAATTCAGAGACTGAAACGAATACACCAGATGACAAATAGTTAAGGAAAGCAATGTGTTTGATCTATGTATTTGATACCATTCCACTCCAACCATTACCACAAGCCCATCCTCCCCACACTCTTAGAAAAAAGTGTTTCAAAGGGGTTCTTTGGCTGTCCCCATAAGACAGAGGTGTGGACTCGAGTCATGTGACTTGGACTCGAGTCAGACTCGAGTCATGAATTTGATGACTTCAGACTCGACTCGACAAAATGTACAAAGACTTGCAACTCGACTTGGACTTTAACATCAATGACTCGTGACTTGACTTGGACTTGCGCCTTATGACTCGAGAAGACTTGCTACGAGGACTTGTAATGACTTGCAAAGGCTTGCTAAGAGGACTTGAAATGACTCGAAACTAAAATGTAGGACTTTGGACTCGACTTGAGACTTGATGGCTTTGACTTTTGACTCGACTTGGGACTTGCCTCATCTTTGACTCGACTTGACTCGGGACTCGAGGGCAAAGACTTGAGACTTACTTGTGACTTGCATAACAATGACTTTGTCCCACCTCTGCCATAAGATAACCCTTTTTGGTTCAAGGTAGAACTATTTTGGGTTCCATGTAGAACCATCTGTGTAAAGTGTTGTGCATGGAACTCAAATGGGTTCTACCTGGAACCAAAAGGTTTCTACTTGGAACCAAAAAGGGTTCTTCAAAGGGTTCTCCTATGGGGACAGCCGAATAACCCTTTTAGGTACTAGATAGCACCCTTTTTTCTAAGAGTGCAATTAAGGTTCCACCAATCTACTGTGTCACTCATATTATGAGTTCAAACAGGTTGGAGGATATAATGAGGTAAGGAGGGTGAGTAGCTAGCTTGCTAGCTACAATAACTGAGAAGTGTCAGTTAAAAGTTATGTTCATCAGCTGCACTTGGGTCATTCTACACTCTTAGAAAAAAATTGCTATCTAGAACCTAAAAGGGTTCTTCGGCTGTCCCCATAGAATAACCCTTTTTGGTTCCAGGTAGAACCCTTTTGGTTCCAGGTAGAACCCCTTTGGGTTCCATGTAAAACCCTTTCCACAGAGGGTTTTACATGGAACTCAAAGGGGTTATTTCTACCTGGAACCAAAACGGGTTATCCTATGGGGACAGCCAAAGAACGCTTTTGGAAACTTTTTTTCTAAGAGTGTAGCTATCGAGAATAGCCTATTTCTGTTATTATTGTACATCTCTAGTGTTTTACGTTGAATGTCTCATTTTCTTCCTCAGAAGAAACTGCTGTGTTCACTGATGGAGAGGTTGTGCAAAGAGGCCACAGACAAGATTATTAAACTTGTGGATGAAGGCACTGCAGAGAAAGAAGACCTGAAGAAGTAGCAGTTGGTGCAGACTGAGCAGGGTTCCATTAAAGACAGTCAGTGTATGGACACTTGCAAAGACTCTCTCCCTCAATCCTGCCTTTGCAATACTTTTTGGCAGTGTATATTTGACCTGCAGAAAATGAATGGTGGGGATGGCGGTACGCTAACTCAATCTGTGGATCAGTAGAGAGAACATGCAGACTTTCATTCTGATTAGTGGGGTCAGTTCATGCACTAGCTACTCATTAGAATAAGATATTTGCATGACAGAAAGTGTTGAAGTGAAGTGTTTCTGTATGACTGAAATGATCATAATATATATTTTTTAAGTGCAGTCATAAATGCGGACTGGTGTGGATCTCTGGTCAATGTGGAGAATTGTGATGGTGAGCACATCATGGTGAAGGACTTATAAATACAGGCACGACTCCAACACCATCATTAAGTTTGCCGACGACACAACAGTGGTAGGCCTGATCACCGACAACGATGAGACAGCCTATAGGGAGGAGGTCAGAGACCTGGCCGTGTGGTGCCAGGATAACAACCTCTCCCTCAACGTGACCAAGACAAAGGAGATGATTGTGGACTACAGGAAAAAAAAAAAGAGGACTGAGCACGTCCCCATTCTCATCGACGGGGCTGTAGTGGAACAGGTTGAGAGCTTCAAGTTCCTTGGTGTGCACATCACCAACAAACTATCATGGTCCAAACACACCAAGACAGTTGTGAAGAGGGCACGACAAAGCCCTCTCAGGAGACTGAAAAGATTTGGCATGGGTCCTCAGATACACAAAAAGTTCTACAGCTGCACCATCGAGAGCATCCTGACTGGTTGCATCACCGCCTGGTGTGGCAACTGCTCGGCCTCCAACCGCAAGGCACTACAGAGGGTAGTGCGTATGGCCCAGTACATCACTGGGGCCAAGCTTCCTGCCATCCAGGACCTCTATACCAGGCGGTGTCAGAGGAAGGACCTCAAATTTGTCAAAGACTCCAGCCACCCTAGTCATAGACTGTTCTCTCTGCTACCGCATGGCAAGCGGTACCAAGTCTAGGTCCAAAAGGCTTCTCAACAGCTTCTACCCCCAAGCCATAAGACTCCTGAACAGCTAATCATGGCTACCCGGACTACTTGCACTGCCCCCCAACCCCCACCCCATTTTTTTATGCTGCTGCTACTCTGTTAATTATTTATGCATAGTCACTTTAACTCCACCCACATGTACATATTACCTCATCTAACCATTACCTCAGCCTCCCTACTGTTATTTTATTTTACTTCTGCTCTTTTTTTCTCAACACTTTTCTGTTGTTGTTTTATTTTACTTTTTTATAAAAAAATAAATGCATTGTTGGTTAAGGGCTGTAAGTAAGCATTCGGCGCATGTGGCAAATAATATTTGATTTGATTTGATTTGATTAATTATTATCATGTTATGATTGCTTATGTTTTTGCTCATCTAACCTCACAGCGGGTACCGAGCCCAGTTCATATGATGGAGAGATGGTCAGTGAGCCTCAGCACCATGAAGAGGGATCAACAGCTCAGCTCACCCCTACAGAGAGCCTGGAAAAACCGGACAAACTGCTGCCTCCCCAGGTCCCACCTCAAACACCAAAGACAACGATAGTAATTCAGCAGAACAGAGCAATAAGAGCAGAAGCAAGACTACAGTAACACGAAAAAATGGTATACATGCAAACTTTGTGGAATGCATTTTTCGGCACAGGTTGATGTCACAAATCATGAGCAAATAGTTAGTACACCTCTTTAAGGCGAAACCATTAATCTGTGATTACTGTGGATTTCTTTTTCCCTGGTTGACACAGACATGCTCAGGAAAGTGATATCAGAACTTAAGCCTTCTACCTGCCTTCTCGAATCCTATCCCCACCACCTTGTTCAAAACGGTTTTTAATTGCATACAGTGGCTTGCGAAAGTATTGGCATTTTTCCTATTTTGTTGCCTTACAACCTGGAATTAAAATGGATTTTTTTGGGGTTTGTATCATTTGATTTACACAACATGCCTACCACAAACTATTTTTTATTGTGAAACAAACAAGGAATCAGACAAAAAAACAGAGAACTTGAACGTGCATAACTATTCATCCCCCCAAAGTCAATAATGTGTAGAGCCACCTTTTGCAGCAATTACAGCTGCAAGTCTCTTGGGGTATGTCTCTATAAGCTTGGCACATCTAGCCACTGGGATTGTTCCCCATTCTTCAAGGAAAAACTGCTCCAGCTCTTTCAAGTTGGATGGGTTCCGCTGGTGTACAGCAATCTTTGTTCTCAGGGTGATGAGAGGTGTTGGGTTTGCGCCAGACATAGCATTTTCCTTGATGGCCAAAAAGCTCAATTTTAGTCTCATCTGACCAGAGTACCTTCTTCCATATGTTTGGGGAGTCTCCCACATGCCTTTTGGCGAACACCAAACGTGTTTGCTTATTTTTTTCTTTAAGCAATAGCTTTTTTATGGCCACTCTTCCATAAAGCCCAGCTCTGTGGCGTGTTCGGCTTAAAGTGGTCCAATGGACAGATGCTCCAATATCTGCTGTGGAGCTTTGCAGCTCCTTCAGGGTTATCTTTGGTCTCTTTGTTGCCTTTCTGATTAATGTCCTCCTTGCCTGGTCCGTGAGTTTTGGTGGGCAGCCCTCTCTTGGCAGGTTTGTTGTGGTGCCATATTCTTTCCATTTTTTTATAATGGATTTAATGGTGCTCCGTGGAATGTTAAAAGTTTTTGAATTTTTTTTATAACCCAACCCTGATCTGTACTTCTCCACAACTTTGTCCCTGACCTGTTTGGAGAGCTCCTTGGTCTTCATGGTGCCGCTTGCTTGGTGGTGCCCCTTGCTTAGTGGTGTTGCAGACTCTGGGGCTTTTCAGAACAGGTGTATATATACTGAGATCATGTGGCAGATCATGTGACACTTAGATTGCACACAGGTGGACTTTATTTAACTAATTATGTGACTTCTGAAGGTGATTGGTTGCACCAGATCCTATTTAGGGGCTTCATAGCAAAGGGGGTGAATACATATGCACGCACCACTTTTCCATTATTTATTTTTTAGACTTTTTTGAAACAAGTTATTTTTTCATTTCACTTCACCAATTTCAACTATTTTGTGTATGTCCATTACATGAAATCCAAATAAAAATCCATTTAAATTACAGGCTGTAATGCAACAAAATAGGAAAAACACAAAGGGGGATGAATACTTTTGCAAGGCACTGTATCTGAAGAAGTGCAAACTATTGTTAATCACTCACAGTTCACAGGTACTTTCCCCATTGCACTAAAAACTGCTATGGTGAAACCCCTTCTGATGAAAAGTAATCTAGATTCTTCAGCTCTTAGCAATTTTTGGCCAATCTCAACCTTCCATTCTTAAGCAAAATTCTGGAGAAATGTTTAAGTGAAAACTGTATTTTTTTAAAATTCCAGTCTGGTTTCGTGCCCACCACAGCACAGCACAGAGACAGCCTTAGTTAAAGTGGTAAATGATCTTAGAGCCAACACAGATGCCAAACAGCTCTCTGTCCTTGTACTATCCTTGACCCTATCCCCTCCTCTCTTCTCCAGACCATTTCCGGAGACCTTCTCCCTTACCTCACCTCGCTCATCAACTCATCCTTGACTGCTGGCTATGTCCCTTTCGTCTTCAAGAGAGTGAGAGTTGCACCCCTCCTCAAAAAACCTACACTCGATCCCTCCGATGTCAACAACTACAGACCAGTATCCCTTCTTTCTTTTCTCTCCAAAACTCTTGAGCTTGCCGTCTCTAGCCAACTCTCCTGCTATCTCTCTCAGAATGACCTTCTTGATCCAAACCCGTCAGGTTTCAAGACTGGTCATTCAACTGAGACTGCTCTTCTCTGTGTCACGGAGGCTCTCCGCACTGTTAAAGCTAACTCTCTCTCCTCTGCTCTTATACTTCTAGACCTATCTGCTGCCTTTGATACTGTGAACCATCAGATCCTCCTCTCCACCCTCTCCAAGTTGGGCATCTCTGGCGCTGCTCACTCTTGGATTGCGTCCTACCTGACAGGTCGCTCCTACCAGGTGGTGTGGCAAGAATCTGTCTCCGCACCACGTGCTCTCACCACTGGTGTCCCCCAGGGCTCAGTTCTAGGCCCTCTCCTATTCTCTCTATACACCAAGTCACTTGGCTCTGTCATATCCTCACATGGTCTCTCCTATCATTGCTACGCAGACGACACACAATTCATTTTCTCCTTTCCCCCTTCTGATAACCAGGTGGCGAATCACATCTCTGCATGTCTGGCAGACATATCAGTGTGGATGTCGGATCACCACCTCAAGCTGAACCTCGGCAAGACGGAGCTGCTCTTCCTCCCGAGGAAGGACTGCCCGCTCCATGATCTCGCCATCACGGTTGACAACTCCATTGTGTCCTCCTCCCAGAGTGCAAAGAACCTTGGTGTGACCCTGGACAACACCCTGTCGTTCTCCGCTAACATCAAAGTGGTGACCCGATCCTGCAGGTTCATGCTCTACAACATTCGCAGAGTACGACCCTACCTTACACAGAAAGCGGCACAGGTCCTTATCCAGGCACTTGTCATCTCCCGTCTGGATTACTGCAACTTGCTGTTGGCTGGGCTCCCTGCCTGTGCCATTAAACCCCTACAACTTATCCAGAACGCTGCAGCCCGTCTGGTGTTCAACCTTCCCAAGTTCTCTCATGTCACCCCACTCCTCCGCCCACTCCACTGGCTTCCAGTTGAAGCTCGCATCTACTACAAAACCATGGTGCTTGCCTACGGAGCTGTGAGGGGAACGGCACCTCCTTACCTTCAAGCTCTGATCCTACACCCAAACGAGGGCACTATGTTCATCTACCTCTGGCCTGCTAGCCCCCCTACCTCTACGAAAGCACAGTTCCCGCTCAGCCCAGTCAAAGCTATTCGCTGCTCTGGCACCCTAATGGTGGAACAAGCTCCCCCACGACGCCAGGACAGCGGAGTCACTGACCACCTTCCGGAGACACTTGAATCCCTACCTCTTTTAGGAATACCTAGAATAGTATAACAGTAATCCTTCTACCCCCCCGCCTCCCCCACCCCCCCATTAAAAAAAGGGGGGGGGGGTTGTCCCACTGGCTATCCTAAGTTGAATACACCAATTTGTAAGTCGCTCTGGATAATAGCGTCTGCTAAATGACTAAAATGTAAAATGTAAATGTACTCTTGGATTTAAGTGCTGCATTCTACACTTTTGATTATGATGTCCTTCTGGACAGACTGGAGAGGTGGGTTGGCCTCTCCGGTCCAGTTTTAAATTGGCCTAAGACCTATTTAACCGGGCGAGAGTTTTTTGTTACCCTTGGTGAACATAACTCAGAGAAAATGCATATCACATGTGGCGTTCCACAAGGTTCGATTTTGTGTCCGGTTCTGTTTAGTTTATATATGTTACCCCTTGGCAGCGTTATCAGAAAGCCCTGCATTGATTTCCACTGCTACGCAGACAATACACAACTTTACATTTCTGTGTCACCAGAGGATTTTAACTCCACGGATAAATTATTAGACTGTATTAGTGATTTAAATACTTGGATGGCTCACAACTTCCTCCAGCTAAATCAAGACAAGACCGAGGTACTTAGTGTTGGAGCTAAAGCACAGAGAGAGAATCTGGCCGCACATTTTAATTCACGGGCAATCAATATAAAACACCAGGTAAAAAACAAGGTGCATCCGTTTCTCGCTCAGGCTGATGCAGAGAGACACATCCATGCTTTTATTACAAGCAGGCTTGACTACTGTAATGCTCTCCTGTCTGGTCTACCCAAGAAAGCCATTGGTCAACTGCAAAACATACAGAATGCTGCAACACCGGTACTGACCAAGACCAGACTGAGAGCACACATCACACCTGTTTTAAGGTCTCTGCACTGGCAGACTGTAAGTTTTGGAATTAATGTTAAGATTCTTCTATTGGTTTTTAAATCAATCCACGATTGTTCACCCCAATACATGTCAAACATGCTTTTAAGTTATGTACCCAGTAGTTACCTCAAGTCCTCTGGCACTGGCCTTTTAACTACCCAAAAGCCTAGGACCAAGAGGCATGGAGAGGCAGCCTTTAGTTATTATGCCCTCAGCCTCTGGAATAGCCTGCCAGAGAACCTGAGGGGGGCCGAAACTGTGGATATATTTAAAAGAGATCTTAAAACGCATATTTTTAGCTTTGCTTTTCCTTAGAGTGCTTTTTAGTCATTCAGTTTTTGTAATTATTTTCTTTTTATCTTATGTTTGTTGTGTAGTAAATATTTCAGCTTTTATTTTCATTGTTTTTTATTAGTTTTTTCCTGTGAAGCACATTGCGTTGCATTCCATGTCTGAAATGTGCTGTATAAATAATGCTTGATTTGATTTGATCAGATCTTTTCAGAGCTGATCTGATTGGTCAAAAGACCAATTCATGAAAAAAAGATCATAATTGGGCTACCTGTCTAGTCGCAGCCAAAGAGCACCAGAATATCCACACAGGTGAGAACCCATACAAATGTGCCACCTGTGGTAAGGATTTCGGATCAAGGATGTCTCTATCCAGGTACAGCAGTTTTCACAGAGGTGAAATGCCCTTTATAAGTACCACATGTGGAAAGAGATTCCGTCTCTGTCATTTCTTGAAGACTCATCAGGAGACACACTTAAAACAGAAGATGAGGAAGCTTGAAGTGAACTCACGGGCAGGTCCACAGTTTGAATAGAATTGATTTTGCTTTTCAGGTGAAGATATGTAGGCCTATTATGTAACATATGGGTACTGAATATGAATACTGATATTTATTAATCAATACATTACATGACTAAAATTAAAATAAAGTTATAATTTTTATTAAATGCAGCCTCTGTATATTTACTTGGTCATAAGTACATGTCAATAAACATTTTAAAAAATTATTATTACACATACTTAAAAAGAGTTTATGTATTTTGAAACAGTATTTTTATTTCATTATCCTACTTTTAGATATCTGTTATTTGACTTATTTTATTGCTGTTTTCGCACAGAATAAAGTATCTTGTTGACATTGCTTTGCTTAGCCTCATTGTGATGGCTTGAGTGAGTAATGAAAACGCAAAATACTATCACTGTTGCCCTATTCGGTTTATGGTTCTTAAGATTCACAATATCTAGTTGTTTTTCATGTCTAGGTTAAGCTTTAAACCCCTGCTTAATCACATATAATTCCCACTTAATGGTTCACAAATCATATAATTGCTCTATTGCTTTCCTTCATTTTCCACATTATAGTCTAATGGCTCACTGCCTTTAATCTGAAATTGTTTTGAGATAACAATGTTTTGAATAGCAAATAAGCTAGTAGATTTCCAAATAAAATTTTATTTTGAGTTGGGTTCACTAAAAGTTTATTTATCCTGTAACATCAACAACAACAACAGCTTTAATATGATACATAACACACATTTCCAAACAATAGTACAATAACAATAATACAGTATAATAATACAGTATAAACAAATTAAAGCTGCAAGCAGCATTGCCGGGATTTAAATGTTGCCCGTTATTGCGCCACCACGTGGTCGATATGAATGTGCTTGCATAAGCTGAGTCTTCACAGTGATTGGAATATGTGTACCAAGTTTTGTTACAATACGGATATCCGTATTATTACTGATTTATATGCATTTATGTGACAGACCACGCACACATTAATGTTTATTAGTCAGTTGCGGCCATCTTGTTTGACATACTAGCCTGGATTATAGTGTGTTTACAGACCTCGGTCCATAGATGCCATATATGAAGTTTCGTACAGAACGGCCATTCGGTGCCAGAGGAGTTTAAGTGTTTTTCACAAAATTCTAAATGGGGGAAAATCCATCATGGAGGACGTTGTGGGTCCTTGAGGTACATTTATTCCTTGTGAGGAGAGAGACATATGTATAACAAAGTTAATGACTAGATCACATGGTGTGCTGGGCGTGAGCTTTCAATATTTGCATTTTCAATAATTTGTTATAGCGCCACCATCTGTCCAATTGGCATGGCATTGCAGAAGGTGTGGCCCATGGCTCTTTACCATCATGCACATTTTCATCCTCCTAGGCCTTGTTACCTCACGGGAATTTGCATGTGAATTTTGGCCTTACGGAGGAATAATGGTCCCTCTTTAAATTATGATCATCTTATAAAGGCTTCATAAAGCCTTCATAATGCATTCATAAGCACTACATAAATGTGTTACAAAGTATCTATAACTGTATGTCATGCTTTATAAGGGTTCATAAATGTGGCAAAACTGTGTGATGTAATCACCAATGTCAAATGTGACATAACCCACTATTTCGAATATGATATAAATATGTGCTTTATAAAGGGTGACATGTTGTGCTGAAGGATGGCATACGCTCTAAAGTGAAGTCATGTTAGTCACATTACACCTAATCTCGTTCCCAGACACTACTGCCGAAATGCGCAGAATGTCTGGTGGACCAACGCATCAAACTTGGCTTCATTACTTAGAGTTAGGTTTAAAATCTCATTTTATGAAGAGAAATTGTGGAAATGGGCAGGGTTTAACCATAATTAGGACTTTGTGTCTGTGTTAACTAGTGGCGACCAGGGGGAATGTTTTTGCTAGCAAAGGACATACAGTTGAAGTCGGAAGTTTACATACACTTAGGTTGGAGTCATTAAAACTTGTTTTTCAACCACTTCACAAATTTCTTGTTAACAAACTATAGTTTTGGCAAGTCGGTTAGGACACCTACTTTGTGCATGACACAAGTAATTTTTCCAACAATTGTTTACAGACAGATTATTTAACTTATAATTCAATGAATCACAATTCCAGTGGGTCAGAAGTTTACATACACTAGGTTGACTGTGCCTTTAAACAGCTTGGAAAATTCCAGAAAATTATGTCATGGCTTTAGAAGCTTCTGATAGGCTAATTGACATCATTTGAGTTAATTGGAGGTGTACCTGTGGATGTATTTCAAGGCCTACCTTCAAACTCAGTGCCTCTTTGCTTGACATCATAGGAAAATCAAAAGAAATCAGCCAAGACCTCAGAAAAAACATTGTAGACCTCCACAAGTCTGGTTTATCCTTGGGAGCAATTTCCAAACGCCTGAAGGTACCACGTTCATCTGTACAAACAATAGTACGCAAGTATAAACACCATGGGACCACGCAGCCTTCATACCGCTCAGGAAGGAGACGCGTTCTGTCTCCTAGAGATGAACGTACTTTGGTGAGAAAAGTGCAAATCAATCCCAGAACAACAGCAAAGGACCTTGTGAAGATGCTGGAGGAAACAGGTACAAAAGTATCTATATCCACTGTAAAACAAGTCCTATATCAACATAACCTGAAAGGCCGCTCTGCAAGGAAGAAGCCACTGCTCCAAAACCGCCATAAAAAAGCCAGACTACGGTTTGCAACTGCACATAAAAGATAAAGATCGTACTTTGTGGAGAAACGTCCTCTGGTCTGATGAAACAAAAATAGAACTGTTTGGCCTTAATGACCATCGTTATGTTTGGAGGAAAAAAGGGGTTGCTTGCAAGCCGAAGAACACCATCCCAACCGTGAAGCACGGGGGTGGCAGCATCATGCTGTGGGGGTGCTTTGCTGCAGGAGGGACTGGTGCACTTCACAAAATAGATGGCATCATGAGGAAGGAAAATGATGTGGATATATTGAAGCAACATCTCAAGACATCAGTCAGGAAGTTAAAGCTTGGTCGCAAATGGGTCTTCCAAATGGACAATGACCCCAAGCATACTTCCAAAGTTGTGGCAAAATGGCTTAAGGACAACAAAGTCAAGGTATTGGAGTGGCCATCACAAAGCCCTGACCTCAATCCTATAGAACATTTGTGGGCAGAACGGAAAAAGCGTGTGCGAGCAAGGAGGCCTACAAACCTGACTCAGTTACACCAGCTCTGTCAGGAGGAATAGGCCAAAATTCACCCAACTTATTGTGGGAAGCTTGTGGAAGGCTACCCGAAACGTTTGAACCAAGTTAAACAATTTAAAGGCAATGCTACCAAATACTAATTGAGTGTATGTAAACTTCTGACCCACTGGGAATGTGATGAAAGAAATAAAAGCCGAAATAAATAATTCTCTCTACATTATTCTGACATTAAAAATAAAGTGGTAATCCTAACTGACCTAAAACAGGGACATTTTACTACGATTAAATGTCAGGAATTGTGAAAAACTGAGTTTAAATGTATTTGGCTAAGGTTTATGTAAACTTCCAACTTCAACTGTAGCCTGATGTCAAATACTTTACTCAGTAAGGTCACTCCCATAGAATTGTATGGTCACTCCCACTAAGGCCAACTTTGAATGGTTGATACACAAATACTCATGCAACAATATAACAAGCCGTACCTTGCTGTGCTGGACCCAGTCAGGTCTTTGACACATTCACCCACCCCCCACTGAAAGATCAACCACAAAAAGTTGGCACCATTAAAACAGGTTGTAATCAAGCCCTGGTCTCCAGCATGGGAACAGAACAGGAATACCTGGGGCGGTAGTCTCAGGTTGGACTACTCTAAATAATCTTGGCTCTGACACACACACAGTCGCGAGCTTTGCAGGTCCATCAACCCATTTAAATACCTCTCACACCCTACAGTAAGCTGTGGATCGTGAGAGAACAGTCATAAATCCACAGAACCTTAATAACCCATTTATTGACACTTTACGTAGTGTCCTGTATTACTTAGTTTGAAGTGAGACACTTTCGGTCATTCATAACACATCTACAAAGCCTCTATATCGCATCACGCTGTACTTACTTTAATGTCAAACCACTTTGGTCATTTATAACACATACATAAATGCCTTGTATCATATGATGGTGTGCTTACTATAAAGTCAGACACATTTGGTAATTCATAAAACATACATAAATGCCTTATATCATATGACGCTGTACACATTATAAATCAGACACCTTTCGTCATTCATAACACAGACATAAAGTCTTAATGATGTAAACACAAATGTATTAACACTTAGGGAATTAGCACTAACAGTTAAAACAAATAAACATTAAAGACATGTTTAAACCATACATTTACTTTTATTTGTACATTTTTAAAACAATACAAATACTTTAAGATTCAAAAAGTCCAGTAATGCAATTACATTGAACATTACACCGGGCTGTGAACAGTGTAGCTTGTTCCTAAGTTGGAGGACGAATGGTTCTTGCCTCTCTGCCTGCTGGAGGTACTGCATGTTGGTTCCAACCTTAAAAGTAACAACAAAGAAAGTTACCAGGTCTGTTAGAAAATGCCTTTGTCTCACCATTTGGATAAGGGCATTTATGTACTGCACCAGAAACACTCTAAATGGGGAGATGGGAAACTCCATTCAATTCGTATTATTATATTCCTCTTTCATTTACAAATCTCATGACGTGACTATGAGGCATGGCTGTATCTCGGGGGATCTTTATTGAGCTGAGTCTGCTAGCTAGCAACATTTCTGCTAGCTACCAATTGCTGTGAAGTCACTGAAATTATTTGAAATAATGATTGAGGTAGCTACAGTATGTAATCTAACTAAACACTTAACTACTCCAAACGAATTTAAATTACAATAAATAAAGATTAATTTACTATTTTCTTGCTGTCCAGTGGCACCACAAGTGAGCATTTGATTTGCGATCTGATCACGTGTGTGCTTACTGCGTTACCAAAACACCACCAACCAAACAACAGTGCAGGGCATGTGCACTGAATTAAAGTGCAACTACACTAAAAAACCTAAGTTTCTTAGATTTTTCCCAGACCTCAAAAGTCACCCCCTGATGTGGTTTAAGAATTGTTATGAAAACAGAAATTCCAAATTTGTTGTTTTTCTATTAAGAAAGTTTTTTTTTAAACTGGGGGAAAACCAGAAGAAAACTTGGAAAAACTGAAATTGGGAAGAAAAAAAAACATAATTAGGCACACAAAAAAAAACAGATTTGAAAGGCCCTACCAATGTTTATTTTGCTGTACATGACTGCACTTTAGAGTGTGTGTCATCCTGCAGCACAGCATTTTGAGGTCAGGTCTAATATTGGCTATGCACCCAAGAGAGAAAGAGGTTGGGCCAGCCTAGAAATGTTTTAGAGTAATATAATATATACAATTTAGCAGACGCTTTTATCCAAAGTGACTTACAGTAATGCGTGAATGCATTTTTATGTATGGGTGGTCCCAGGAATCGAACCCACTATCCTGGCGTTGTAATGCTCTACCAAGATGCATGACAGGGTTATAAATTCTTTGTAAAGCCTCAATTTATTAAGAAGTGCTTATGCCACCCTTTATAAACCACAGGTTTATGTCATATTTGACATAGTGGGTTATGTTACACAGTTATGCCATATTTATGAACCCTTTATAAAGCATGGCATACGGTTATAGATGATTTGTAAGACATGTATGTAGTGTTTATGAAGGCTTTATGAAGCCTTTATAAGCTGCACGTAATTTAAAGCGGGACCAGAATTTTTTATTAACAATAATGAACCAGAAGAAACACAATAGGGTTTCACCAGCTTCGCTGCTGAACCCCTAATAATACTCTGATTGATCATAGCATGATAAGGTGGGTGTCAACACATCCTGCATTTGAGTAATGGCGAGAATTAAACATTTCACAAGCAAATATTTTACAATGATCGCTTGTAAACATGGTTCTCTTGGAATTAGTATTGTAGGTATGCATAACCAGACTGTTTATCTGTTTCTGTGTACTATCCAACAAGCAGAAATCAATGTTTAATTCACCATCATTTACATTTACATATTAGTCATTTATCCAGAGCGTTCATCTTAAAATAGCTAGGTGAGACAACCACGTATCTCAGTCATAGTAAGAAGAATTTTCCTCAATAAAATATATCAGCAAAGTCAGTGATAGAAGGAAAAAGTCAAGTGCCAGCGTTAGTTCACAAAAGGCAAGGATGTTACTATAAAAACATACTATTATTTTGTATCATTATGTAATGTTTAACTCCACAGCCTCATCAATCTAGAATACCTCCCAATTTTAGCTAACATACAAAAAAAAAATACTTATAATAAACTACACAGGCTGAATAACTCAGAACAATATTATTTAGTACAATTACAATCATTAGTATTAAACTATTGATAATGCTCAGTGAACCAATCGTAGGTCACATTATGTGAGTGATTGCTTTTCTCATGGATTGATCGAACAGATTAGCAGCAGGGGAAAAAACTAAACACAAAGAGATTATGCAGGGTTCTCCAACCCTGTTCCTGGAGAGCTACCCTCCTGTAGGTTTTCGCTCCAACCCCAGTTGTAACGAACCTGATTAATTTGATCAACCAGCTAATTATTCGAATCAGGTGTGCTAGATTAGGGTTGGAGTGAAAACCTACAGGATGGTAGCTCTCCAGGAACACGGTTGGAGAGCCCTGGATTAGAGACACAACAGTCAGAGGCATTTTTAAGAATGAGGGCTATTAAATCTATTAAAATGCCATCAATCTGAATTTATTCCACAAATCCATGAGCCACTTTCATACCTTTACATCCCCTCCCCCGAACTACATGATGGTACTACTTTAAAGCATTATAGATTAACAGAGCAAATAAGCTGGCCTTTTGTTGGAATTGTCTCTTAATGGAAAACAGTGTTAGTTTATAGAACTTAATAATACTATCTGTTGTTGTTTTGTCAAGCAGGAACCTCCTGTCAAATGTTTATTTGACTCCGTTCATGAGCATTAATATTTTATGGTTCATTATTCACTAGCATATATATATATATACAGTGGGGAGAACAAGTATTTGATACACTGCCGATTTTGCAGGCTTTCCTACTTACAAAGCATGTAGAGGTCTGTAATTTTTATCATAGGTACAATTCAACTGTGAGAGACGGAATCTAAAACAAAAATCCAGAAAATCACATTGTATGATTTTTTAGTAATTAATTTGCATTTTATTGCATGACATAAGTATTTGATGCATCAGAAAAGCAGATCATAATATTTGGTACAGAAACCTTTGTTTGCAATTACAAAGATCATACGTTTCCTGTAGGTCTTGACCAGGTTTGCACACACTGCAGCAGGGATTTTGGCCCACTCCTCCATACAGACCTTCTTCAGATCCTTCAGGTTTCGGGGCTGTCGCTGGGCAATACGGACTTTAAGCTCCCTCCAAATATTTTCTATTGGGTTCAGGTCTGGAGACTGGTTAGGCCACTCCAGGACCTTGAGATACTTCTTACGGAGCCACTCCTTAGTTGCCCTCGCTGTGTGTTTCGGGTGGGAAGACCCAGCCACGACCCATCTTCAATGCTCTTACTGAGGGAAGGAGGTTGTTGGCCAAGATCTCGCGATACATGGCCCCATCCATCCTCCCCTCAATACGGTGCAGTTGTCCTGTCCCCTTTGCAGAAAAGCATCCCCAAAGAATGATGTTTCCACCTCCATGCTTCACGGTTGGGATGGTGTTCTTGGGGTTGTACTCATCCTTCTTCTTCCTCCAAACACGGCGAGTGGAGTTTAGACCAAAAGCTCTATTTTTGTCTCATCAGACCACATGACCTTCTCCCATTCCTCCTCTGGATCATCCAGATGGTCATTGGCAAACTTCAGACGGGCCTGGACATGCGCTGGCTTGAGCAGGGGGACCTTGCGTGCGCTGCAGGATTTTAATCCATGACGGCGTAGTGTGTTACTAATGGTTTTCTTTGAGACTGTGGTCCCAGCTCTCTTCAGGTCATTGACCAGGTCCTGCTGTGTAGTTCTGGGCTGATCCTCATCTTCCTCATGATCATTGATGCCCCATGAGGTGAGATCTTGCATGGAGCCCCAGACCAAGGGTGATTGACCGTCATCTTGAACTTCTTCCATTTTCTAATAATTGCGCCAACAGTTGTTGCCTTCTCACCAAGCTGCTTGCCTATTGTCCTGTAGCCCATCCCAGCCTTGTGCAGGTCTACAATTTTATCCCTGATGTCCTTACACAGCTCTCTGGTCTTGGCCATTGTGGAGAGGTTGGAGTCTGTTTGATTGAGTGTGTGGACAGGTGTCTTTTATACAGGTAACGAGTTCAAACAGGTGCAGTTAATACAGTTAATGAGTGGAGAACAGGAGGGCTTCTTAAAGAAAAACTAACAGGTCTGTGAGAGCCGGAATTCTTACTGGTTGGTAGGTGATCAAATACTTATGTCATGCAATAAAATGCAAATTAATTACTTAAAAATCATACAATGTGATTTTCTGGATTTTTGTTTTAGATTCTGTCTCTCACAGTTGAAGTGTACCTATGATAAAAAATTACAGACCTCTACATGCTTTGTAAGTAGGAAAACCTGCAAAATCGGCGGTGTATCAAATACTTGTTCTCCCCACTGTATATATATATATATATATATATATATATATATATTTACATCATTTATTGAGAGGTTATGGACCTAAAGCTTTTTTAGTAGATATTCAGTGTGTTGATGAAGAACTGATTTCTGTTAAAATTAACTTTGGTTTAATTCCAATTTATACTTAATATTTATTCATGTAAGGCTTGGAAATGACTGTCCGTAGCATAATAGGCCTATATTAGCCTTGGCCAGGTCAATGAAGACGGCTGCACAGTACTGTCTTTTATCGATCGCGGTTATTATATCGTTTAGGACCTTGAGCGTGGCTGAGGTGCACCCATGACCAGCTTGGAAACCAGATTGCATAGCAGAGAAGGTACGGTGGGATTCTAAATGGTCGGTGATCTGTTTGTTAACTTGGCTTTCAAATACTTTCGAAAGGCAGGGCAGGATGGATATAGGTCTATAACAGTTTGGATCTAGAGTGTCACCCCCTTTGAAGAGGGGGATGACCGCGGCAGCTTTCCAATCTCTGGGGCTCTCAGACGATACGAAGGAGAGGTTGAACAGGCTGGTGATAGGGGTTGCGACAATTTCGGCGGCTAATTTTAGAAAGAAAGGGTCCAGATAGTCTAGCCCAGCTGATTTGTAGGGATCCAGATTTTGTAGCTCTTTCAGAACATCAGCTATCTGAATTTGGGTGAAGGAGAAGCGGGGGGGGCATGGGCAAGTTGCAGTGGAGGGTGCAGAGCTGATGGCCGGGGTAGGGGTAGCCAGGTGGAAAGCATGGCCAGCCGTAGCAAAATGCTTATTGAAATTCTCGATTATCGTAGGTTTATCGGTAGTGAGAGTGTTTCCTAGCCTCAGTGCAGTGGGCAGCTGGGAGGAGGTGCTCTTATTCTCCATGGACTTTACAGTGTCCCAAAACCTTTGGGAGTTAGTGCTACAGGATGCAAATTTCTGTTTGAAAAAGCTAGCCTTTGCTTTCCTAACTGATTGTGTATATTGGTTCCTGACTTCCCTGAAAAGTAGCATATCGCGGGGGCTGTTCGATGCTAATGCCGTACGCCACAGATTGTTTTTGTGCTGGTCAATGGCAGTCAAGTCTGGGGTGAACCAGGGGCTATATCTGTTCTTAGTTCTGAATTTTTTGAATGGGGCATGCTTATTTAAGATGGAGAGGAAAGCACTTTTAAAGAACAACCAGGCATCCTCTACTGACGGAATGAGGTCAATATCCATCCAGGATACCCAGGCCAGGTCAATTAGAAAGGCCTGCTCGCTGAAGTGTTTTAGGAAGTGTTTGACAGTGATGAGGGGTGGTCGTTTGACCGCGGACCCATTACGGATGTAGGCAATGAGGCAGTGATCGCTGAGATCCTGGTTGAAGACAGCGGAGGTGTATTTAGAGGGTAAATTAGTCAGGATGATATCTATGAGGGTGCCCATGTTAACGGATTTAGGGTTGTACCTGGTAGGTTCCTTGATAATTTGTGTGAGATTGAGGGCATCTAGTTTAGATTTTAGGACAATCGGGGTGTTAAGCATATCCCAGTTTAGGTCACCAAGCAATACGAACTCTGAGGATAGATGGGGGGCAATCAATTCACATATGGTGTTCAGGGCACAGCTGGGGGCTGAGGGGGGTCTGTAGCAAGCGGCAACAGTGAGAGACTTATTTCTGGAAAGGTGGATTTTTAGAAGTAGAAGCTCAAACTGTTTGGGCACAGACCTGGATAGTATGATAGAGCTCTGCAGGATCTCTACAGTAGATTGCAACTCAGCCCCCTTTGGCAGTTCTATCTAAACGGAAAATGTTGTAGTTGGGAATGGACATTTCAGAATCTTTAGTGGCCTTCCTAAGCCAGGATTCAGACACTGCTAGAACATCAGGGTTGGCTGAGTGTGCTAAAGCAGTGAATAACTCAAACTTAGGGAGTAGGCTTCTGATGTTAACATGCAAGAAACCAAGGCTTTTGCGATTACAGAAGTCAACAAATGATAGCTCCTGGGGAGCAGGAGTGATACTGGGGGCTACAGGGCCTGGGTTAACCTCTACATCACCAGAGGAACAGAGGAGGAGTAGAATAAGGATACGGCTAAAGGCTTTAAGAACTGGTCTTCTAGTGCGTTGGGTACAGAGAAAAAAAGGGGCCGATTTCCGGGTGTTGTAGAATAGATTCAGGGCATTATGTACAGACAAGGATATGGAAGGATATGAGTACAGTGGAGGTAAACCTAAGCGTTGGGTAAAGATGAAAGAGATAGCATCACTGGAGGCACCGATTGAGCCGGTCTCCGCGTGTGTGGGGGGTGGGACAAAGGATCTATCTGAGACAGGTTGAGCAGGACTGGGGGCTCTACATTGAAAAAGTACAGTTAGAACTAACCGAAACAGCAATAGGCAAGGCATATTGACATGGGAGATAGAGTTTTACATTTTTAATGAAGGACCTACATGAGATGAAGCTGATGAACAATTCCAAGGAAAATGTATTACCACACATTAGGCTATATGCAGGAAATCAATAGGCTAATCATGAATTATTTCACACAAATATAGTTTTATTAATATTATAGGTTTTGACATGTCTGCTAAATACCACAATCTACTTTATAGGACATATCAATTATTAAAGTGAAATGGAATGTTGCCCTAGCTGAGCCACAAATTGCACCCCAAAAAAACTTAGCAGAACTTGACTATTGCAACAAAAATATAAAAATGAAAATAGTGTAAAATACAGTTGGCTGCTTATCATAGGCTAAGCTACACTTCAGTGACAGTGAGTGCTGTAACTAACTTTCCTCTGCACGTTTCATCATAGGATATGTTTGTTCAGTATGTACAGTGCATTCAGACCCCTTGACTTTTTCCAAATTTTGTTACATTACAGCCTTATTCTAAAATGGATAAAATCGATTTTTTTTATTCTCATCAATCTACACACAAAACCCCATAATGACAAAGTGAAAACAGGTTTTTAGAAATTTGTGCAAATGTATTTAAAATAAAAAACAGAAATACCATATTTACATAAGTATTCAGACCCTTTGCTATGAGACTTGAAATTGAGCTCAGGTGCATCCTGTTTCCATTGATCATTCCATTGATCAGATTTTTTTTGCACATTTATAAAAGAACAACAACTGAAATATCACGTAAGTATTCAGACCCTTTACTCAGTACTTTGTTGAAGCACCTTTGGCAGAGATTACAGCCTTGAGTCTTCTTGGGTATGACGCTACAAGCTTGGCACACCTGTATTTGAGGAGTTTCTTCCATTCTTCTCTGCAGATCCTCTCAAACTCAGTCAGGTTGGATGGGGAGCGTCGCTGCACAGCTATTTTCAGGTCTCTCAAGAGATGTTCGATTGGGTTCAAGTCCGGGCTCTGGCTGGGACACTCAAGGACATGTCCCGAAGCCACTCCTGCCTTGTCTTGGTTGTGTGCTTAGGGTTGTTATCCTGTTGGAAGGTGAACCCTCGCCCCAGTCTGAGGTCCTGAGCGCTCTGGAGCAGGTTTTCATCTAGGATCTCTCTGTACTTTGCTCCGTTCATCTTTCCCTCGATCCTGACTAGTCTCCCATTCTCTGCCGCTGAAAAACATCCCTACAGCATGATGCTGTCACCACCATGCTTCACCATAGGGATAGTGCCTGGCCAAAGAGTTAAATCTTGTTTCTCATGGTCTGAGAGTCCTTTAGGTTCCTTCTGGAAAACTCCAAGCTGTCTGTCATGTGCCTTTTACTGAGGAGTGGCTTCCGTCTGGTCACTCTACTATAAAGGCCTGATTAGTGGAGTGCTGCAGAGATGGTTGTCCTTCTGGAAGGTTCTCCCATCTACACAGAGGAACTCTGGAGCTCTGTTTCTCCAATTTGTAGAAACATCTCAAGGATGATTAATGGAAACAGGATGCACCTGAGCTCAATTTCGAGACTCAAAGCAAAGGGTCTGAATACTTATGTAAATAAGGTATTTCTGTTTTGTATTTTTAATACATTTGTAAAAATTTATGAAAACCTTTTTTTGCTTTGTCTTATAAGGTACTCTACCCACATGTACATATTACTTCAATTACCTCGACTAACCGGTGCCCCCGCACATTGACTCTGTACCGGTACGCCCTGTATATAGCGTCCCTACTGTTATTTTATTTTACTGCTACTCTTTAATTATTTGCTATTTTATAGTTTTTACTTATCTATTTTTTACTTTTCTTAAAAACGGCATTGTTGGTTAAGGGCTTGTAAGTAAGCATTTCACTGTAATGTCTACACCTGTTGTATTCGGCGCATGTGGCAATATATATATATTTTTGATTTATTGTATTCAGATTGATGAGGAAAAAAAATTTATTTTATAAATTTTAGAATAAGGCTGTAATCTAACAAAATGTTGAAAAAGTTAAGGGGTCTGAATACTTTCCGAATTCACTGTATTACATATATATAATATACAGTGTACTGCATATTTAATATATACTGACTATTATTTTCATTTTTTATTTCACTGCCTCTTGGGCCCCCCACGGGCCTGGGCCCAGGGGCTTCAGCCCCGGTAAACCCCTGCATTAATCCGACCCTGTCTGTACCAACTGAGGAAACTTGAAAGAAAAGTATCGGCTATGGTCAAGTTCTTCGTGCAGAGAAGCAGAATGTGGCTGAACACAAAGTTTGATGCATTTAATAAATAGAGCCAGTGTATTTTGAAAGAAAGGCAGCTACCAAAATAGCATCTTATTTACCTCTCTGAAACCTGTTCAGTGTCAGAGGTGATGGGAACACAAACTTGTCACCGCACTTGAGCTCACATCTCGCTGGGCAGTCATACAAGGAGTTATACGAATTGTCAGTGAAAGACCCAGAAACCTTTTGGGGATCAATTGCTAAAAAGAGGCTTACATGGAGTAAACATTTTACATTTTAGTCATTTAGCAGACGCTCTTATCCAGAGCGACTTACAGGAGCAATTAGGGTTAAGTGCCTTGCTCAAGGGCACATTTACGTCATTTAGCAGACGCTCTTATCCAGAGCAACTACAAATTGGTGCATTCACCCTATAGCCAGTGGGATAACCACTTTACAATTATATATATATATATATATATATTTTTTTTTGGGGGGCGGGTAGAAGGATTACTTTATCCTATCCCAGGTGTTCCTTAAAGAGGTGGGGTTTCAAATGTCTCCGGAAGGTGGTGAGTGACTCCGCTGTCCTGGCGTCGTGAGGGAGCTTGTTCCACCATTGGGATGCCAGAGCAGCGAACAGTTTTGACTGGGCTGAGCGGGAACTATGCTTCCGCAGAGGAAAGGGAACCAGCAGGCCAGAGGTGGATGAACGCAATGCCCTCGTTTGGGTGTAGTAAACCATTCGATCAAGTGAAGGACTGCGAAATGACTAGTGGAAATATATATTGGTTTCATGGGGGACAGTTGAATGTTCCTGGTAAGAATTGCCATCAACCTATTATTATAATAATAATTATTATAATTATTATAATTATTATAATTATTATTATTATTATTATTATTATTATAGGCTACACTAAAAATCTTTCCTACCCCATTGCATAATATTTACTTAGCATCCTACATATACTGGAAGTATATGTATATACTGGATCCTCAAGCCTAATTCTCTTCTAGGATGAAGTTGTTATTGATTTTGTTTGTGTCAATCTTGGTCAGGTTATCTAACTATGTTCAATGTACATTATGCTTACTGGACAACCCCCCAAATACTGGACAGTAAGTTGCATTATTTCTTTAATTTGATTGGCAGTGAATTGTTTGGATGTGCATGTTGCCAAGCATCCTGACAGAGTCGCCTTGGTCTGGGAGAGAGATGAACCAGGGACGACGGTAAAGGTCACCTATTGGTAAGTTCCTGCCTATGCAAGGACCTACAGCAGGGTGGGGGACTGGCAATCTTTCTATTTTAACATAATGCTTATCTTGGAAAGCTTGTGATATGATATAGAGTTCTCTGAATGAACTTCTCCACAGCATTGAGCAAAATAGCTGAAATCTATACTTTTCTGTGCAATAGAATAGGAGGTATAAAATAAAAATACTTCACATTCCACACTGATGTCAACCAGAGATGTATGCCTATCTTGTTAAGTCAACATCTTGTCCTCTTTCCAGTATCCATGTTAAGTTCTGTTTTCTTAGTTTATGCTATACTGTAAAGGGTAGGAGGAAACATGGCAGAGATTCAGCAGTAATACTATACCTAAATATTTACAATATTCCAAATGGTTCTCTGGAGATGCACAGTGAGATTTGCAGCTGTGCCATAGAATAACTGGATAAGAAACATGTTCTGGATCTGAATTAATATATTGTTATCTTTAATGTTGTACATTACATAAAGAGCATGACATTTAACCTTTATTGATACAGGGAATCCCAATTGAGACCAGGGTCTCTTTTTCAATGGCTCCCTGTGTTACAGCAATCAACAAATCATAAAGTCTTTAATAGTCCCATTGTACTTCGCATTATGAATGAAACACCACATGTACTTTATTGTTGATATGACATTAAATCATAAGGAAGTGTTGTTGAAATTGCTAAGGAATTTACACAATTGTTGTTGGTTGGGTGTCACAGTTATTGTGTAATGCGGTAGAGTGAGATTTCTAATTGACCATACAAGATGGTAAGAAAATGAGACCTTTCTGCCATAATGACTAAAGCTACTTCCTGTCGCACTGAATGTTCACCAGACATGAAACTGAAAGTGTACTGGAAGGTCATTTCAGTGCACCTGAAGATGATTAATTGAGAATATCCATTGTTCAGCTGTAAATAACAAAATACTTTCATACTGTGTAGTACCCAGAAATCCACCCATTAGTTTTCTACACTTCAGATAGTGTTTGACGGAATCAATACAGTACTCATACTTTTACTAACTTACACATGCAACAACAGTTGAGGTAACTGCGGCTCCAAGTATTAACTTTTGTCTGAACTTTATACAATTGTTCTACAGGGAGCTACTTGAGACTACCTGCAGCCTAGCCAACACCCTGAAGAGGCATGGGGTCAACAAGGGTGACCTATATGCCAGTGTCGCCCATCGCCGTGGCTGCCATGCTTGCGTGTGCTCGTATTGGTGCTGAGCACACGGTAGTGTTTGCTGGGTTCAGCTCAGAGGCCCTGGCTGGGAGGATTCAGGATGTTGAGTGATACTGGGCCTGGACTCATGTTTTACTGTGATTAACTCTTAATTTAAGCTTTAGAAATGTTAGGTCAAGTCACACTAGCCAAGTTGCCAACACGGTTGGGGCAGGCTGTCATTCTAGTTAGCAACCTTGGGCATGTCACAAGATCTCATGGTCCAGTTGGTAGCCCAAGAATGCATTTCAAGGATGTTTGTGTTTTGTATACAGTTGCTGTATACAGTAGCCCAAACATAATATTTGAATGTTTGACTGAGCACAAGGGCAATAAGGGCATTTCAATTGTGCATGCCTGCAGCCATTCAACATTTTGAGATTTAAAGACAGTAATCATAAAAATCTGACATAATATTTCAGCTTTGCGCCTTTAAAAAAAGTTTAATCATGTTGAGAATGTACAATAATTTCAGATTTTCTGTTCAAAGGCACAGGATAAATGTCTGATATTTAAACAGGCCATGACCCCTAACATGGCTTAGACTGAATGTCTGCCAAGTTTTCAGCACTCCAAAGTGAGTCATTGTGCATAGAGTAATATGCAAATTTTTCAAGTTGAACATGTTCTTGGCCGTTGTTGCTAGGATACACCAGTCATTGTAAGTCTCTTCCCCCTTTTTTCCAAATTAACTCCAGTGGAAAACGGTCTTGTTTTACTCAAATGCTACTAACATCATGAGATTAGACAAGGGTTTGTTACATTTCAAGCTACATTTTGCGCTCAGACAGAAAACAGGCCAATTAAGACAAACGCAAGGCCTGCAGATTAGGAGATAGACTGAAGGATTGGACAGAAAACTAGGAGCAACATATCATGTCAAACATTTATAACATGTACAGTATATACCTCAAACAGAACCAATAGATAACAGCAATTAGGCCAATTGTTATAAGCTTCTTGCATTTTCTCAAAGTACTTCATATTCTCAATTGGACTGTATAGTGATGTCAGCATGGTCTCAGATCTCTCAGACTGTGTCCCCCATCTGCAGCCCAGTGTAAAGCTGTGATCACGTGTAACCAAGGTGTGAGGGGAGTCCTGTACATTTACCTGAAACCTACAGTAGATGCTGCAGTGAAGAACTGCCCCTCTGTCCAACATATGTTTGTGGCCCAGAGGACCATTAAACCAACTTTCATTGGCAAATTAGACATCCCATTGGAGGTAATACTGATTCTGAGTAGTTGGACAAGCCAGTGGCAGTCCTGTAAAGTGATCAGTTTGCATTATAGCTTAGCTCCACTCACAGATGTAATTTGCTAGGTTATTTTTATCAAATGGCTATCAAAAATTGTGTTTTACCAAAATAAAGTAGCCTACCGGTAAGGTACCGCCGGAGACACAACCCTCATCTGGCTATATACAGTGAGGGAAAAAAGTATTTGATCCCCTGCTGATTTTGTACGTTTGCCCACTGACAAAGACATGATCAGTCTATAATTTTAATGGTAGGTTTATTTGAACAGTGAGAGACAGAATAACAACAAAATAAATCAGAAAAACGCATGTCAAAAATGTTTTAAATTGATGTGCATTTGAATGAGGGAAATAAGTATTTGACCCCTCTGCAAAACATTACTTAGTACTTGGTGGCAAAACCCTTGTTGGCAATCACAGAGGTCAGACGTTTCTTGTAGTTGGCCACCAGGTTTGCACACATCTCAGGAGGGATTGTGTCCCACTCCTCTTTGCAGATCTTCTCCAAGTCATTAAGGTTTCGAGCCTGACGTTTGGCAACTCGAACCTTCAGCTCCCTCCACAGATTTTCTATGGGATTAAGGTCTGGAGACTGGCTAGGCCACTCCAGGACCTTAATGTGCTTCTTCTTGAGCCACTCCTTTGTTGCCTTGGCCGTGTGTTTTGGGTCATTGTCATGCTGGAATACCCATCCACGACCCATTTTCAATGCCCTGGCTGAGGGAAGGAGGTTCTCACCCAAGATTTGACGCCACATGGCGCCGTCCATCGTCCCTTTGATGTGGTGAAGTTGTCCTGTCCCCTTAGCAGAAAAACACCCCCAAAGCATAATGTTTCCACCTCCATGTTTGACGGAGGGGAAGGTGTTCTTGGGGTCATAGGCAGCATTCCTCCTCCTCCAAACACGGCGAGTTGAGTTGATGCAAAGAGGTCGATTTTGGTCTCATCTGACCACAACACTTTCACCCAGTTCTCCTCTGAATCATTCAGATGTTCATTGGCAAACTTTAGACGGGCCTGTATATGTGCTTTCTTGAACAGGGGGACCTTGCGGGCGCTGCAGGATTTCAGTCATTCTGTAACGATCCCGGCAGTCTGAGTCGGGTCCTGTCTGTGGACTAGTTTTTCTGCTCGTGATCTCCAGTTTCCCGAGGGTTCTGGAACGCTCCGGGGAGCTCTCTTGAGTTCCGCACCTGCATCCCATCAGCAATCTGCACACCTGGTCCTGATCATCACCCTTCTTAGGCTCTGGCCTAACATCCATTCCCTGCCGGATCGTTAGCCATGAACATCACTCGTCCGGAACCTTCATCCAACCTCTGCCTGGTGGTCGGCGGCTGCCGAGCCATGATTGGATCAACCACTGCACCCCCAACAACTAATCAACGCCGCCCGCTCTGTTCCCTGGATTATTCAGCATCACTCTTGACTTTGTAAATAAACACTCACCTTCGTTTCAACTTACCTTGTCCTGGTCTGCTTCTGGGTTCTGGCTTTGTAACTCGTGACAGAACGATCCGGCCAGTAATGAACCCAGCGGACCTGGACTCTGTTCGCCATGCCATTACCCATCAGGAGAAGATGTTGGGCCATCATAGCACGGAGCTACAGGAGATCGCGTTGGCAGTTCGGAACCTTTCTACCGGTCTGACGGAGGTCCAGAACCAGCGCAAGTTTCCGGTGGAGGATCCACTACCGGTTTCACCCATCTCGCCTGCCGCGTCTGGAGCTGTGTCCTTCCGTGAGCCCAAGGTTCCGACGCGGATAAATATGAGGGGGAGCTGGGAAGATGCCGTTCTTTCCTTATGCAGTGTGGGTTAGTGTTCGATCTACAGCCCTACTCTTATGCCACAGACAAGGCTAGGATAGCCTTTGTGATTGAGTTGCTGCGTGGTCGAGCGCTGGAGTGGGCTTCAGCCGTTTGGGAACGACAAGACCCCTGCATGGCTTCATACCAGGGGTTCACGGCCGAGATGAGGAAGCTCTTCGACCATTCCGTCCGAGGGAGGGACGCAGCTAGGCGCCTGTTTTCGCTTCATCAAGGAACTCGCAGCGTGGCCGACTTCGTGATCGAGTTCAAGACGTTGGCTGTGGAGAGTGGGTGGAATGAGGAGTCTCTGCAAGCGGCCTTTTACCAGGGTCTGTCGGAGCAGCTCAAGGATGAGTTGATCTCCTATCCGGAGCCTAGTGACCTGGACAGCTTGGTAGCCTTGTCTATTCGGGTGGATAATCGAGTCCGTGAGCGAAGGAGGGAGAAGCAATGGGGTCCGTCCAATCGATCAGCTTCTCAGGTTCCAGTCGGGTCGGGGATTGGACCAGAATACGTCGATCATCGTCCACCACACAGGATTAGTGGAGAGGTCCTGTCTCCCGATTCTGAACCAATGCAAGTAGGGCGGCACGGGTTAACCAAGGAGGAACGCCAACTCAGACGTAGGGACTAACTGTTGCCTCTACTGTGGTGGTTCGGGACATTACCTCGCCACCTGTTCCCGGCGGTCGTCAAACTGCGCGGCTCGCTAAAGTTGGGAGGACTTTTAGCGAGCCAGTTTCGACCTCTCAATACCTCTGTCAGACCCCGTTTCCCGGCTACCCTTGTGAACAGGAATCAGAGCTTAGCGATTAACGCTTTTATCGATTCAGGTGCCGATGGAAGCTTTCTTGATGCCGAGTTGGTGGAACAGCTGGGGCTTTCCAAGGAGCAATTGCCGGAAGCCATTGAAGCGACCACTCTGAACGGCAGTAGTCTGGCACGTATCACGATGAGGACTGAACCGGTTAAGATGCTGTTGTCGGGGAATCATTCGGAGATGATTTCATTCTTCATTCTGCCGTCTTCCCATGTTCCTCTGGTCCTTGGATACCCCTGGCTGAAGGAACACAATCCCACGTTCGATTGGGTGACGGGCAAGGTAACGAGTTGGAGCCTTGATTGTCATGCTAACTGTCTCAAGACTGCCTGTCCCCATTCGGTTCCCAGTCAGGTGATTGAGGCTAAACCCCCAGATTTGTCCCTGGTTCCCGAGACATATCACGATTTGGGGGAAGTGTTCAGTAAGCAGAAGGCTCTGTCACTCCCTCCCCACCGACCATATGATTGTGCCATCAACCTGTTCCCTGGAGCTGTCTACCCCAAGGGAAGGTTATACAGTATCTCCCGCCCTGAACGTGAGGCTTTGGAGACCTACATCAAGGAGTCCCTAGCTGCTGGTCTCGTTCGTCCCTCGTCATCACCCCTGGGGGCAGGATTCTTCTTTGTGGGTAAGAAGGATGGCTCTCTTCGACCGTGTATTGATTATCGGGGGTTGAATGACATCACGGTCAAGAACAAGTATCCCCTGCCCTTGATGAGTTCTGCCTTCGACTCCTTACAGGGTGCTACGGTGTTCACCAAGCTAGACCTACGCAATGCGTATCACATGGTCCGGATCAGAGAGGGAGACGAGTGGTTGACGGGTTTCAATACACCGATGGGTCACTTCGAGTATCAGGTGATGCCGTTTGGACTGACCAATGCTCCAGCGGTATTCCAGAGTATGGTGAACGACGTCCTGAGAGATATGATCGGTCTCTTTGTGTTTGTTTACCTGGATGACATTCTGATCTTCTCGAAGGAACCTTCCCGACCACGTCCAGCATGTCCGGCAGGTTCTGCAGCGATTGTTGGAGAATCGCCTGTTCGTGAAGGCCGAGAAGTGCGAGTTTCACGCCCACACGACATCCTTTCTCGGGTACATCATCTCCAGGGGGGAGATTAGGATGGACCAGGAGAAGGTTAGAGCGGTTCTGGAATGGGCCCAGCCCGGTACGAGATTGCAGCTCCAGAGATTTTTGGGGTTTGCGAATTTCTACCGCAGATTCATCCGGGGATTACAGCCGTGTGGCCGCTCCGTTAACTGCCTTGACTTCCAGTATCAGGAGCTTCAAGTGGAATCCGGAGGCGGATCGAGCGTTTCTGGATTTGAAGAGGCGATTCACCAACGCACCGATTCTCTCTCAACCGGACACGGCCCGTCAGTTCGTCGTTGAAGTGGACGCGTCTGATGTGGGAGTTGGCGCCATCCTGTCGCAGCGATGCTCCACGGACAGTAAACTCCATCCCTGCGCCTACTACTCTCGTCGCCTTTCGCCTGCGGAGAGGAATTACGATGTGGGTAACCGGGAGCTTCTCGCGGTGAAACTTGCCTTGGAGGAGTGGCGCCACTGGTTGGAGGGGCGGAGCAACCGTTTATTGTCTGGACTGACCACAAGAATCTTGCTTACGTGCAATCGGCTAGACGTCTCAACTCCCGTCAGGCCAGGTGGTCGTTGTTTTTCGGACGATTCAATTTTTTCCCTGACGTTCCGACCTGGATCTAAGAACGGCAAGGCGGACGCCTTGTCTCGGATGTTCTCCAAGACGGAGGAGAGTGGGTCCAAGACCGAGACAATTCTCCCCGGAACTGCGTCGTGGGAGCTGTTAGGTGGAAGATTGAGGAGGAGGTGATGGCGGCCCTTCGGACGCAGCCCGGTCCCGGTAACGGTCCACCCGGTCGGTTGTTTGTGCCTGAGTCGGTTCGTCCTGCGGTCCTCAAATGGTCCCACGCCAGCAAGATGGCTTGTCACCCTGGCGTGGCTCGGACGATGGCGTTTCTTCGCAGACGCTTTTTGGTGGCCTGCCATGGCCGAGGATACTCGGGGTTATGTTGCTGCCTGTCCAGTGTGTGCGCAGAATAAGAGTACCAATCGGCCCAGCTCTGGACTACTTCACCCCCTTCCTATTCCCCGGCGACCATGGTCGCATCTGGCCCTGGACTTTGTCACTGGGTTGCCCGCTTCTGAGGGGAACACGGTCGTTCTGACTATCGTGGACAGATTCAGCAAGTTCGCCCACTTTGTGCCAATTGCCAAGCTTCCCTCTGCCTCGGAGACGTCCGAGATCCTGGTTAGGGAGGTTTTCAGGGTCCACGGTTTGCCCAGTGATATCGTTTCCGACCGTGGCCCTCAGTTTACCTCTGCTGTCTGGAAGTCCTTCTGTTTGGCCATTGGAGCTACAGTCAGTCTCACATCTGGTTTTCACCCCCAATCTAATGGTCAGGCGGAGAGAGCCAACCAGAAGATGGAATCCACGCTACGCTGCCTGGCCTCTTCCAACCCCACCTCCTGGGTCTCTCAGTTGCCTTGGGTTGAGTATGCCCACAATACTCTCCCTACATCTGCCACTGGGATGTCGCCCTTCCAGTGCCTGTATGGCTACCAACCTCCCTTGTTCCCTTCTCAGGAGAAGGAGCTCTCAGTGCCTTCTGTTCAGGCCCATATTCGTCGTTGCCACCGGACCTGGCATCGGGCCAGAAAGGCACTCCTTAGAGTTTCGGACCGGTATCAGCTCCAGGCGAATCGTCGCCGGATCCCCGCTCCCACCTATACCACCGGAGATAGGGTCTGGTTGGCCACACGGGATCTTCCTTTACGGACTGAGTCTAGGAAGTTGTTACCGAAGTTCATTGGTCCGTTTGTGGTGGAGAAGGTGATCAATCCAGTGGCAGTTCGACTCAAACTACCGAGGACGCTCAGAGTCCATCCCACCTTTCATGTCTCCTGCCTCAAGCCTGTTTTCCTCAGTCCTCTGTTGCCTCCTCCGCCTCCTCCTCCTCCTCCTCGGATGATCGGAGGTGGTCCTGCCTACACGGTGCGACGCATCATGGATTCCAGACGGCGGGGCCGGGGTTTCCAGTATCTCGTGGACTGGGAGGGGTATGGTCCTGAAGAGAGGAGTTGGATTCCGCGGCGACAGATCCTAGATGCTGACCTCATTCGTGACTTCTACCGCCTCCATCCTGGCGCTCCGGGGAGTCCGCCCGGTGGCGTTCGTCGGAGGGGGGTACTGTAACGATCCCGGCAGTCTGAGTCGGGTCCTGTCTGTGGACTAGTTTTTCTGCTCGTGATCTCCAGTTTCCCGAGGGTTCTGGAACGCTCCGGGGAGCTCTCTTGAGTTCCGCACCTGCATCCCATCAGCAATCTGCACACCTGGTCCTGATCATCACCCTTCTTAGGCTCTGGCCTAACATCCATTCCCTGCCGGATCGTTAGCCATGAACATCACTCGTCCGGAACCTTCATCCAACCTCTGCCTGGTGGTCGGCGGCTGCCGAGCCATGATTGGATCAACCACTGCACCCCCAACAACTAATCAACGCCGCCCGCTCTGTTCCCTGGATTATTCAGCATCACTCTTGACTTTGTAAATAAACACTCACCTTCGTTTCAACTTACCTTGTCCTGGTCTGCTTCTGGGTTCTGGCTTTGTAACTCGTGACACATTCACAGCGTAGTGTGCTACCAATCGTTTTCTTGGTGACTATGGTCCCAGCTGCCTTGAGATCATTGACAAGATCCTCCCGTGTAGTTCTGGGCTGATTCCTCACCGTTCTCATGATCATTGCAACTCCACGAGGTGAGATCTTGCATGGAGCCCCAGGCCGAGGGAGAGTGACAGTTATTTTGTGTTTCTTCCATTTGCGAATAATCGCATCAACTGTTGTCACCTTCTCACCAAGTAGCTTGGCGATGGTCTTGTAGCCCATTCCAGCCTTGTGTAGGTCTACAATCTTGTCCCTGATATCCTTGGAGAGCTCTTTGGTCTTGGCCATGGTGGAGAGTTTGGAATCTGATTGATTGATTGCTTCTGTGGACAGGTGACTTTTATACAGGTAACAAACTGAGATTAGGAGCACTCCCTTTAAGAGTGTGATCCTAAACTCAGCTTGTTACCTGTATAAAAGACACCTGGGAGCCATAAATCTTTCTGATTGAGAGGGGGTCAAATACTTATTTCCCTCATAAAAATGCTAATCAATTTATAACATTTTTGACATGCGTTTTTCTGGATTTTTTTGTTGTTATTCTGTCTCTCGCTGTTCAAATAAACCTACCATTAAAATTATAGACTGATCATTTCTTTGTCAGTGGGCAAACGTACAAAATCAGCAGGGGATCAAATACTTTTATCCCTCACTGTAGGTAGGCTACATGCTGATCGGGGCTTACATTTGATTTTACTTCGATTGTTCAGGTTCACCATTAGCAGTAGTTTTGGTAGTTTTGCTTTAAATAATCAGTATATATGGTCATCTTTAGATATACAGGGTAAAGTTGATCATTTCATAACGAGGACAGCAATCAATTTTGCTGCCGTCACTGCATGGTCGAAGTGGGAGAAGAAGAGAAGCTCACGCCAAGCAGTCAAAACCTCCAAACGGTCTAAACCAGGGGTGTCAAACTCATTCCATGGAGGGCCTACTGCCTGCTGGTTTTTGTTTTTTCCTTTCAATTAAGCCCTAGACAACCAGGTGTGGGGAGTTCCTTACTAATTAGTGACCTTAATTAATCAATCAAGTACAAGGGAGGAGCGAAAACCTGTAGACACTCAGCCCTCTGTGGAATGAGTTTGACACCTATGGTCTAAACCATTCGATTATGAGATGGGGGTGAAATCCAAAGTTGTGCTATATATTCATTGGCTATGAAAGCAAACATTGTCATATAGTATGCATTATAGGCATTTCTCCAGTGTTGAGTGACTCATTAACTGAATTGATGACAAGTTTAGTCTTGGTTTACTACCTTGGGTTCTCAACTGAAGAAGTACTTCAGAGTGTTATCAGTTAATTGTTAAGGTTTGCTGTAAGCTATGTAGTGGTAGGACATCGGCCATTGCACTCTGTAGCTTTGGCATAATTGGAAATGTCCTGTTCTTCTTTTTGTGCCCCTATTAAGTGGGTTATGGAAACAGGAAGGATATACTGTATTTCTGATGAGTAATAACTGTCACTACGAACCGATGTGGATGTGGTGGAGAAGTCAGGCGCAGGACACAGAGGTTACGTCCAACAGACTTTAATAGTCCCAAGTAAACGAGAAAACACGACCTCGACTAAAACCAAGAGGCGAGGGAAATTACGCAACACGCGTAAACAATAAACACAAAACAAAACAGAGTGCAAACACGTAGCTCCGACAGAATGGCAGTCATTAACAACACACAATCAGACTAGTGCAAAACAAGGAACTTATAAGACAAGTAATCAACACACAAATGGACACAGGTGTAACAGACAGACAAAAGCAATCACATAACGAAACATAGAGCGGTGGCAGCTAGTACTCCGGGGACGGCGAACGCCGAAGCCTGCCCGAACCAGGAGGAGGAGCAGTCTCGGCAGAATCCGTGACAGTACCCCCCCCCTTGACGCGCGGCTCCAGCCGTGCGCCGACCCCGGCCTCGGGGACGGCCAGGAGGACGCGGACCCGGGCGCGTGGGATGCCCACGGTGGAACTCAGTCAGGAGGGATGGATCGAGGATGTCCCTCCTGGGCACCCAGCACCGTTCCTCCGGACCGTACCCCTCCCACTCCACGAGATACTGGAGACCACTCATCCGGCAGCCTCGAGTCCAAGATGGTCCGGACCCTGTACGCCGGGGCCCCCTCGATGTCCAAAGGGGGCGGAGGGGTCTCTCCTATCTCATCTTCTTGGAGTGGTTCAGCTACCACCGGCCTGAGAAGAGACACATGGAACGAGGGGTTAATATTTTTGTACTCTATAGGCAGTTGTAACCTGTAACACATCTCGTTCAATCTTCTCAGGACTTTGAAGGGCCCCACAAACCGCCGACCCAGCTTCCGGCAGGGCAGGCGGAGGGGCAGGTTTCGAGTCGAGAGCCAGACTCGATCTCCCGGTGCGTACACCGGTCCCTCACTGCGGTGGCGATCGGCGCTCGCCTTTTGTTGACGGATGGCACGCTGCAGATGGACATGGGCAGCATCCCACGTCTCCTCCGAGCGCCGAATCCACTCGTCCACCGCAGGGGCCTCGATCTGGCTCTCGTGCCATGGTGCCAGGACCGGCTGATAACCTAAAACACACTGGAAAGGTGTTAAATTGGTGGAGGAGTGGCGGAGAGAGTTCTGGGCCATCTCTGCCCAGGGGATGAACCTAGACCACTCCTCCGGCCGGTCCCGGCAATAGGACCTCAAAAACCTACCCACATCCTGGTTGACACGTTCCACCTGCCCATTGCTCTCTGGGTGGTACCCCGAGGTAAGGCTTACCGAGACCCCCAATCGTTCCATGAACGCCCCCCAAACTCTGGAGGTGAACTGGGGACCTCGGTCAGACACAATATCCTCGGGGACCCCATAGTGCCGGAACACATGGGTAAATAGGGCCTCAGCGGCTTGTAGGGCAGTAGGGAGACCCGGCATTGGAAGGAGACGACAGGCCTTGGAAAACCGATCCACAATGACCAAAATGGTGGTATTCCCCTGGGAGGGGGGTAGGTCGGTTACAAAATCCACCGATAGGTGGGACCATGGTCGTTGTGGAACGGGCAGGGGATGTAACTTACCCCTGGGCAAATGTCTAGGCGCCTTACACTGGGCACACACCGAGCAGGAGGAGACATAAACCCTCACATCCTTCGCTAACGTTGGCCACCAGTATTTCATGCTAAGACAGTGCACGGTCCGGCCAATACCTGGATGTCCAGAGGAGGGTGATGTATGAGCCCAATAAATAAGACGATCACGAACCTCGAGCGGAACGTACGTCCACCCCACAGGACACTCGGGGGGAGTAGGGTCGGTACGCAGTGCCCGCTCGATTTCCGCATCGACCTCCCATACCACCGGAGCCACCAAACAAGATTCCGGCAGTATGGAAATAGGCTCGTTGGACCTCTCCTCTGTGTCATACCGCCTGGACAGGGCGTCTGCCTTACCATTCTGGGACCCTGGGATGTATGTGATCTTAAAAACAAACCGGGTTAGGAACATGTTCCACCTAGCCTGACGAGGGTTCAATCTCCTAGCTGCCCGGATGTACTCCAGGTTACGGTGATCAGTCAGAATGAGGAAAGGGTGTTGAGCCCCCTCAAGCCAATGCCTCCACACCTTTAGGGCCTGGACTACGGCTAACAGCTCCCTGTCCCCAACGTCATAGTTGCGCTCCGCCGAGCTGAGCTTCTTGGAGTAGAACGCACAGGGGCGGAGTTTAGGTGGCGTGCCGGACCGTTGTGACAGGACTGCCCCAATACCGGTCTCGGACGCGTCTACCTCTACTTGGAATGGTAAAGAGGGATCCGGATGCGCCAGCACCGGGCCGAGGTGAACAGGTTCTTCAGTTTGACAAATGCCCTGTCCGCCTCAGCCGACCACTGCAAACGAACCGGACCCCCCTTTAGCAGGGACGTAATGGGAGCTGCAACTTGTCCAAAAACCCCGAATAAACCTCCGGTAGTAATTAGCAAAACCCAAGAACTGCTGCACCTCTTTTACAGTGGTTGGAGTTTGCCAATTACGCACGGCCGATACACGGTCTACCTCTATCTCCACACCAGACGCGGACAACCGATAACCCAAAAAGGAGACGGACTCCTGGAAGAACAGGCATTTCTCTGCCTTGACATACAAGTCATGCTCCAACAGTCTTCTCAACACTCGCGCACCAGGGCTACATGCTCGGCTCGTGTAGAAGAGTACACTAGGATGTCGTCGATGTACACTACTACACCCTGCCCATGCATGTCCCGGAAAATCTCGTCAACAAAGGATTGGAAGACTGAAGGAGCATTCCTTAACCCGTATGGCATGACGAGATACTCGTAATGACCCGAGGTGGTGCTAAATGCTGTTTTCCATTCATCCCCCCTCCCTAATGCGCACCAGATTGTACGCGCTCCTGAGATCCAGCTTTGTGAAGAACCCGCTCCGCGTAACGATTCCGTCATAGTCGCAATCAGTGGAAGTGGGTAACTGTACTTAACTGTGATCTGATTGAGACTACGGTAATCAATACACGGGCGCAATCCCCCGTCCTTCTTCTTCACAAAGAAGAAACTCGAGGAAACCGGGGAAGTGGAGGACCGTATGTATCCCTGTGCCAAGGTCTCCTCTTGAGACAGGGGATACACACGACTCCGTGGAAGAGCCGCTCCTGTTTGGAGATTTATCGCACAGTCCCCCTGTCTATGAGGAGGTAGCCGTGTTGCCCTCGATTTGCTGAACACAAGTGCTAAGTCCTCATACTCAGGGGGAATGCGCAGTGCGGGCACTTGGTTCGGACTCTCTACCGAGGTCGCCCCTACGGAAACACCTAGACATCTCCCTACACACTGGGCAGACCACTCCATAAGAGCCCTCTGTTGCCACGCAATGGTAGGATCATGGGTGCTTAACCAGGAAGCCCCAACACCACGGGGGTACGCAGGAGAGTCAATCAGATAAAACTGAATGATCTCCTCATGACCCCCCTGCGTCGTCATCGTCAGTGGTGCTGTGACCTCCCTGATCAGGCCCGACCCCAACGGCCGGCTGTCTAAGGCGTGGACAGGAAATAGAGCTTCTACCGGCCGAAGGGGAATTCCTAACCTACAACAAAATGCCCGATCAATAAAGTTCCCAGCTGCGCCTGAATCTACTAGCGCCTTATGCTGGGAATGAGGTGCCACCTGTGGAAATTTCACAGGAATACTCATGTGACCAACAGAAAGCTCTGGGTAAGTGGGGCGCCTACTCACCTGAAATGACTCCCCAGTGCGTGACCTGTTGTCCCCTCTCCCAGGAGACCCTCCCCAGCACCTGGCCGTGGTGTGTCCTCCACGACCACAGGTGGTGCAGGGGATGGCCCCCCTCGGGTTCCCTCTCCTCCTCTCATTAGCACCAGCACCCCCGAGCTCCATGGGAATCGGCTCGGAGGTGCTGGAGGGTGGAATGGACGACCCCCACTCGGGACGTCCGCGGGTAGCCAGCAGGGTGTCTAGACGGATGGAAATGACCACCAACTGGTCGAACAACAGGTTGGTGTCCCTGCAGGCCAGCTCACGACGAACGTCCTCTCGTAGGCTACATCGGTAGTGGTCGATGAGGGCCCTCTCATTCCACCCCGCATCCGCCGCTAGTGTCCGGAACTCCAGTGCGAACTCCTGTGCGCTCCTCTTCCCCTGTCGGAGGTGGAACAGACGCTCTCCCGCCGCTTTCCCCTCAGGTGGATGATCGAAGACGGCCCTGAAGCGGCGGGAGAACTCCGCGTAGGTGATGGTAGCGGTGTCTATTCCCCTCCATTCGGCGTTGGCCCACTCCAACGCCTTGCCGGATAGACAGGAGATGAGGGCGGAGACGCTCTCGTATCCCGAGGGCACCGGGTGTATGGTGGCCAGGTAGAGTTCCACCTGCAGGAGGAATCCCTGACACCCGGCTGCAGAACCGTCATATGCCCTCGGGAGCGAGAGCCGAATGCCACTGGGTTCCGGTGCTGAGAGAGGAGGACTGGCCGTTGGTGATGGGATGTTGTAAGAGTGCGTGGGCACCTCTCGAGTCACCAACCGGCGTTGAGTGTTGGACACCTCGTCCATGGCGGCCCCAAGTTGCCGGATCATGGTGTCCTGGTAGCTGATCCGGTCTTCCAGGGATTCGGGTACCGCCGCTGTTCCTGCTGACTCCATAGTTTAGGTGTGTTGTTCTGTCACTACGAACCGATGTGGATGTGGTGGAGGAGTCAGGCGCAGGACACAGAGGTTACGTCCAACAGACTTTAATAGTCCCAAGTAAACGAGAAAACACGACCTCGACTAAAACCAAGAGGCGATCGAAATTACGCAACACGCGTAAACACTAAACACAAAACAAAACAGAGTGCAAACACGTAGCTCCGACAGAATGGCAGTCATTAACAACACACAATCAGACTAGTGCAAAACAAGGAACTTATAAGACAAGTAATCAACACACAAATGGACACAGGTGTAACAGACAGACAAAAGCAATCACATAACGAAACATAGAGCGGTGGCAGCTAGTACTCCGGGGACGGCGAACGCCGAAGCCTGCCCGAACCAGGAGGAGGAGCAGTCTCGGCAGAATCCGTGACAATAACTATGTGTATATAGTGTATTGCTTTTCCATGATGACTATCTGTCTCTGTCCCCTCAGAGCGATACTGGGAGACGGTGCAGCGACTTGGCATTAACCAGTTCTACGGTGCTCCCACTGCCATCAGGCTGCAGCTGAAGTAAAGTATTAGGAGAGCTGGGTGAAAAAGTATGACAGGTCCTCCCTCAAGACCCTCGGCTCTGGTGAGAGAGGCCCCTTGCATCATAATCTGCCGCTGAGCGCACAGTTGAGCAGTTTCCAAGCAACCACTTTAACCAATGTTGTCAAACTACCCAGCACAACTTATTATACTATCAACTGGAACAGTTGATTCTACCAGATAGATTAAATTAATGATGAACTGTTCTGTACATAATTTAGTTGCATAGTTGCCGATCCAAATTCAAAGTTAATGGCTTTGCGTATTATGAAACTTGACTTGATTACAGTGATTCCTGTCAGTGTTACAATAACATTAATAAACGATTTGTCTCTCAGTTCTTGGCTATAGCTATCAGCATCACATTTATAGACCAAAATGAGAATTAATCAAAATAGTTCAAAGCATTTAATATCTTTATTATTAGTATCTCATAGCTGAAAACCCCATCAGTAAAAAGGCAGCCTAGATAATAAAGCATTTATATGCCTAGAGTACATTTCACAATTTCTTGAACTAGCACTGAGTGTACCCAGAGCTGGGTGTAACTACACTGCTCAAAAAAATAAAGGGAACACTTAAACAACACAATGTAACTCCAAGTCAATCACACTTCTGTGAAATCAAACTGTCCACTTAGGAAGCAACACTGATTGACAATAAATGTCACATGCTGTTGTGCAAATGGAATAGACAACAGGTGGAAATTATAGGCAATTAGCAAGACACCCCCAATAAAGGACTGGTTTTGCAGGTGGTGACCACAGACCACTTCTCAGTTCCTATGCTTCCTGGCTGATGTTTTGGTCACTTTTGAATGCTGGCGGTGCTTTCACTCTAGTGGTAGCATGAGACGGAGTCTACAACCCACACAAGTGGCTCAGGTAGTGCAGCTCATCCAGGATGGCATATCAATGCGAGCTGTGGCAAGAAGGTTTGCTGTGTCTGTCAGCGTAGTGTCCAGAGCATGGAGGCGCTACCAGGAGACAGGCCAGTACATCAGGAGACGTGGAGGAGGCCGTAGGGAGGGCAACAACCCAGCAGCAGGACTGCTACCTCCACCTTTGTGCAAGGAGGAGCAGGAGGAGCACTGCCAGAGCCCTGCAAAATGACCTCCAGCAGGCCACAAATGTGCATGTGTCTGCTCAAACGGTCAGAAACAGACTCCATGAGGGTGGTATGAGGGCCCGACGTCCACAGGTGGGGGTTGTGCTTACAGCCCAACACCGTGCAGGACGTTTGGCATTTGCCAGACAACACCAAGATTGGCAAATTCGCCACTGGCGCCCTGTGCTCTTCACAGATGAAAGCAGGTTCACACTGAGCACATGTGACAGACGTGACAGAGTCTGGAGACGCCGTGGAGAACGTTCTGCTGCCTGCAACATCCTCCAGCATGTAACTTTGGCGGTGGGTCAGTCATGGTGTGGGGTGGCATTTCTTCCTCCATGTGCTCGCTAGAGGTAGCCTGACTGCCATTAGGTACCGAGATGAGATCCTCAGACCCCTTGTGAGACCATATGCTGGTGCGGTTGGCCCTGGGTTCCTCCTAATGCAAGACAATGCTAGACCTCATGTGGCTGGAGTGTGTCAGCAGTTCCTGCAAGAGGAAGGCATTGATGCTATGGACTGGCCCGCCCGTTCCCCAGACCTGAATCCAATTGAGCACATCTGGGACATCATGTCTCGCTCCATCCACCAACACCACGTTGCACCACAGACTGTCCAGGAGTTGGCGGATGCTTTAGTCCAGGTCTGGGAGGAGATCACTCAGGAGACCATCCGCCACCTCATCAGGAGCATGCCCAGTCGTTGTAGGGAGGTCATACAGGCACGTGGAGGCCACACACACACTACTGAGCCTCATTTTGACTTGTTTTAAGGACATTACATCAATGTTGGATCAGCCTGTAGTGTGGTTTTCCACTTTAATTTTGAGGGTGACTCCAAATCCAGACCTCCATGGGTTGCTAAATTTGATTTCCATTGATAATTTTTGTGTGATTTTGTTGTCAGCACATTCAACTATGTAAAGAAAAAAGTATTTAATAAGATTATTTCATTCATTCAGATCTAGGATGTGTTATTTTAGTGTTCCCTTTATTTTTTTGAGCAGTGTATATTGAATGGACCTTTCTTCAAGCAGTGGGGGAGCCTAACAATCACGAGGCATGGGAATGATTCTACAAAATGGTGGAAGATGGAAGATGCCCTCTAGTGGAAACATGGTGGCAGACAGGTAACCTCAGCGCTGCTGCCTGTCTTGGCCAAGGTTGTCTGATGTGGTAAATGCTTAATCTTTGATGGTTTTAGCTCAATGGCACATTATAACATTTCCTCAGTCTTTTAAAGAGGCGTTTTAATTTGTTTTAAGTCTTTAAATATTTCATTGCACTACCATGATAATACAGTACATGACATGGCAGAAGTGCTTAACAAATGCATATAAAATCAGGTCAAGTTAGGTTTGTAAGAAGGAGGAGACAATCATGACTTTCAAAAATCATACATAAGCAAGCTTATTTTCTGCATCAAATGAATGCTAACATTAGTGGTGTTAAGTTGCATGCTGCTGGAGGAGAAAGCTCTGCGTCTAAGGCACATCTTGATTTGCTGTGGTAGTTTCTGTGCTGATCTAGCCAGTAAGTCTGTCTGATACTGTTTATCGGTGGCTTAACACTAATTTCCGATTAAGACAAGGAACATCTGCATGCTCCACTGAAAATGAATTAAAATAATCCCCCCCTCACCCCCAACAGACTTACCCCCTTCTCCCCAACTCTCCCCACGCCCCAGCAGGAGGAGGCTCTCCAGTGAGGGCCTGGCAGGAGGCGAGTGGGGAGGGTCATGACCTAATTCCTCGAAAATCACTTTCTGGGGTTTTCTCCATGAACATATGTGCTAAGTCTTTCGAGGGTGGCTGGAGAGTAGGTTTCTTCCAAAGGCTTAATAAGAAAATGAAGTGCAATTTTCTTGTACAGTACTGCAATTCCTTATTTATTAAGGTGATTATCACATATTACTCATTTGCCATAGCCACGGGGGTTCCTTTCAATACACCCCTCAGCCCTCTTCCCCATCAGGAAAACATAGACAATCTGTACTGCAGCCAGACTTAGTTTAAATACAGTACATATCAACTACTCTCCAATACGTCAGCAGCACATCCCTTTAACCCTGCTTATTGCACTTATCTCCTGTCTTTCTCTCTGTCCCCACAGACGGTATGTATTGTATTGTGTAATTGATGTGTATATACACTACCAGTCAAAAGTTTGGACACACCTACTCATTCAAGGGTTTTTCTTTATTTTTTAAAAATGCTTACATTGTAGAATAATAGTGAAGACATCAAAACTATGAAAGAACACATATGGAATCATGTAGTAACCAAAAAAGTGTTCAACAAATCAAAATATAGTTTATATTTGAGATTCTTCAAAAAGCCACCCTTTGCCTTGATGACAGCTTTGCACACTCTTGGCATTCTCTCAACCAGCTTCATAAGGTAGTCACCTGGAATGCATTTCAATTAACAGGTGTGCCTTCTTAAAAATTAATTTGTGGAATTTCTTTCCTTCTAAATGCGTTTGAGCCAATCGGTTGTGTTGTGACAAGGTAGGTGGGGTTTACAGAAGATAGCCCTATTTGGTAAAAGACCAAGTGCATATTATGGCAAGAACAGCTCAAAGAGAAACGACAGTCCATCATTATTTTAAGACATGAAGGTCAGTCAATACGGAACATTTCAATAACTTTGAACGTTTCTTCAAGTACAGTCGCAAAAACCATCAAGCGCTATGAGGAATGGAAGACCCAGAGTTACCTCTGCTGCAGAGGATAAGTTCATTAGAGTTACCAGCCTCAGAAATTGCAGCCCAAATAAATGCTTCACAGACTTCAAGTAACAGACACATCTCAACATCAACTGTTCAGAGGCGACTGTGTGAATCAGGCTTTCATGGTCGAATTGCTGCAAAGAAACCACTACTAAAGGACACCAATAAGAAGAAGAGACCTGCTTGGGCCAAGAAACACGAGCAATGGACATTAGACTGGTGGAAATGTGTCCTTTGGTCTGATGAGTCCAAATGTGAGATTTTTGGTTCCAACCACGGTGTGGGTGAATGGATGATCTCCGCATGTGTAGGTCCCACCGTAAAGCATGGAGGAGGAGGTGTGATGGTGTGGGGGTGCTTTGCTGGTGACACTGTCAGTGATTTATTTAGAATTCAAGGCATACTTAACCAGCATGGCTACAACAGCATTCTGCAGCGATATGCCATCCCATCTGGTTTGGGCTTAGTGGGACTATCATTTGATTTTCAACAGGACAATGACCCAACACACCTCCAGGCTGTGTAAGGGCTCTTTTACCAAGAAGGAGAGTGATGGAGTGCCGCATCAGATGACCTGGACTCCACAATCCCCCGACCTCAACCCAATTGAGATGGTTTGGGATGAGTCAGACGGCAGAGTGAAGGAAAAGTAGCCAACAAGTGCTCAGCATATGTGGGAACTCCTTAAAGACTGTTGGAAAAGCATTCCAGGTGAAGCTGGTTGAGAGAATGCCAAGAGTGTGAAAAGCTGTCATCAAGGCAAAGGGTGGCTATTTGAAGAATCTCAAATATAAAATATATTTTGATTTGTTGAACACTTCTTTGGTTACTACATGATTCCATATGTTATTTCACAGTTTTGATGTCTTCACTATTATTCTACAATGTAAAAAATTGTAAAAATAAAGAAAAAAAACCTTGAATGAGTAGGTGTGTCCAAACTTTTGACTGGTAGTGTAGATATGTGTAGTGTAATTGTTGTTTATTGATGTGTTGTTTATTGATGTGTTTGACAGGTCGTCATTGTAAATAAGAATTTGTTCTTAATTGACATACCTATATAAATAAAGACAAATAATTGTACATAGTAACCTACATATTGATGAGTGGCAAAGATAACAGGGTTAAAACGAATACCGGTATATTTGTCTAACATGTCAAACAGTGTTGACAGTGTTGAGATAACGGTTATTGAGAGACCTTGGGTCACTGTTTATTACCTAAGGGTGAGCTTTGGAATTGATTCTATTCCAGGTCATTACTTCATTGGGGATGGAGCATATCGGTCTAAAGAAGGCTACTATCAGATAACAGGGCGTATGGATGATGTTATCAACATTAGTGGCCACCGATTGGCTACTGCTGAAATCGAGGATCCCCTAGTAAGAACTAACACACCTAGCCTATTTGTTACATGAATGCAGCAGTATAAAGTAACTAAGTACTAATAAGTTGAAGTACTAAGTAGTTTTTTGAGGTATCTGTACTTTACTATTTACATTTTTGACAACTTTTACTTTTACTCCACTACATACCTAAAGAAAATATGTAATTTGTACTCCCATACATTTTCCCTGACACCAAAAAGTACTCATTACATTTCGAATGCTTAGCAGGACAGGAAAATGGTCCAATTCACGCACTTGTCAAGAGAACACGTGGTCATCCCTACTGCCTCTGATCTGGCGGACTCACTAAACACAAATGCTTAGATTGTAAATTATGTCTGAGTGTTGAAGTGTGCCCCTGGCAATCCATATATTTAAAAAATACAAGAAAATCGTGCTATCTAGTTTGCTTAATATAAGGAATTTGAAATGATTGACAGCATTTGCTTTTACTTTTGATACTTAAGTATATTTGAGCAATTAAATGTACTTTTGATAGTATATTTAAAACCAAATACTTTAAGACTTTTACTCAAGCAGTATTTTACTGGGTGAATTTCACTTTTACTTGAGTCATTTTCTAATAAGGTATCTTTACTTATGTTCAGTTGACTCACTAATCAAATCAGTATCATGATTATGTTAAAGAGTCACTGTACTGTTGCTAGTACATTTCCTGCATGGTTGTCTTCTGTCTTTTGGGATGAACACCCAGCAGTTCCTGAGACTGCTGTGATTGGCATTTCCAATGATATCAAAGGAGAGGGTAAGAATACAAATATACACATACAAATGCAAAACCTCTCTATCATCCCATATTAACACACACAAAATAATTTTTTTACAGTATGTATGTGAATCGGGTATTTCTGGAGCTTTGAAATGGCTTCTAAACCGTTGACTCACAGTACAATGCAACCAGGAAATGGAGAGCTTCTTAGCTTTGAGTCAACTGACCAGGATACATCAGTCCTTGGCCATGATAGAGACTCTTAGACTAGAGACTCCCCCTGGTTTCTCTTTCTCTTTCAGTCCTGTTTGCTATTATGAACGTTACAGACTGGTCACCATGTCCTTGATTATAGTCAACGTTTTCCTTCAGTGAAACAATAGGCTCTAGCCCTCAGCTGTGTCAATACTGGTGTAATCTACTCTAAACTATAGGGGCAAAACCAACAGTATCTTAGTATGGTTTGTCACTGAGGTGAATGGTCAACCCTGAGAAAGCCCATAGCAGTTTCCTCTTGGTAAACTCTTGACACTCAGCACCACCGTGTGGCTATAAAGGGGAATAACAAGGAATATGTGGTGTTCTTCATTGGCCCCATTCAGACTTGAGATACTGTAAGCAGACTGAACATGGACTTAAAGGGCAATTCCACCACTTTTCAATATATTCATATTCATTATCTCTAGCACCAAACCAGTGTCTACAGGTGTGAAAACCCCTTCTGATAACCAGGTGGCGAATCGCATCTCTGCATGTCTGGCAGACATATCAGTATGGATGACGGATCACCACCTCAAGCTGAACCTTGGCAAGACGGAGCTGCTCTTCCTCCCGGGGAAGGACTGCCCGTTCCATGATCTCGCCATCACGGTTGACAACTCCATTGTGTCCTCCTCCCAGAGTGCGAAGAGCCTTGGCGTGACCCTGGACAACACCCTGTCGTTCTCCGCTAACATCAAGGCAGTGACCCGATCCTGCAGGTTCATGCTCTACAACATTCGGAGAGTACGACCCTGCCTTACACAGGAAGCGGCACAGGTCCTAATCCAGGCACATGTCATCTCCTGTCTGGATTACTACAACTCGCTGTTGGCTGGGCTCCCTGCCTGTGCCATTGAACCCCTACAACTCATCCAGAATGCCGCAGCCCGTCTGGTGTTCAACCTTCCCAAGTTCTCTCACGTCACCCCGCTCCTCCGCACACTCCACTGGCTTCCAGTTGAAGCTCGCATCTGTTACAAGACCATGGTGCTTGCCTATGGAGCTGTGAGGGGATCGGCACCTCTGTACCTTCAGGCTCTGATCAGTCCCTACATCCAAACGAGGGCATTGCGTTCATCCACCTCTGGCCTGCTGTTCCCCTTCCTCTGCGGAAGCATAGTTCCCGCTCAGCCCAGTCAAAACTGTTCGCTGCTCTGGCACCCCAATGGTGGAACAAGCTCCCTCACGACGCCAGGACAGCGGAGTCACTCACCACCTTCCGGAGACATTTGAAACCCCACCTCTTTAAGGAATACCTGGGATAGGATAAAGTAATCCTTCTACCCCCCACCTATAAAAAAATAAATAAAAAAAAGATCTTGTAAAGTGGTTATCCCACTGGCTATAGGGTGAATGCACCTATTTGTAAGTCGCTCTGGATAAGAGCGTCTGCTAAATGACGTAAATGTAAATGTAAATGTAAAAACAGTGTGTTTCTATGATCTGTGGTTAAATAGATAATAAGGTCCTAAAAAATGCTTCTCTGTGACATCACAGGGTAGGATTAAACGATTTCTAGTCAGAGGGAGGGTATTTCTTTGCTTCCCACATCACTGTGAATCTCAAATCACTGTTTTCAAAATGTTTTAACTTTTGATGATGTCATCGGGTAGAACTTTTTAACTTCATATTTCTTTCTACAAATATAGAAATGCACATTTTCACTACATGACCAAAAGTATGTGGACATCTGCTTGTCGAACATCTCATTCCTAAATCATGGGTATTAATATGGAGTTGGTCCTCCTTTCATGCTATAACAGCCTCCACTCTTCTGGGAAGGCTTTCCACTAGATGTTGGAACATTGCTGCAGGGACTTGCTTCCATTCAGCCACAAGAGCATTAGTGAGGTCGGGCACTGATGTTGGGCAATTAGGCCTGGCTCGCAGTCAGCGTTCCAATTCATCCCAAAGGTGTTCGATGCGGTTGAGTTCAGGGCTCTGTGGAGACCAGTCAAGCTCTTCTACACCGATCTTGACAAACCATTTCTGTATGGACCTCGCTTTGTGCACGGGGGCATTGTAACGCTGAAACAGGAAAGGGCCTTCCCCAAACTGTTGCCACAAAGTTGGAAGCACAGAATCGTCTAGAATGTCATAGTATGCTGTAGTGTTAAGATTTCTCTTCACTGGAACTAAGGGACCTAGCCCGAACCATGAAAAACAGCCCCAGACCATTATTCCTCCTCCACCAAACTTAATAGTTGGCACTATGCATTGGGGCAGGTAGAGTTCTCCTGGCATCCGCCAAACCCAGATTCGTGCATCGGACTGCCAGATGGTGAAGCGTGATTCATCACTCCATAGAACGCGTTTACACTGCTCCAGAGTCCAATGGCAGCAAGCTTTACACCACTCCAGCCGGCGCTTGGCATTGCGCATGGTGATCTTAGGCTTGTGTGTGGCTGCTCAGCCATAGAAACCCATGTCATGAAGCTCCCAATGAACAGTTCTTGCGCTGACGTTGCTTCCAGAGGCAGTTTGGAACTCGGTAGTGAGTGTTGCAACCGAAGACAGACGATTTTACGTGCTACGCACTTCAGCACTCGGCGGTCCCATTCTGTGAGCTTGTGTGGCCTACCACTTCTCGGCTGAGCCGTTGTTGCTCCTAGATGTTTCCACTTCACAATAACAGCACTTACAGTTGACCGGGGCAGCTCTAGCAGGGCAGAAATTTGACGAAGTGACTTGTTGGAAAGGTGGAATCCTATGACGGTGCCACGTTGAAAGTCACTGAGCTCTTCCGTAAGGCCATTCTACTGCAAATGTTTGTCTATGGAGATTGCATGGCTGTGTGCTCGATTTTAAACACCTGTCTGCAATGGGTGTGGCTGAAATAGTTTTAAGGGGTGTACTTTCCATGTTCAAATGTTATGGGATGCATTTTCTCCATTGTTTTTGATGGTAGGCCACTCTGGTAGGCCTACATTATGATCAAATAGCCACAGTAGCCTACTTGACCACTGTTAAAGCTAACTTAAAGCGAAGTTGCACAAGTTTCCGCTCAGCAGACCTGAAATTTGCTCAGTGACGAAAAGAAAATTAGAGGGAAAATTGCTTTTGAATTTTGTGTAACGTCAGTAATCTAGTCAAGGAAGCATCATCCTAAATATATTGGCACATCCACTTACCAAGACCATTGACAAATAAGGCACGCTGTCAGCTGCTTTTATAGTAAGCCTTGAGGTGGTACCACCCAGCACATCTAGAAGGGAGTGTATTTCATACCGAACCCCTCCCTTGAGTTGACATAGAGGCACCTTCTCAAGATGCCTTTACATCACAATTTCAATGGTAGAGTTGAACCGCTAGGGGCAAAAAGAGCTAGATTTACTATTAAAATACTGTACCAAAATAAATAATTTTTGCAATGAACTGTCAAAATGAAAACCAGAATTGACGTGTTTCACTATAACTAAGCCATAAACATCTGGTTTTTGATTAAAACAATGTTTTTTCATGAAAGTTACTCTTTAATGTCATTATTGCCACTTTGTATTGCCGATTATAACACTTCAGCAGGGATATGCTTCAGGAATATCATTAAAACAGGTTAACATGCCTCACCAACATTAGACAACTATACAGAAAGCCCTTCAATTGCTGACACATGAATGTTCTTGCAACGTTCTCATTTAACATTTCTAGATTAATATCTTATGTTCTGAGAACATGGTAACCACATTCTAGGTAAGTTCTATTTGAAATTAAGGGAATGGTCTCTTGGAAACATTCCTTGCACATCACGGGAACATTCTTATTCAAACGTTAGTTAATGACCTAATGAGACTCTTAAGGGAACATTCTCTAAAGTTGTGGGAACGTTTGTTGTTAGCTGGGTAGCTTGTCTGCGAAGTGGCTGGCTTTCCCTTTATAATCCGTGACTGTCTGGAGTTCCTGCACGTGTCTCATGTCTGACCCGTTGAATTGCGACTCCACTTTGTCCATGTATTGTAGTTTTTCCTCTTTGATTGCCTTAAGGAGGTCATAGCTGGTCTGTTTGTACACTTCCATATTCCCAGTCACCTTGCCGTGGTTAATTGCAGTGGTTTGCGCTTTCAGTTTTGCGCGAATGCTGCCATCCATCCACAGTTTTTGGTTTGGATAAGTTCTAATCGTCACAGTAGGAACAACATCCTCTATGCACTTCCTGATGAACCCAGTCACCGAGTCAGTGTATACGTCGATGCAATTCCCAGAGGCGACCCAAAACATTTCCCAGTCCGCCTGATCAAAACAGTCTGAAAGCATAGATTCCGATTGGTCAGACCAACGTTGAACAGTCCATACCTGGGTGCTTCCTGTTTAAGTTTCTGCCTATAGGCGGGGAGAAGCAGGATGGAGGTGTGATCTGATTTGCCGAAGGGAGAGCATGGAGGGCTTTGTAGCCACCCCAGAAGGGAGAGTAAGCGTGTTCTCTCGGCGTGTAGCACAGGACATGTGTTGGTAGAATTTCAGGAGTGTTTTCCTCAGATTTCCTTAATTAAAAGTCCCCAGATACAATACATTTGGCCTCAGGATATACTATATGAATTTTACGGACACAGTATATTTTACATGAGTTATCTTTTGTTTGTTTTTAGTCCCATCCTTCAGCTACCCTCAACCCCTCCCATCTATCTCTGAAGAGCATCCAGATTTCTAGCTGCCATATATATTTCCTCTGTGCTGTAATGTTTCACAAAAGTTCTGAACCTTTCTATTCTCATTGTTTCTACAGATTGTACAGTGCCTTGCAAAGGTATTGGTGAAGTGAAATAAAAAAATTAACTTGTTTCAAAGAATGCTAAAAAATAAATAACAGAAAAGTGGTGCGTGCATATGTATTCACCCCCTTTGCTATGAAGCCCCTAAATAAGATCTGGTGCAACCAATTACCTTCAGAAGTCACATAATTAGTTAAATAAAGTCCACCTGTGTGCAATCTAAGTGTCACATGATCTCAGTATATATACACCTGTTCTGAAAGGCCCCAGAGTCTGCAACACCACTAAGCAAGGGGCACCACCAAGCAAGCGGCACCGTGAAGACTAAGAAGCTCTCCAAGCAGGTCAGGGACAAAGTTGTGGAGAAGTACAGATCAGGGTTGGGTTATAAGAAAATATCCAAAACTTTGAACATCCCACGGAGCACCATTGAATCCATTATTAAAAAATGGAAAGAATATGGCACCACAACAAACCTGCCAAGAGAGGGCCGCCCACCAAAACTCACAGACCAGGCAAGGAGGGCATTAATCACAGAGGCAACAAAGAGACCAAAGATAACCCTGAAGGAGCTGCAAAGCTCCACAGCGGAGATTGGAGTATCTGTCCATTGGACCACTTTAAGCCATACACTCCACAGAGCTGGGCTTTACAGAAGAGTGGCCAGAAAAAAGCCATTGCTTAAAGAAAAAAATAAGCAACATATTTGGTGTTCACCAAAAGGCATGTGGGAGACTACCCAAACATATGGAAGAAGGTACTCTGGTCAGATGAGACTAAAATTGAGCTTTTTGGCCATCAAGGAAAACGCTTTGTCTGGCGCAAACCCAATACCTCTCATCACCCCGAGAACACCATCCCCACAGTGAAGCATGGTGGTGGCAGCATCATGCTGTGAGGATGTTTTTCATCGGAAGGGACTGGGAAACTGGTCAGAATTGAAGGAATGATGGATGGCGCTAAATACAGGGAAATTCTTGAGGGAAACCTGTTTCAGTCTTCCAGAGATTTGAGACTGGGACGGAGGTTCACCTTCCAGCAGGACAATGACCCAAAGCATACTGCTAAAGCAACACTTGAGTGGTTTAAGGGGAAACATTTAAATGTCTTGGAATGGCCTTGTCAAAGCCCAGACCTCAATCCAATTGAGAATCTGTGGTATGACTTAAAGATTGCTGTACACCAGCAGAACCCATCCAACTTGAAGGAGCTGGAGCAGTTTTGCCTTGAAGAATGGGCAAAAATCCCAGTGGCTAGATGTGCCAAGCTTATAGAGACATACCCCAAGAGACTTGCAGCTGTAATTGCTGCATAGGGGGCTCTACAAAGTATTGACTTTGGAGGGGTGAATAGTTATGCACGCTCAAGTTTTCTGTTTTTTTTGTCTTATTTCTTGTTTGTTTCACAATTTTTTTTATTTTGCATCTTCAAAGTGGTAGGCATGTTGGGTAAATCAAATGATTCAAACCCCAAAAAAATCAATTTTAATTCCAGGTTGTAAGGCAACAAAATAGGAAAAATGCCAAGGGGGTGAATACTTTCGCAAGCCACTGTAAATTAAAGATAGCATTTTTTGCTAAGAGTATTACTATATTATTGATCGACTGACTATGACTTTTCAAATCACCCAGCAGTGCTATTTGCAGAGTTAAAAATGTTGCTAATTTTCAGCCATTAATGAACCTGTGACCAAAACATGCTACATATGGGCAGCACCAAAACAAGTGATCGAATGATTCTGTCTCTTTGCAGCAAAATCTGCAGAGCTGGGATGGTTGCATCCCCCATATATATAACATTCTATTGGTTGCAAGAATTTTGTATAATCATATAAATTTAAAAACTACGTTTAGAATCTGCTGTCGTTTTGTGTATCAGTTCATAAACATGTGCCATGGAATCGGTACATCGAAAACCTCCTCCCAACTATTTTGTCAATTTTTTGGTCCTTAAATGAAACTGGTATACTTTTTTATTATCACAATTTTCTTTTACCAATTTTGGTCTTTAATGCAGGGCCGAATGATAAGTTCCTTACCTTCCCCCCTTCCACTTGCCTCCTCCATTTTTGCGGTAATGCTGCAATCAGTTGGTTGTAATTTTGGATAGAGCAGACATTTCCATTTATTTTAGTTAACTCCACCAGTCCTATTTATTATATCATTACAAAGATTATACCGTTTTTTTAAATCCCAAAATATTGTTTTTTTTATCAATTAGTATTATTTGAGTTTAACCATAACATTTGTTGTAATATTTGTTCTGAAATTGCAACCAGCTTTCTATGGCTTGTTTTAAAATAGCGATATTTTGGAGATTATTTCATTTTCAATTAACCGAAAGTGAGAGGTTGAAATCTGAATGAAGGGGAAAAGGCCATTCTTGAACATGGGGTGAGCCATTCTTACTAATCTGCTAGAGAACCCGTTCATATTTAAGTATAGTTTTTGTATGACTGAAGCCTTTAGTGAGAGGTCCAATGCTTTAATATTTAATCATTTCTGCCCTCTGAATTCATATTCATCATATAAATAGGCCCATTTAATTTTGTCTGGCTTGCTGTTCCAAATAAAGTGGAATATTTTTTCATTAGCTGTAGGCAGGGCCATAAGTAAATAGGTAAGTTGGGATATGACTGAATAATTAATCAGGATGATTTTTCAAAAAAGAGACAGGTGTTGTCCTTTCCATGGTATCAAGATCTTATCTAATTTGGCAAACTTTTTATTAAAATATAATGTAGTGAGATAATTTCTTTCTTTTGGGATATCAATACCGAGTATGTCCACTTCACCATCGTACCATTTTATTGGTAAACTACACGGTAATGTAAAAGTTGTGTTTTTTTGCGATCCAATACATAATATGGTGCACTTATCATAATTCGGTTGTAATCCAGAGAGGTTAGAAAAATTATCTAGATCCTCTATGAGGCTGTGCAGGGATCCAAATTGCGGATTTAAAAGAAAACGTGAATCGTCAGCGTACAGCGACACCTTTGTTTTTAAGCCATGGATTTCTAGCCCCTTGATATTATTTTTGGATCTGATTTTAATAGCTAACATTTCGATGGCCATAATAAATAGAAATGCCAATAGTGGACAACCTTGTTTTACTCCTCTTGACAATTTAATACCTTCTGAGAAGTAGCCATTATTTACTATTTTACATCTGGAGTTACTATACAACCGAAAGTAAGATATGGCCAGGTCATCTGATGCAGCACTCCATCACTCTCCTTCATGGTAAAATAGACTTTACACAGCCTGGAGGTGTGTTGGGTCATTGTCCTGTTGAAAACAAATGATAGTCCCACTAAGCGCAAACCAGACGTGATGACCTATTGCTGCAGAATGCTGTGGTAGCCATGCTGGTTGAATGTGCCTTGAATTCTAATATAAAATTACCAACAGTGTCACCAGCAAAGCACCCGCACACCATCACACCTCCTCCTCCATGCTTCACGGTGGGAACCACACATGCGGAGATCATCCGTTCACCTACTCTCCATCTCACAAAGACACGGCGGTTGGAACCAAAAATCTCCCATTTTGACTCATCAGACCAAAGGACAGATTTCCACCGGTCTAATGTCCATTGCTCGTGTGTCTTGGCCCAAGCAAGTCTCTTCTTATTATTGGTGTCCTTTAGTAGTGGTTTCTTTGCAGCAATTCGATCATGAAGGCCTGATTCACGCAGTCTCCTCTGAACAGTTGATGTTGAGATGTGTCTGTTACTTGAATATTTATTTTATTTGGGCTGCAATTTCCGAGGATGGTAACTCTAATGAACTTATCCTCTGCAGCAGAGGTAACTCTGTCTTCCTTTTCTGTGGCGGTCCTCATGAGAGCTAGTTTCATCATAGCGCTTGATGGTTTTTGCAACTGCACTTGAAGAAACTTTCAAAGTTCTTGACATTGTCACAAGTGTAGAGAGGAGTAGGCAGGAGGAAGTCACAGGTTTAGAACTACTGGATTTATTAAAGCACCATAGCTTAAAGAGGGACGAAACCCAGAGTGCAAAATATAAAGTATTCAGGAAATAGTAGGAGAGATTCCCCTCAGGAAAACAAGCAACATATACAATGACCGACAAAGACAAATGACAGAGGGAGTATATATACAGTGAGGGAAAAAAGTACTTGATCCCCTGCTGATTTTGTATGTTTGCCCACTGACAAAGAAATGATCAGTCTATAATTTTAATGGTAGGTTTATTTGAACAGTGAGAGACAGAATAACAACAAAATAATCCAGAAAAACGCATGTCAAAAATGTTATAAATTGATTTGCATTTTAATGGGGGAAATAAGTATTTGACCCCTCTGCAAAACATGACTTAGTACTTGGTGGCAAAACCCTTGTTGGCAATCACAGAGGTCAGAAGTTTCTTGTAGTTGGCCACCAGGTTTGCACACATCTCAGGAGGGATTTTGTCCCACTCCTCTTTGCAGATCTTCTCCAAGTCATTAAGGTTTCGAGCCTGACGTTTGGCAACTCGAACCTTCAGCTCCCTCCACAGATTTTCTATGGGATTAAGGTCTGGAGACTGGCTAGGCCACTCCAGGACCTTAATGTGCTTCTTCTTGAGCCACTCCTTTGTTGCCTTGGCCGTGTGTTTTGGGTCATTGTCATGCTGGAATACCCATCCACGACCCATTTTCAATGCCCTGGCTGAGGGAAGGAGGTTCTCACCCAAGATTTGACGGTACATGGCCCCGTCCATCGTCCCTTTGATGTGGTGAAGTTGTCCTGTCCCCTTAGCAGAAAAACACCCCCAAAGCATAATGTTTCCACCTCCATGTTTGACGGTGGGGATGGTGTTCTTGGGGTCATAGGCAGCATTCCTCCTCCTCCAAACATGGCATGTTGAGTTGATGCCAAAGAGCTCCATTTTGGTCTCATCTGACCACAACACTTTCCCCCAGTTCTCCTCTGAATCATTCAGATGTTCATTGGCAAACTGCAGACGGGCCTGTATATCTGCTTTCTTGAGCAGGGGGACATTGCGGGCGCTGCAGGATTTCAGTCCTTCATGGCGTAGTGTGTTACCAATTGTTTTCTTGGTGACTATGGTCCCAGCTGCCTTGAGATCATTGACAAGATCCTCCCGTGTAGTTCTGGGCTGATTCCTCACCGTTCTCATGATCATTGCAACTCCACAAGGTGAGATCTTGCATGGAGCCCCAGGCCGAGGGAGATTGACAGTTATTTTGTGTTTCTTCCATTTGCGAATAATCGCACCAACTGTTGTCACCTTCTCACCAAGCTGCTTGGCGATGGTCTTGTAGCCCATTCCAGCCTTGTGTAGGTCTACAATCGTGTCCCTGACATCCTTGGAGAGCTCTTTGGTCTTGGCCATAGTCGAGAGTTTGGAATCTGATTGATTGATTGCTTCTGTGGACAGGTATCTTTTATACCGGTAACAAACTGAGATTAGGAGCACTCCCTTTAAGAGTGTGCTCCTAATCTCAGTTTGTTACCTGTATAAAAGACACCTGGGAGCCAGAAATCTTTCTGATTGAGAGGGGGTCAAATACTTATTTCCCTCATTAAAATGCAAATCAATTTATAACATTTTTGACATGCGTTTTTCTGGATTTTTTTGTTGTTATTCTGTCTCTCACTGTTCAAATAAACCTACCATTAAAATTATAGACTGATCATTTCTTTGTCAGTGGGCAAACATACAAAATCAGCAGTGGGTCAAATACATTTTTCCCTCACTGTAGGTCACAAATAAAGCTATCCCCAGTCAAATTGGAGCACAACTCATGAGCCCACCTCCTGCACTGCAAATTTCCAAAAATTAGATGAACTTTCCACAAAATTGTTTTGTTTAAATATCTCCAAAAGTTGTGATGACACAGAGGAAAAGTTTTTGTTGAGCAAGAGCAGTGTCAGCCAGGGAAAGTGTTGGGGGAAATAAGTTGGTGACATCTTGTGGTTACCCCAGGGGGCTAGTTACCCCCTTGTAACATGTTAGGGTGAAAGAGGTCGAGGTGTCAAGGATCTGGGCTGTATGGCAGATCTCGTATGTGGAGGCGGTAAAGAGAGTGGAAGGGGCAAGAGGCCACAGTGCTGGAGAAGATATGGTGCACGGCAACCAGTTGCAAATGTTTTACGGCAATCAAGTGATCTGGATACACTCATTGTGAAGAAGGTGGGTTTTGTAGCATTTATAGCCACAGTTATTAATTGTAGAATTCAAGAAGCTGGACATCATTGTATCTGCAGCTGAAACGTTTTTTAGGCTCAAAGACTTCATGGCAGAAGCACTGCAAAAACGACTGTCTCCAGAAAATGTCCCGCCTTCACAGGATCCTTCTGAGCCAGTGTAGGGACCTGATTAGAATATTAACAGAAAAGCAAGTTGATTTTGCTTAGTTTAAGTTTATTTTTGATAATTTGTATGAATATTTTTTTTTACGCCGCATTATTTCCTTTTTGGGATCTTTATTATCCACCCACACAGTTATGAACGCCATTATACCAGAGAAGAAGAAAAAATATTCAAAAAATCCGTGACCCGGAAGTGCTTAGTTATTCTTCCCTGCTTCATTGTGGTATCATTATAGATAGAAAAAGAGCCAGATAGCCTATTTCACCGGATGTATAAATGTGAAGCATTTTCTAATCGATGAAACATTTGATCTCAATACAGTTTTCTGTTCCCAAAACTAAAATCGGTTACAAACAGAGTGGACTAAGTTTTGTAGACTTGACCCTTTGCCAAAGTTTAACAAAAAATTGCGTTGTTCAGAAGGAGTGCATGTGCGAATAGAGTTATTGCACACGCGCACTACACAGAGTAGGCGTTCCCTAACGGAAATGCACAAATACATGCTAAAACGCGCCAATAAGATCTCGCTAGCTCATGCTTGGCTCTGCACCCCTTCTTGCTTGTTCTGCCCACTATATTTCACTTCTTCCCATTTGAAACGACAGTCTGTGGTCTATCTTGGGTTAGTTATAAAACAATTTTGTGTAATCTTTCAACAACATTAACTTTCCGGAAATGCCTTGCTCATATTGATATCAAACGCTATCGATATAATATCAAATTATATCTATTGGTGCCCACCACTACATGAATAAATAACACATTTATATTTAAATATCATTTCCTTACTAAGCATATAGCTTCATTTCATCAGTCTGCTGTATCATTCAAGCGTAAAATCTTAACTTCTTTCAACTAAGTCATTTCCTATCTGATAAATCATGTAAAACATAGTCTCCCATGCCATTTTGAAAAAGTGTATCCACATTGCCCTCTCATTAGACTGCTTTAGAGAAAAGCACACATTAACACCAATACTGCTACTGTTTTCTAAAAGGTTGAAGCTGCGGATTCAACCTTTTCTGGACCCTGCTTCTCTGCGGTGCAAATAGGCCTACCCATGAGAACTTTTTAAAATGCCGACCACATATTTATGAGTGGGTGGAGTAGAAAGTGTTGCTGGGCATATAAACCTCAGTCCCCCATGAAATAACACCATATATAGATTCTACAGACCCTACTGAGTATTCCCTACAATACTTTTACTGCGGCTCCTAGAATAGTTTTTGCTCTATAAGCCAATATGTATTCTGTATACAGTGATTCGCATTGTATCCAATGGAATAGGTGGAGTAAAAGGCCAGCAACACTCCATATTATTCAGTCCCCCATGAAATGGCACCATATATAGATTCTACAGACCCTACTGAGTATTCCATACAGTACTTTTACTGCGGCACCCAGAATATGTATTCCATATACAGTGATTCACATTGATGGAATTTATTTGACTTTGGAACATGTTTTAAAACCCAAATGTAATGCAAATGAATTATTGTTAATGTTTAGACAATTGTTTTTCTTATATCATGAATAAATACAGGATATTGACACTTTCCTACTATTACGTGTGGGACTTTTATTTCGAACGTTTCTGAAATTCCGTGACCCGGAAGTACGTTTTTAGTGTTGCCAATGTCATCTTGTTGAATAAAATAGTTAGCTAGTAAATCAAAATGTGACAGCATCTACTGCGTAATCATAACGTTATATTTGTCTAAATGTAGGCTTTTAAATCTCAGGGAAAATGTCACGTGTAAAGGATCAACTGGCCACGGTCATGGGGCTTTTAGTAAATGCAGCCGTGGTGGAAATAAGTAAATTGTGCACGAGTCAAAACGTTTACACCGATTCACAGAGGCAGTGCATTGGCCCTGGGACTGAGGTAAGTGTGTCACAAGCAGTGTTTACATTTGTCTAGCTAACCAGCTAGCATTGTGTTGGCACGGAAGTGTGTGTAACATAGGATAAATTGTATGGGTAGCTAACGTTAATTGTTTGTTTGACATTATCATGTCAAATGTCTTGGGTCAGAAAATTGGCATTGAGACTAGCTAGCTAGGAAGATAAGAAAAGAGTCAGTGTAATATGTTTGTGTCTTCTCCATATACAGCTGTCTGCCATCATGAAGAGATTGTGCAAAGAGGCCATGCAAAAAATAATTAGTCTCATTGATGAGGATACAGCTTCTCTGCGTCTGCAAGTGTCAGTGAGTCAGAGAGATAATCAGGTTCTGAAGGAGAATCTCCAGTTGATGGATGGGGACCTGAGGACGACTAGAGGGCTTGGAGAGGAGGGTGCAGAGGACAGGAAGACCCAAGGAACAGACGTGACTAAATTTGAGCGCTTGTCTGAAGTCAACAGTGGCATGGTAAGCTCCCATATATCCATATCTGGTCACCAATTTCTTGAATATGAATAAAGATGCAAATTAGTTGCTATTCAAGGAATGTAGCTTGCCTATTTTGGAGGTCTGTGTGTGTGTGTGTGTGTGTGTGTGTGTGTGTGTGTGTTTGGGGAAGGATACTTTCCACTGATTAATTATTTCACATCTAGTCTTCAGAGACGGAGGAGGAAAGTGCTGAATGGATCACATTGAAGGAGGATACACTGCTACAGGACACCCAGACAGGACACACACATGAGGACGCAGGTAAGTAGTTATGAAGTCACCTTTCACGACATTCAGAATGGTCTGAATGTAGACAACTGACTGCATTACATCTTATATTCAGAACTTTTTAGAAAGTTTAAATTAAATGCTGGAACTGCAGCACAACAGCAGTGATAATAATATTGAATATCTACTGCCCAGATGGAGAATCCAGGACAGAGGCTGGGGAGGATGCTACTATTGACCACAACTTGGAGGAAGAGATTACTACACCACTCTCACCAGCAAAGGCTCAAGAGGACCAAGACTTACAGCCTGCTGCACCCACAGACATATCCAATGATGCTAAGATGGTGGCTCCCACAGTACATCAAATGAGACTGCGTGTGGTGAGACGCACAAAGGGCCAGAAATCTGTCAAAGGAGACAAATGTTTAAGCTGTGTACAGTGTGGGAAGGCTTTTAGTAAACTAAGTAACCTGAAAGCCCACCAGGTTGTCCACACGGGTGAGAGGCCATTTAAGTGCACGCAGTGCGGGAAGGGCTTTACAGCAAAGTGCAGTCTCAAAGTACACCATGTTATAGTGCACAAAAGGGAGAAGCGATTCAAGTGCACATACTGCGGGAAGATATTTGGCACCCAGAGCCAGCTTAACGAACACCAGATGGTTTTCAAAGGAGAGAAAGGGAAGGTATTAAGATGTACTTTGTGTGCTAAGGCTTTCCCTGCAAAATGTAGCCTCAAAGCTCACAGAATAGCTGTACACAGAGGAGAGAAGAGATTCAATTGCTCTCAGTGTGGGAAGGTTTTTGCCAGGCAGAGAGATATGATAGTACACCAGGGTGTACACACAGGAGAAAGACCATTTAAGTGTACAACATGTGGGAAGTCTTTTACAGCTAGACGAAGTTTAAATGTACATGTGCTGACTGTACACAAAGGAGAGAGACCTTTCAGCTGTGACATATGTGGCAATAGATTCAGCCAGAGAAGTGGCCTCAAGGCTCACCAAAGGACCCATACAGGAGAGAAACCCTACATATGTGATCAATGCGGAAAAGGCTTCAGCCTGAAAAGTGTACTTAATACCCACCACATAGTTCACACTGGTGAGAAAGCATTTAGCTGTGAGATCTGTGGCAAATGTTTTAGTTTAGCGCCTAACCTCCGCAGACACCAGCAGACTCACTCTGGCGTTAAATCATTCACCTGTGACATATGCCAGAAGAGTTTCACTCAAGCTAGTCATCTCAAAGTCCACCAGCGCATTCACACAGGTGAGAAAACGTTTGTATGTGACATATGTGGAAAGGGCTTCAACCAAAAGAGTTCTCTGATGATCCACCAGAAGATACACAGTGGGGACAAACCCTATGACTGCTCAGAGTGTGGAAAATGCTACCGGTCTGCAAACTATCTGAAAAGGCACCAGGTGATACACACAGAGAAAAAATCTCACTCTTGTGAAGAATGCGGAAAGAATTTCCACACTGCGACCAATCTCAAAACTCATCGTCGGGTCCACACAGACAAGAAGCCGTTTACCTGTGATATATGTCAACAAGGATACAGCTCCCTGAGTTACTATAACAGTCACCGGCTCATTCACACTGAAGGGAAACCATTCAGCTGCACCATGTGTGAGAAGCACTTCGCCAAACAGCGTTTCCTCGATCTTCACCTACGCACTCACACTGGAGAGAGGCCTCATACCTGTGACCTGTGTGGGAAGAGCTTCAGTTTTGCACAGAACCTTGTTCGCCACAAACGTGTGCACACTGGGGAGAAACCGTTTCTCTGCCTTGTGTGTGGGAAGACGTTCAGCCAAGCGAACAATCTCAAGGCTCACCAGCAAGTGCACACTGGGGAAAAACCATACAACTGTTCCAAATGCAGGAAGAACTTCTCCTGTATGAGAAATTTGAAGGAACACAAGTGTATTGAAGTTCAAGAACAAATAGTGGAAGTGACTGTTGGAGACTGTCTCACTAGTACTGTAATAATATATGAATAATGGCACAATACCATCACGCCTGCCTAACTGGAGCTGCTTGGTAAGAATGCTATGAATGTTGCAAATCCATGAAGTAATTATAATTATAGAATATCTAGCTATTACACAAGATGCATAAATGACAATGCAATTCTTCTACATCCATGGTCCTTCCATGGATTCCCCCTGATGTTATATTAGGATGGGTAACCTGGGCCTAGCCTATTGATAAGTACTACTATGTTATTATATGTATGTAATATGTATTTAATATGTCCTTGTTTCAACCCACATGCACCAGTAATGTTGCAGCATGAGTATTTTACAGTATGTTGCAATTCCTTTGCTCACTTTACAACTCAAGAAACAAGAGGTGTTGTACTTGTATTTTGTCCCTGTACATCTGAATTAAATACATCTTCTTAAAAACAAGTTATATATGTTTATTTGTTACCTATTGCCTGTGTCGCTGTTCAGTTGAACCAAAGAAAAGGTCTCCTTTAATGTAGGCTTAATTAATGTTGTGAGTTTAAAGATAATGAAATGCTTTAATTTAATAATTTATTTCCGGAATGACAGTTTTTGTGTTGTATAGTTGTCTAGGCCTGAACTGTAGCAGCGAATGTAGGCGCAATCAATCAATCGATAAATGTATTTTGAAGTAAACAATATTCAGAACTTGGAGTTTTTCAATTTAAATGATTATACAAAATTCTTGCAACCAATAGAATGTTATACAGTGGGGGAAAAAAAGTATTTAGTCAGCCACCAATTGTGCAAGTTCTCCCACTTAAAAAGATGAGAGAGGCCTGTAATTTTCATCATAGGTACACGTCAACTATGACAGACAAAATGAGAATTTGTTTCTCCAGAAAATCATATTGTAGGATTTTTAATGAATTTATTTGCAAATTATGGTGGAAAATAAGTATTTGGTCAATAACAAAAGTTTCTCAATACTTTGTTATATACCCTTTGTTGGCAATGACACAGGTCAAAAGTTTTCTGTAAGTCTTCACAAGGTTTTCACACACTGTTGCTGGTATTTTGGCCCATTCCTCCATGCAGATCTCCTCTAGAGCAGTGATGTTTTGGGGCTGTCGCTGGGCAACATGGACTTTCAACTCCCTCCAAAGATTTTCTATGGGGTTGAGATCTGGAGACTGGCTAGGCCACTCCAGGACCTTGAAATGCTTCTTACGAAGCCACTCCTTCGTTGCCCGGTCGGTGTGTTTGTCATGCTGAAAGACCCAGCCACGTTTCATCTTCAATGCCCTTGCTGATGGAAGGAGGTTTCACTCAAAATCTCACGATACATGGCCCCATTCATTCTTTCCTTTACACGGATCAGTCGTCCTGGTTCCTTTGCAGAAAAACAGCCCCAAAGCATGATGTTTCCACCCCCATGCTTCACAGTAGGTATGGTGTTCTTTGGATGCAACTCAGCATTCTTTGTCCTCCAAACACGACGAATTGAGTTTTTACCAAAACGTTCTATTTTGGTTTCATCTGACCATATGACATTCTCCCAATCCTCTTCTGGATCATCCAAATGCACTCTAGCAAACTTCAGACGGGCCTGGACATGTACTGGCTTAAGCAGGGGGACACGTCTGACACTGCAGGATTTGAGTCCCTGGCGGCGTAGTGTGTTACTGATGGTAGGCTTTGTTACTTTGGTCCCAGCTCTCTGCAGGTCATTCACTAGGTCCCCCCGTGTGGTTCTGGGATTTTTGCTCACCGTTCTTGTGATCATTTTGACCCTACGGGGTGAGATCTTGCGTGGAGCCACAGATCGAGGGAGATTATCAGTGGTCTTGTATGTCTTCCATTTCCTAATAATTGCTCCCACAGTTGATTTCTTCAAACCAAGCTGCTTATCTATTGCAGATTCAGTCTTCCCAGCCTGGTGCAGGTCTACAATTTTGTTTCTGGTGTCCTTTGACAGCTCTTTGGTCTTGGCCATAGTGGAGTTTGGAGTGTGACTGTTTGAGGTTGTGGACAGGTGTCTTTTATACTGATAACAAGTTCAAACAGGTGCTGGATTTTTTTTCTCAATTTGTCTGTCATAGTTGACGTGTCCCTATGATGAAAATTACAGGTCTCTCTCATCTTTTTAAGTCGGAGAACATACACAATTGGTGGCTGACTAAATACTTTTTTCCCCCACTGTATATATGGGGGATACAACAAACCCAGCTCTGCAGATTCTGCTGCGAAGAGACCGAATCATTAGATCATTTGTTTTGGTACTGTCCATATGTAGCTTGTTTTTGGTCGCAGGTTCAGGAATGGCTGAAGAATTGCAACATTTACCTGGAGTTAACTCTGCAAATACCACTGCTGGTGATCTGAAAAGTCATAGTCAATTGGTCAATAATATAATAATAATACTCTTAGCAAAAATGTTTATCTTTAATTTACAATCTGTAGAAACTATGAGAATGGAAAGGTTCAGAACGTTTGTGAAACATCACAGCAGAGTTGAAAAATACAGTATATGGCAAATAGAAATCAAAACTGGATGGTGTTCAGAGATATATGAGAGGGGTTGGGGGTAGCTGGAGGATGGGACTAAAAACAACCAAAACATAACTATTGTAAAATATACTGTGTCCGTAAAATGTATATAGTATGAATAAGCTGGAAGTAAAGCCTAAGTGTTGTTGTCCATTAGTGTACTCCAATTAGGGGAGGGGAGGTAGGGTTAGGGGAAAATAATAAAGAAAAATATATAAAAATATAAACAGTGCATTTGGAAATTATTCAGACCCCTTGACCTTTTCCACATTTTGTTATGTTACAGCCTTATTCTAAAAAAAAATTTCCCTCATCAATCTACACACAATACCCCATAATGACAAAGCATAAATTTACATAAGTATTTGGGGAGTTTCTCCCATTCTTCTCTGCAGATCCTCTCAAGCTTTGTCAGGTTGGATGGGGAGCGTTGCTGCACAACTATTTTCAGGTATCTCCAGAGATGTTTGATCTTGTTCAAGTCCAGGCTCTGGCTAGGCCACTCAAGGACATTCAGAGACTTGTCCCGAAGCCACTCCTGCGTTGTCTTGGCTGTGTGCTTAGGGTCTTTGTCCTGTCGGAAGGTGAACCTTTGCCCCAGTCTTAGGTCCTGAGCACTCTGGAGCTGGTTTTCATCAAGGATGCTCCGTTCATCTTACCCTCGATCCTGACTAGTCTCCCAGTCCCTGCTGCTGAAAAACATCCCCACAGCATGATGCTGCTGTCACCACCATGCTTCACCGTAGGGATGGTGCCAGGTTTCCTCCAGACGTGACGCTTGGCATTCAGGCCAAAGAGTTCAGTCTTGGGTTAATCAGACCAGAGAATCTTGTTTCTCATGGTCTGCGAGTCCTTTAGGTGCCTTTTGGCAAACTCCAAGCGGGCTGTCATGTGCTTTTTACTGAGGAGTGGCTTCTGTCTGGCCACTCTACCATAAAAGCCTGATTGGTGGAGTGCTGCAGAGATGGTTGTCCTTCTGGAAGGTTCTCCCATCTCCACAGAGGAACTCTGGAGCTCTGTCAGAGTGACCATCGGGTTCTTGGTCACCTCCCTGACCAAGGCCCTTCTCCCCCGATTGCTCAGTTTGGCCGGGCGGCCAGCTCTAGGAAGAGTCTTGGTGGTTCCAAACTTCTTCCATTTAAGAATGATGGAGGCGACTGTGTTCTTGGGGACCTTCAATGCTGCAATTTTTTGGTACCCTTCCCCAGATCTGTGCCTCGACACAATCCTGTCTCGGAGCTCTAGGATAATTCCTTCGACCTCATGGCTTAGTTTTTGCTCTGAAATGCACTGTCAACTGTGGGACCTTATATAGACAGGTGTGTGCCTTTCCAAATCATATCCAATCAATTGAATTTACCACAGATGGACTCCAATCAAGTTGTGGAAACATCTCATGGGCAAAGAAATTCAAAAGGGGTGATGATATTAATTAATAGTAATTTCGATCCGAATGTGCAAATTGTCCAAATAGATACGCAAGGTAGATGGATTATTTTAAATATGTTATTGGACCATAAACAGATATGGCTCATTTATCTTTACGGACCAAATAATGATGATCCACAATTCTTTGACAATATATATAATAAATTATCAAGCCTGCAAGCAACTCGACAATATTATTATGGTGGGGGATTATAATACTGTTTTAAATAGCTCAATGGACCGTAAAGGAAATCACACCACAAACAATCACCCACATGCTCTTAAGGAAATTGTGAATGTCATGGATACATTAGAACTAGTAGATATATAGAGGCTTAAATATACTGATCTAGTGAGATATACATGGCGGAGACTGAATCAAGCTAGTCGTCTTGACTTCTTTCTTATCTCATTCTCGTTGGCACCAAAAGTAAAAAAAGTGTTGATAGGGGACAGAATGCGGTCGGACCATTATATAATAGGCATATACATTACTCTTACTGAATTTCCACGTGGGCGAGGATATTGGAAATTTAATCAAAGCCTATTGGATGATAATTTATTTATAATTAGAAAAAAGGAATTTATAACTGACTTTTTCCAACATAACATAGGTACAGCGAATCCCTTATTGTATGGGACACCTTTAAATGTGCCTTTAGAGGCCATGCAATTCAGTACTCATCTCGAAAACAAAAGCAATTTAGGTCAAAAGAGTTTATACTAAGAAAGGAAATAGAAAGTCTAACAGAACAGATAGATGGCAATAAAAACTGTAACATAGAGGCTCAGAATAAATTAGAGGAAAAACAAAAGAAATGGAGAAACTTATTCAAGAAAGATCAAGTGTAATATATTATAAAAATAAAGCAAACTGGATGGAATATGGGGAAAAATGCACAAAATTATGTTTTAATCTTCAACATAGGAATGCTACCAAAAAGAACTTAATGAAACTGGTTACAATTGACGGAGTCACCCATAATTCACCAAATGATATTTTGAAGGAAGAAACAAAGTACTTTAAGCATATGTTTTCTTTTCAGTCGCCTCCATCTCCTCTAACTGAAGCTAATTGTAGAGATTTTTTTTCTATTGATAATGTCAAATTAACAGCCACACAGAAAGACTCATGTGAAGGTGAAATTACAGAGGGAAAACTCCAGGGTTGGATGGCATACCAGTCGAGGTATACCAAACCTTTTTTGATATACTAAGAGGACCGTTATTAGCATGTTTTAACCACTCCTATGTAAATGGTAGATTATCTGACACTCAAGAAGGTCTGATCTCATTATTACTGAAACAGGATACAAGTGGAAAATATAAAGATCCAGTCCATTTACAAAATTGGAGGCCCCTTACACTTCAGTGTTGTGATGCAAAAATCCTAGCAAAATGTATAGCGCATAGAATTAAAAAGGTATTGTCGGATATTATTCATTCTAATCAGACAGGTTTTTTACATGGAAGATACATTGGAGATAATATAAGGCAAGTATTGGAAACAATAGAACACTATGGAAAATATGGGAAACCAGGCCTGCTATTCATAGCAGACTTCGAAAAGGCATTTGATAAAGTTCGACTGGGGTTTATATATAAATGCCTGGAGCATTTCAATTTTGGAGAATCTCTTATAAAATGGGTCAAAATCATGTATAGTAACCCTAGGTGTAAAATAGTAAATAATGGCTATTTCTCAGAAAGTTTTAAACTGTCAAGAGGAGTGAAACAAGGTTGTCCACTATCGGCATATCTATTTATTGTGGCCATCGAGATGTTAGCTATTAAAATCAGATCCAATAATAATATCAGAGGATTAGAAATACAGGGCTTAAAAACAAAGGTGTCATTGTACGCAGATGATTCATGTTTTCTTTTAGATCCACAACTAGAATCCCTCCACAGCCTCATAGAGGATCTAGATACATTTTCTAACCTCTCTGGATTACAACCAAATTATGACAAATGTACTATATTACGTATTGGATCACTAAAAATACAATTTTTACATTACCATGTAGTTTACCAATAAAATGGTCTGATGGTGATGTGGATATACTCAGAATACATATCCCAAAGGAAATAAATGATCTCACTTCAATACATTTTAATAGAAAGTTAGCAAAAATAGATAAGATCTTACTACCATGGAAAGGAAAATACCTGTCAATTTGTGGAAAAATCACCCTGATTAACTCTTTAGTATTATCCCAGTTTACCTATTTGCTTATGGTCTTGCCTACGCCTAGCAAACCATTTTTTAAATTATATGAGAAAAAAATATTCAATTTTATTTGGAACGGCAAGCCAGACAAAATTAAAAGAGCATATTTATATAATGAATATGAATTTGGAGGACAGAAATTATTAAATATTAAAGCATTAGACCTATCACTAAAATCTTCAGTCATACAAAAGTTATACTTAAATCCGAACTGGTTCTCAAGCAAATTAGTAAGATTGTCTCACCCAATGTTCAAGAAAGGCCTTTTTCCCTTTATTCAGATTACAACCTCTCACTTTCAGTTATTTGAAAAGGAAATAATCTCCCAAATGTCACTATTTCTAAAACAAGCCATAGAAAGTTGGTTGCAATTTCAATTTAATCCTCCAGAAACGACAGAACAAATAATGCAACAAATATTGTGGTTAAATTCAAATATACTAATTGACAAAAACCTTTATTTTTTGACAGAATGTTTAAAAAAGGTATAATCTTCGTAAATGATATCATCGGTAGGACTGGTGGAGTTATGTCGCACATGCAGCTAACAAAAACATATGGAAATGTCTGCTCTACCCAAAATTACAACCAAATAATTGCAGCCTTACCGCAAAAGTGGAAGAGGAAAGTGGAAGGGGGAGAAAGTAAGGAACTTGTCTGTCGGCCTTGCATTAAAGAACATAATTGGTTAAGGAAAACTGTGATAAATAAAAAAGTATATCAGTTTCACTTAAGGACCAAAGGATTGACAGCCGTCCCATATAGATTGCAAAATAGTTGGGAAGAGATCTTTGACGTACCGATCCCATGGCATAGTGTTTATGAACTGACGCGCAAAACGACACCGGATTAAAAAATTAGAATCTTTCAATTTAAATTATTATATAAAATTCTTGCTACCAATAGAATGTTATTTATATGGGGGATACAATCTTCCCAGCTCTGCAGATTTTGCTGTGAAGAGACAGAATCATTAGATCATTTGTTTTGGTTCTGTCCATTTGTAGCTTGTTTTTGGACACAGGTCCCGGAATGGCTAAAGGATTGCAATATTTACCTGGAACTAACCTTGCAGATAGCATTACTGGGTGATCTGAAAAGTCATAGTCAATCAATCAATAATATAATAATACTTTTAGCAAAAATGTTTATTTTTAATTCACAATCTGTAGAAGCAATGAGAATAGAAAGGTTCAGAACTTTTGTAAAACATCACAGTACGGTTGAAATATACATGGCAAATAGAAATCCTATATGGATGGTGTTAAGAGATAGATGGGAGGTATTGAATAGAGTTGAAGGATGGGACTAATAACAAATAACAACAAATAATAACAAAGATAGCTAATAATGTAAGCATACTGTGTCCATAATAAGTATATAGGTTGTATGTTGGGAGCTTTTGGGAAAGAGCACAGTTAGAAAGATATGGCATATAGAAGCAAACCGGATGGACATCATGAAAATGATCGGAGAGGTTGAGAGTAGAAGAAGTTCAGGAGCAAAAAAAATAAAAAAAATAAATATATATATATATATATATATATATATATATATATAATAGAATTATTGTAAAATTAACTGTGTCCATAAGGTGTAGATAGTAAGTATAGACCGGAAGTAGAGGCCTGGGCATTGTTGTTCACTAATTTACTCCAAGTAGAGAAAGGATGGCGGGGTTGAAAAGTAATAAAGGGGAGTATATATATATTTAAAAAAACTAAAAAAACATGGGGGATTGGAAGTGATACAGACAATTTCATTGATAGAAGATACAATCTATCTGCAATATTAAGCTGATCCATTCCCCCCCCAAAAATAAAAATAAAAAACAAATAAGAAAAAATTAAAAACGAACAAATAAAAATAATTAAAACAAATCAAATGAAAAAAAAAAAAAGTTGTGGAAACATCTCAAGGATGATCAATGGAAACAGGATGCACCTGAGCTCAATTTTGAGTCTCATAGCAAAGGGTCTGAATACTTATGTAAATAAGGTATTTCTGTTTTTGATTTTTTAAACATTTGCAAACATTTCTAAAAACCTGTTCTCACGTTGTCATTATAGGGTATTGTGTGTAGATTGGTGAGATTATAAAAAAAAAGGCTGTAACAAAATGTGGAAAAGGTAAAGGGGTCTGAATGCTTTCCAAATTCACTGTATATATTTTGTATATTTACAAAAAATATATGTGGGGGATTTGAAATTATGCAGAAAATTACGTTGATGGAAGCCACAATCTATCTGCAATATTAAAGCTGATCTACCCCCTCAAAAAAAAAGAAGGGAAAAAAAGGTTATTACGCTATCATGACGTCAAATGAAACTGTATAAAAAGGGTCTGAAACAAGTTCATTTGGTCTTTCAACTTCATTTGCGACTGAACCAGGACAGATCTGCCCAGTCACTAATTTCTGGGTGCTCTGAGCAGATTCTGCCCTGCATTTACAGGGAGCAGACAGCAACCGTGGCCTCCTCCCTGATCAACCAGCCCGTCATCGAGGAGACTCGGCTTGAGGCGGCTGAGCTCATCATAGAGGAGACTGCTTGAGGTGGCTGAGGTGGAGACCTTGGCCATGACAAAGAGACTGCCTCAAAGTTCTGCGAGGCTATCTCAGAGTCAAAGCTGAAGGTCTCTGCCTGGAAGAGGAAATCCAGGAGTGGAGGACCGGTCAGGTTGCTGCTTCCCCTACTGGCAATTTAAACTGCTCTGAGGGGACCCCTGTCAGAGCGGAGACTTCTCCTGGCCCTTTGCCGTCTTCCCCAGGTGCGAGGAGGTGGTCACTCTGTAGGAGAGAGTTCCTGTAGAGCAGCCTACCTCCAGCATCACTCGTTTCAGGGTGCTCTGAGCAGACTCAAACAGTGAAGCCAAAGATCTCCGCCTAGAACACTAGGGTGGAGGACCAGTCAGACTGCTACTTCCCCTACTGGCAGTTTGAACTGCTCTGCAACAGCAAATAATGGGTGCATTCCTCTGCCCAGGTGTTGCTGACACATGCCAGATCTTACAACACCTGGATAGGTATTTTACGTATCAGCTAATCACATCATCTGTTATAGCAACCTGTCAGTCGATGACAGTCAATGACATGGCACACAACCATTGGTTGACGCATGCAACGTCTGAGCAAGAGAACACGACCAGAGTCACCCCAGGAGTATGTGCATTGTGACATCACAGTTGCTTAAAGGGGCAATCCGCAGTTAAAACAATAACAAAGTGTTCGCTGTTTTGGTAAAAAGCTGAGGGATGTGGATGGAGAACTGTTACCACTCTTAAATTCATAGACAGAGCTATGGATGCAAGGAGTGACCATCCATAATATCAATATGATAGTATTAACCATGTTTTGAGGCTATACAGTGTTTGTTTGCATTTACTTTGTTTACAAACATTAGAGTAAAAAAAACATATTTTGGGTTCTGATGGGGTATGACAGTTGAACAAAGCTCATGAGGCATTTCTAAGTTATATTCTCCAAGAATCAATGGGTACATATCATTAATTTATAAGTCAAAAAATTGATGTAGCAACTGCAGATTGCCGCTTTAACATTACCAACCACCGACAACACAAAAACTGTCAAAATAAACAAAAATACAAAACACATTGGAATTTAAAGTAGCCTACCCAATGGTCCCAGATGATGCATTTTTTAAACCCAAAATTTAGAAAATCTGCCCTAAATGCATTGGAATTGTAGAGGCATGGGTTTCCACCAGATTTGTTATACCAGTCATACCTTTCAAATCAGTGAAGGAAAGTGAACAAGTGCACACTTTGGGAGGGAGGAATATAACTGGGACATAATAATATAATAATATGCCATTTAGCAGACGCTTTTATCCAAAGCGACTTACAGTCATGCGTGCATACATTTTTTTGTGTATGGGTGGTCCCGGGGATCGAACCCACTACCTTGGCGTTACAAGCGCCGTGCTCTACCAGCTGAGCTACAGAGGACCAGGCCTTACAGGCCTCTACAGAGGACCATGCCTTACAGGCCTCTCTCATCTTTTTAAGTGGGAGAACTTGCACAATTGGTGGCTGACTAAATACTTATTTTCCCCACTGTAATAATTGAGTTAATAAAGCCGCATACAAACATGGTCTCTTTTTTGCTTTCTTGAGTAAGGAAGCTCCAAAATGCAGGTGTTTCAGCCTAGCTCATTGCTTTCTGTGGTGGGGCAGCCAGCGGGTTGGTAATGTTCTCTAGTTGCGCCGTGATTGGCTCAGTGTTCTGTCACTCATGGGGACACTAGTTACCACCAAATCTAAGGGTAGAGTGCGAAAATGCAAGCCCCTTGGGTGCTGCCATAGAGTTACATTAGAAGTACCCATCCAAGAAGGCTCAAGGTCATTGGCCACAGATAAAATGACGTCAAATCACGTTATATCTACAGTAGCTTTGATTGGACTGATCATGTTAACATCATATTTTCAAAATCTTAGCTAGCAGTCATCATCATTAATCAAGTCGACAATCTACTGGCAAATCCTTTTTAATCCTTGTCATATGAAGAGAAATTATAGATAAAACATTACATCGGCCAACATTACACAACAAGTTGGAAATCGCAAATTCAACAATGAGTGGTTTGGATGGAATCATTGGCTACCTGCAAGCATTGCAAAGCAATCACTAGCCTGCTATTCAGTGGAGTGTCTGTGTGGTCCCAAGTCTGGGTTTAAGGGTCTCCTTTCCAAGCTTAAAATTATAAACATTCAACATTGGCCATGCTGTCAATCCAGCATGATTTCTGCCATACTCAAAACAACTGTTGACTCGGATCTGGGAAATCTGACTTCAGTGAGTTCAAGACAGCTGGGAACTCGGGAAAAAACGAACTCAGACTGGGAAAATACGTTTTGAACGTCATCCAACTCGGAATTGTAAGTCGGGAACTCTGCCTCTTTCTAGAGCTACGACCTGAAGATCACTGACGTCATCATGATTCAACCATGTTTTTTTCAGAGTTCCCAGTTGTCTTGAAAGCACCATAAATCCAGAGAATGCCAGACTTTGATGACAGTTTGATGACAAAATTTGCCCACGAAGGACCGCCGCGAAACCTTCCTGTTCAAGTGAGCACAGCACAACAAGGTGAGTCCAAAGATGTCTTGTATTCTGCTGCATAAATTATGTAATAAGCCAGGGAGGTATGTATACTGTAGCTAAGAAAGTAATACTAAGTGTGCTAAATTATGTAAATGTAAGTGTATGTTGTGTAGTAAGCTGTTAGCAGCCCATGTGCCTCACCCTAACAATTTGGTATATTTTCCCCTCTTAATTTTGCTTACTGTTCTGACTTGGTGGTGCACATGTAGCCTATAACCTGTTATAGAGAAATGTAACCATAGAATATTGGAAGAGCTTTTATTGTCTGCTTATATGCCCCCTTTATTTATCCTACGGTTCTGACTTGGTGTACAGGGAGAACACTGTAAGAACGGCCCATGTTCTGAATTCTGTCGCTGTACATTTCAAAAGTGCTAAACAAATAGTTATATTGACTACGTCCGTCCTAGCTCGCTCATTAATGTTTTAATTGAAATTACGGATTGCCTCTTATCCGCTTGTCATCCCCTTATGCCATAGTTTGTACATCTCAATTGTCAGTAGAAACCACATTTTTTAAGCAAGTCAGCCATATCAGCTATGTTTTTTTTAAAGGTAGTAAATTAGGCTGAATGAACTGTTTCGCTGCCAGACAAGGCTCCGCTGATAGCCAGGTGTAGCAGTGGTAAGGTGTTGGGACTGCTGTTGGGACTCTGCAGTTGGGACAGCTTTATGTAGGCCCTAACAGTTTGTGGGCAGCATTTGTCACCGTTATAGTGCAATTAATGAATTGTTTAGTGTTGTGTTGTGTAGTGGCTTAGCTGGCAGGCATCCCCAAATTTTTGTTTTGTTTTCCCCACCAAGATTGACATGCTATGCCACTACACACTGGAATGGAAAGGGACGTCTTTTACACAAACACCAAAAAGTGTAGGCCTAATGACATTTGGCGATTGTCAGTAGGCCAGAATTTATGCGCCCACTGCTGTCCGCGCGTCTCGGTGTCGGCCACTCATCTCTGCCTTGGCAAAACATCAGTGTTCTTGACGAACGACATCACATTTTGAAGCCTAGGCTATACCACCTGTTTTCAAGTCCATTCGCACATTTTTCATGCCTCTGACATGCGGTAATGATACATGATGGTGTAATAGCCTACAGTTTTCTTGACATTTTCTTTTAATTATTTTTTTGTTTTGTTTTACCTGTACGGCGTACCCCCACTATTTATTTTGCCGGGATGCAGTACCAGACCTTACCTCCTTACGTTCACCCCTGGAGTAGGCCTACACCTCCATCTAGTGGTCGCGTCGGGGACAACAGTTGTTGACAACTGTAGCGTTGTAGCTAAGCCTAACCCTAACCCTTTTCCTAACCTTAACTCCATTCTCCTAACCTGCTACTTTAATTCACCTAACCTGCTGCATTAGTTCTCCTAACCTGACACATTAATTATCCTAACCTGCTATGTAAACAAACCATCTGTGGCAACAAATCATCAGTATCACCACAGGGCAGGGGCAATGAGAGAGTGTTGAATTTAGTCAAGAAAAAAATGAATTGCTATTTTGATATGTGAGGTTTATTTGATCTAATAGAAGTTTCGTAATGCTTAGGTTGTTACGAGTGTACTGATAAGTGTGATGCACTTCACATCCTGGCAACTTTGAGAAAAAACACCTTATATCAGAGTTCGAAACAGTCTATGCATACCAGTGGAGGCTGCTAAGGGGAGGACGGCTCATAATAATGTCTGGAACGGAGCAAATGGAATGGCATCAAACCATGTGTTTGATGTATTTGATACGATTCCAATGATTCCGCTCCAGCCATTACCACAAGCCTGTCCTCCCCAATTAAGGTGCCACCAACCTCCTGTGATGCATACTCATGAAAATAGCATGGCATATCACTCTCCATTGAATACAGGTGGTTGACGTCAACACCCCTCATCGAATATTCAAAAAGGTATTTAAATAATGAGATGTATCCACCAATCCAAAGAGAGGAATAGGCGGGAGCTTGACAGCCCGCCGTTCTGCTCTATTGACGGCGAATCCCATTGTTAGGGCGGAGACACAAGCATCTCGTCATTATATCCTGTATCTCTGGCGATATGACGTCTCAAAAAAAGGTATGTAGTGCACACTCCACAACAGAAGGTGGCGTTGAACATCAATGATTTAGAGACGGCAGCTCTTGCCTGACATGGAAGAAAAAAATGCGTATTGCGAAAAAGCTGTCCAGTGGGAAGGCTCGTCGAATACTGTAGATATCCCTACGATATCCTGTATTTGTCTGTCTTTACAACCAATCAAATTATCTACCTACTCATGTAGCGAGCTTCTTACTTGAAACATAATTCTTGGATAATAGAGTCATAGTAGAAGAAGTCTCATTTCAATATGAATGAGCCAGAGGGACTGCGGTTCAGGAGACTGAACAGACCACAGATCATCACAGACGAATTACAGGAACCCCAATACAAGGGCACCAGGTAAGCTATTTTACTCAGTATTGATATTAACATCAGATGCTGCTTTCCTTGCTACTGTAGTATTGCATCACGCACAGATGCACAATCAACCACTGTGTATCAGACTGGGTGATTCTCATTTGCGCTTCCTAGCTGATGGCAGATGCAGAGGTAAACAAGCCATATCTAGGTCAGTTTTACACTCACTGACTATGCAATTACTTTGCATTATGCATGCATGGTATGAACCAAACTGTCAGTAATAAGTGGAGGACGCATTGACCAGCATGCACTTAGTGTAGGCTATTGATAGTAAGGCCTATTCAAGTTTTTCATAGATGCGTTCTCTCTGAAAATAGATGCATGTGCATTCTGTGTGTATGTTTGAGTACTGTATCATCCACTGTTGACCAGAGTTCATGGATCTCTTCAAACACCCAATAACAAATTGATATTAAAGCTACAGTCTGGGATCTGGGAATCTGTTCAATATACCCATTGATTCTTGGAAGAATATAACTTAGCCCTATGCCTCAGGAGCTTAACACAACTGTCATAACTTATAACCCAAAATATAAAGGTTATAGGCCTACTCCATTGTTTACAGACAACAACAACGTAAACCAACAGTGTATGGCTTACAAATATTTATCATATGAATGTCATAGACTCTCAGTCCTTGCATCTAGAGCCCTATGAATTTGAAGAGGTAACATTTCCTCAGCTGTATAAAAAAGTGTTGGGCGGCTTTAATTTGTTATATGTTTTGTTTTTCCCAGTACCTATAGTGGAAAGGTATTCCGTGTGATCCTGGTGACCCTGGGAGGATGCCTGATCCTTCCATTGCTTGTAGTCTTTTTTCTGCTTGAGTCTCCTATTCACCCTGAGCTTCTCAGGTGAGCTGTCAAGAATTGAAATCCTTCTCTCTTTTTTCTCCTGGTCTTTAGAATCATGTTCACTCTAATGTCTCAGAAATGTATTGACTTCAAGGAAGGTTAACATTTACATTTTAGTCATTTAGCAGACGCTGTTATCCAGAGCGACTTACAGGAGCAATTAGGATTAAGTGCCTTGCTCAAGGGCACATCAACAACTGTTTAATCAGCTTTACTACAAGATACTTTAGAATCAGTCTGCATAGTCAACATTTCTGCTTACTTTTTAACTTTCTGGATGTCGGTTTGTGGAAACTGTTCTGTACATGTGTAGCACAAGTCCTTCTCACAGATCTCACTCCACTGTTACTTGTATAACATACATATTAGGTAGTATATAATGTCAGTATGTAGAATGGTTTCAGTCATCCCTTATCAATAGAATTGATCATGTAGGCCTAGATGTTCTGATGCAAAGACAAAATGCTTAGCCAAACATGACTTTTTCAGTAATTGCTTAATTATTGATTGAAGAATAATTAAGCAATTTTCTTTTAGGCGCTTCCAGTCAGTCCAGAATCCCCACTGCCTCTGCCACAACAACCCCTATGTCTCCACAACTGCATAGCCACATTTCTACATACTGCATTCTCTATTAATGCTATTATGCTGAGTGATTTGCTGTCCCTACTTGCACAATGGCCTTGGGTCATAGACAAAGCTGATCTAATTTATTACCAGTCTGCCCCTCAGACCAAATAGCATGCGTCTCCCTCTCCTCATTAGAATTCATTGCTCAATTCTGCATCCACACTTAATGATCCATTCTGAGGTCTTGGGGCCAAGGATGTCCTCTCTTATTTCTCCACAGCACTAGGCTTCAGGGTAAAGACTGGGACAAGGGTGTTGATCAGTGATTCATACTGATTATTTTCCCTAATTTCTTTCCTCTTGTCTTTTCAGCCTCAATGAGCCGCCCCTTATGTCTGGGTGTTACGAGGCCAACTTTAAGCTGAGGGAGGCAGAGCGGCTGTTTGAGGACCAGCTTGTTGGCCCAGAGTCTATTGCTAACTTTGGAGGTCAGTATGGGGCTAGGCTAGAGTATTCCAGCTGGAGTCTCGCCACATGACAATGTCTTTCATATCTTTCACCCAGTTTGTTTGGGCTTGTGTAATTTGTGGGGATTCAACAGTAACAGCAGTCTAATAGTTCAAAGCTGAGGGGGCAATGCTGGGGTAATGCTGTCTGGATGGCGGTGTTGACCAATAATAGCAGATGCTTAAGTTTCCAAATCTGCACATACTGCGTGGTCTTAGTGACGGACAGGTATTTGGCATGACACATTGTCACATTTGACTTGTGCTTTACTAGTTTACTTCTGCAACGGTTGTTCTATTCTGATGTCCAACATATTGCCTTTACTTTTGACCAGTATCTAAATACACATTTTGATTGTTTATCTCTCTCTATAGATGTGATTTACACTGGTACGGCTGATGGAAAGATAGTGAAGATTGAGGGCAAGAGCATCACTGTTATAGCCAGACTTGGCAAGCCACCCTGTGGTAAGTGAGTAAGGGGCTTTGACTAACTGATTACTCACACATTGTGTCCGTCTGATTTCATAAGCTTTCATTACACAATGTTGTCTCTACCCTCAACATGACATGATTTAGACAAATGACCCAACAGTTCCCATTGCTCAAAACTGGAGTTTCAAATGCTCATTCATAAGCAACTCTTAGTAGATGCATTTCACTCATGACCTTTATTGATTGTTTTTCTGCTTACACAACAAGGATGGCTTAATGCACAACAGGCCTAGCATATTGGCTCAAAACTGAAAAGACATGTCAAGAATAGACTGAGCTCTAACCCAAGTATTTGCTCATATTAATCAGATTAGCCTGTTCAAAATGATTTAAATAATTGCACCCAATAAATTATGAATTACTTTACATACCTCATATCCACTGTGTTATGTACTTTATTGTAGATGGATCCCGTGAACAGGAGCCTAGCTGTGGACGACCCCTGGGTATCAGAGTGGGTCCTAACGGCACCCTGTTCGTAGCTGACGCCTACCTGGGGCTGTTCGAGGTCAACCCTGTCACAGGTAAGCAGCACACACAGCAATGGCATCACAGTTTTCTATTTCCTTACAGGATAGATTTTAATATCAATAATGTGACAAAGACCTGTTTGTTTTTTGCGAGGAATTAAATATTTGTTTTAGGTTTTCCAACAATTTCACCTTATACTCAGTATAATCAATTTTGTTGAAAATACTATCCTCAAAATAAAAGTGCTGGATTATGCAAGTCATTTTAGTGATGTAACTCTCTCTCTTTGACTCATTATAAAGGTGAGGTGACCAACCTGGTGTCGGCTGGACAGATGGTTGGGGGCCGGAGGCTCTCCTTTGTCAATGACCTGGATGTAACACAGGATGGGAGGAAAGTGTACTTCACCGACTCTAGCAGCAGGTGGCAGCGCAGAGACTACCTTCATCTCATCATGGAGGCCACAGCAGATGGACGGTAACTGTTACCACAGAATTTATGAAGAGCCTTGAGCACATTCTAATAGCAAGTTCTTGTCTACTTTGTCAAGAGTTTCTGTTGAAATGTTATGCATATAGGGAAGGGGTCTCCAACCATGAGAGCTACTTTTAAAAAATGAAAGGTGTTGTGAGTTACTCATTTCTTTCTAGCTTTCAAATAGGCACATCCTTCTTTTCTCCTCTCCCCTACAACTCTTCCCCGGGTCCTTAGTGTACAAGAGAAAGTAGTGCACTATGTTTTCTGTCAATATAGCTGGTAAAATAATGGTTAATTAACAACTGTAAGGGGGCCCTGTAAAATCTGTAATTGTTTTCTCCCAAGTTCTGTTTAATATTTTCCCAAATTATGTTCGCTCAGTTGTATTTTTCCTGGTTTTAGATGTTTTCGTTTTTCAATCTCAAAATTATAATTGTTCGTAGAGAAACAATGAAATTGAATCTTCTGAGTCCATATCAATGCTTAAATCACATCAGGAGACAATTGTATTTTATGTCTGGAAGAAAACTAACAAATTTGGATTTTGGAGTGTAATTCCCCTTTAATTGCGCATCTGGCCCTTTAATTGCTCATCGAGTGAGGAATGTGCCATCTAGCGATGGTTCTGTACTGCTGCTCATTTCATGGCAAAGTTTGCAAATAACAAATAATAGATACAAATTATATACTTACTCATGAAATACTTCTGTCAGGTAAGCTTACTTTGCAGTTAACATTTAATTGAGAATGTTTTGGGGAAAGTACTTCTGGAAATTAATTGGCAGATATTGTGTTCGGTTTGGCTTTTTAAGCCAATAGTGGCTAACCAGGGGTGGATAATGTCAATGTTGCATTGATTAGATAGTAGCTGGGATCTTGCGGTGTCTGATACTTGTGAGATTTGTTTGACATTTTACGGTGGAACACTTGAAAATTGCATGTACTTTCAGAATTGTTTGGTGAGCTACTCATAGGTGCGCTATCGACCTGTTGGAGACCCCTGGTATAGGGCCTTGTCATATGTTAATCATGAATTTTATAGAATGAAAGCTATATCCCTTACTTAAAAGCATTTGTGTTGATACATAATGCGAGTACCTTACATTTTAAAGAAATTGAACACTTTATTAAGACAACAACCTGAAGTCTGAGCAAAGCTGTCCATATGTAACCCTTTGTCTGTCTTATAGCGTGTTGGAGTATGACACAGAGACCAAGGAGGTAACAGTACTGATGGAGAACCTTCGTTTTGCTAACGGGATCCAGCTTTTCCCTGATGAGGAGTCTGTGCTGGTGGCTGAAACTACTATGGCTAGGATACGCAGGTACTGTAGAGTTGATCCTCCTGAGCAACACAACCAACCTTATTTAACTACTGCACTGAGTGACAAAATGCTGCCCACAGGGGATTGAATGTTCTGTAGTTATCTCATGTTTCATCAGATGCTAGGTTGTTGTGGTGCCGGCTTGTTGAACGTGCTCCTAGTGCGCCCACAGGTTTGTTTTATTTTTATTATTTTCTGGTTTTCATTATTTTCTCTCTCCCTTATCAAGATTTCATGAATATATTTCGCCTTTGTAATAGCACACTTTGTTAAACCTGCCGGGAGCACAGTCAATTCTCTCAAGCCTCACGTGTATAAATGATGCAAGTGCACTGTTGCCTTGGTAACAGAGTCCCTTCACCAAGCTGCCTGAGCAGAAAGACAGAATTGGCTTGTCCTTTCTCTTATAGCAATGCTAGTGTGGGTATAAAGGGGGAGGCCTTCCTTCCTGCTGCATTTGTTTTGGGGGTGAGTGGGAGGGAGGTGTTCATTGTTTGTTCATTTCAGCCCATATGGTAATGCAGACAGTTTGGGGAAGTTTTTGATTTGCTGACTGTGCAGAATAGAAATCAGTAAGTTCATTATTTATTTATTATTTGAAATGGTCTTTTAGGTTTTCCCAGCAAGTAGATTTTCTCCCTCCCAAAACTGGTTTATAATAGTCATAACTAATGCATTTGCTTTTGGCTTTATCAATGCAGACAGTTTGCTGAGCCAAATCCCCTGCTGCTGCTAAGAGCTCTGAAGCTGGGTTGTCTTTTTATAACACAGCTTCAAAGTATTGTGAAGACTGCTCGTACAAGAGTTTTGTCAAATGTTTTGAATTGTTTCCCATAATACCTCTGTTACCTGTCACACATACCATAAGCATAAGGCAACCCATTTTAACCTTCATCTGCATAACAAAATTGACTTTCTTTCCCTCATCTCCTGAATTTCCACAAATGTGTGTCTGACTGTGTCCCTGCAGGGTCCATGTGTCAGGTCTAAATAAGGGAGGAATGGACACGTTTGTTGACAACTTACCTGGTTTCCCTGACAACATCCGTCGCAGCTCCTCTGGAGGGTACTGGGTGGCCATGTCAGCGGTGCGGCCCAACCCTGGATTCTCCATGCTGGACTTTCTGGCTCAGAAGCCCTGGATAAAGAAGCTAATCTTTAAGGTAGATTATATTACATGATGTGATAGCAATTTACTGTGAATATGAGTCTGATATTCATTCCTATTGGTCTGGTTCTTAGGTGTTTTTGCATTCAAGGGTTTGGGATCTTGCCAGCTGGAAATCTGCCTAACAAATATTGAAGGAATACATAAAGTATACCTCATTCATTGTGACCATGAGACCAGTTTGTTAGAATGTCTCTACTTCAGTCTGGTTTTGGTGCTATGACTCATCCCTCCCCCCTCTCCCTGCAGCTCTTCAGTCAGGACATGCTGATGAAGTTTGTGCCTCGCTACAGTCTGGTGATAGAGCTGCAGGAGAGCGGGGCGTGCATGCGTAGTTTCCATGACCCCCACGGCATGGTGGCAGCCTACGTCAGCGAGGCACACGAGCACGACGGCCACCTCTACCTAGGCTCCTTCCGCTCCCCTTACCTCTGCAAGCTGGATCTCAGCAAGGTTTGACCAGGGAGCTGAGCACAACCACTGTCTCGTACAAAACCCATATATCGTTGCTTTCTGATGAAAACCACTCATCTCCAAAACAGGAACTTTTCAGGAAATGGAAAAAACTGCCATATTTTCCCATTAACAAACATACAATTTTGAAACTTCAGAAGCTATTTTGAATATATGTTCTTGGTCATAGTCATGAAATGTTCAGAGTACATTGAGGGGAGTTGCTGCTTTCGATACATGTCAAAAATAAAATGTGTTGCAAAAATTGAAATTAGGTTTATCAGACAGCAACGATATGTTCCACACTGTGAGACTGCTCTCTGCCTACCTAACACCTCCCTACCTAGTCTCTCCCAAAGGAGTGTTTTCCAATAACAACAAATAAATCAGAATTGATCAGAATGGCTTAATGCTTGATGTGCTGCATTTGCATTGCTTATCGCCAGCTTCAGGAAAACATGGGCTAGTCTTCATTAAGTATCTGCACATTTGACTGGGATGCATATCCATCCTTTCTAGTCTTATCGGCCCACAATTAACTATTAACCCTTTAACTTCCGTTGACAGGTATGATGGTGTGTTTCAGTTGGAGCTCAAGGGCTTTTTTATTTAACCAAGCATTCCTTGGGCTAAATTGTTTGCTCAAAAATCCCCATGTTGTAAGGTACATTGTTTTTCAGGTCTGTGTTTTGTGTTGTTGAAATGAGGTGCCAAATTTGTTTGTTTCGTTTGTGTGAATCATTCCGTATCTGCACTTTGAACACATTTTTTGCACTGAGCTCTAATCTCACCCCTAAATATAACTGACAATGTTATTCTTGTACTTCAGACTTAATTTTATCAGTAGAAATACAGAACACTGAATCCGTATTATTTTAGGAGTGCCACTTCATACTGCTTTCTTCTGTTGTCTGCTTTTGTATATTGCACTGTCAACTGCTTAACGGAATGTCAATTTTTAGCTCAATGTTGAATGCTGCCGGCCTTCAGCTGAGCTTACTTTGAATTAAAACAGTTGTTTTAAAACAGTTTGTCTAATAATATGAAAAACATGGCACATTTCTAGTTTGTTTAGCTACTTAGTGTTTATATACTACTGCCATAAAAGTTTAGCCTGCTACTGACCCACTGCATGTCTTAAATGAGAGAAACCAGTTGGACAGGTCGTCTCATGTCAGTGTACGCCTCAAATGTACAGTAGACATGAGCGCACATAGAAACCCTCCCCTGCCTCAGAGCCAGTGGAGCTCATCAGATCAAGGGCCTCATCAAAAGAGGGTGCACGGAGCGCTGCTTCAAAGAGGTTGCTGAGAGCTCAGAGGAGAGTACCCGACCCCACTCAGCGAGCTTCCTCCCAGGGCTGCCCTCTGCAGGAGGGGCCCCTCCACTGCTGCAGTGTCAGCCTCATTGGCTCTCTACTCGCTCAAGATCAGACGCTGCTGGTGCTGCACTGGTTTCATAAGAGCCTTTGAATGATTTAGAGGCTGTATCAGACACAAGACCAGGCTTTTCAAAGGATTCAGGTCACTGAGTGCTGAGGAAGAATGATAATCCGGGCCGTAAAAAGCCCCCGTGGAGGAAGCCTTCAGATGGAATCTCTACAAGTTTAGATGGGCTTATATCATTGTGCTTGGTTGTCAAGTCCTTGTTCACAAGGTTCCGTTTGTGCTCAGAACATCTGCACAGATGTTCTATTCATTCCTTCATACAGATATGACGATCCAGTTTGGGATTTAGGATTTTATTGATCCGAATGTATCAGTCTGTAGACCCTAACTCAGGCCAAAACATGATTAATTATAATTCATTGTATAATTTGCAAGGGACAAAGCAGTCTACCATTTTATTTGAGGATTACAAGGTTAGGTGGCTTTAGGTTGTTGTAGCTGTGTAAGTTACCCTAAAATACATATTGGTACTCAAGACACATGGTAATTGCCATTGTTATACCATACGTTAAGGCTAAATTTTATTTAGAAAAATGAAAATGCTCAGTTATGATCATGTTTAGAGGGAAGTGGCTAAGGAACTTCCTCAGAACATTGAAATCATGAAGGATTGGGTTTCATGGAGAAGTTGAAGGTCGGTCAGATGGACTGCAAGAAAAATAGGTAGTCTTCATGAAGTGGAGCCAAGGCATAGTCCAAACCTCAAAGTCACAGTGGAAGGTCTGAAAGACAAACATGCACTCTATTATAATGAATCACTCCAACAATGTTGACGTTTAGCTATGATCCACTCGCCAGTCAAAATTTGTGTTGATCTTCACCCAATTGCTATACATACAACTTCAACATAATGTATCATATTTAAATTCAATGCACTACTTATTTCTATACTAAAAATGTGTACTGTACAATACCTGCTGTAACAAACCATCTGGTTGGAACTTGCAGTTGGCCAGGTCTGTGTCGCTGTGTCTGTTTTTGCGGCACACAGTCCGTGAGAGGTCTACTTCCATAATGTATTTGAGTCCCCTTACAATCTGTAACAGAAAGCTATGTTGAACTGAATAAGTTTATGCCTCACTGGTATAGTCCAACTATAGTGAACCATACGCCAGTGTTTCCCAACTCCAGTCCTTGAGTACCCCCAACAGTACTCATTTCTATTGTAGCCCTGGACAAGCACACCTGATTCAACTTATCAACTAATCATCAAGCCCTCAATGAGTTGAGTTTGTCCAGGGCTACAACATAAATGTGCTGTTGGGGGTATTCGAGGACCCGAGTTGGAGAACAATGCCAAATGGTATAGTTCAATCACAATATAGTTGGACTATACCAGCGAAGTATAAACTTATTCAGTTCAACATAGTTTTCATCCTTATTTCGACGCCATATGGAACACATTCGATATGACTACTCCAGTATAAATTGTCAGTTATTGTAAGTCCTCCATACCTGTCTTTCTGCTTTCTCAATTGCAAATGGCTTGAAGAGGAAAGCATCATTGGTCTGATTGTTAAATGAATAGGTCCCATGAAGCACTGCCTTTAGGACCCCCTTGTCATTCGTGCTGATATTATATGGCGCGCCAGGCACAAACCTGTGGCAACTGACTGGAAACAACAAAAAAGTGCTAATTGAACACAAGATAACATTCACAAAATGTTTGCTACATTAGGGTAACAGGTTTTAGGTTCTACAGGTCTTACACTCTTCCTATAAACACCGAATTAGGTCAGTTTACACGAGACCGTGCAACAACTCAAAGTCAGAACTGTAGCCAAAGGCAAGTGCCACACAATATTTTTCTCATACCGATAAATAGTCAACCAACATGAGCAGAGAAATCTGACTCCCCACGAACAAACTGAAACCAAGCCATAACCGCCTAATACTAACATAAATCTAGTCAACAGGATATAGCTGCATTATTGCACAAGAATGATCAACTGTCATGCATTTCTACTGATCAAAGAGACAACTCATTATTCAACATTTTTGTAATTACATACATTGTGTGATTATGTTATGGTAAAGTAATTAGAATTGTTAATTGTGGACGTAAGTTGACAAAATCCACAGATCCTAAGAAAACCAAGATAACCAACTGGCTTCAAACATGACATGCAAATCCTCCAACTTCTACTAAACACAGACAATTTCATCCTATTAAAAGAAGATCTTACCAATTGAGCACAGGCACAAGCCAGAGAAGAGCAGAAGCATATAACTCAGCCCCATGCCTGTTGGAGATTTCTCAACACTGTTCTGTTTATTTTACTTCCTGTAAGGCAACACTTGCACTACACATTGCAGCCTAGCAAAATTTACCCTGGCCCTACTTCCACAAGACAACCAATTAACTAGCAGGTGCAGCCAATAGAGAAAACTGAACAAACTAGTCTTTTGATTGACATTCTCTAATCTTTTTGCAACAGAACATTATTTTCATTAATTGTGTTACTTGGAAAGGTGGTGCTTTACCTATATATAATTAGTACATAAAATAAAAGAACCACAACCAATTTTGAATTGGCCTTAAATTGGTTTAAAGCTCCCTATGAACAGAGTCCTTCTGCTTCATCTTCTTCTTCTTTAGTGGGGGTTTATCGGCGGTTGGCATCCAACATTATGGTGCATTACCGCCACCTACCGTACTGGAGTGTTGGCCAGAGACAGGGATAAACTAAACCCTACCTGCCAACCCCGTTTCTCTTAAAAAAGATAACAACATATTTGAGAATATATCTAATGACGCTCTACTCAATATACTCTTTAAACTAATTTCCTGTATCCCCTTCTCCCTCATACTAAATCTCATCCTCTCTCTTTCCCTCTGATACTGCCCACACTGTAGCAATACATGCTCCACAGTCTATTTCCTGACAATAATCACACTTTCCTGATGGATGCTTTCCTATCACGTTTAATGTCTTATTCAACTGGCCTCTCTTCTGTCTCTTCCTGCCGTCCTCCCCTCCCCGATTTTCCTCTGTACTTGAAATAAATGCCTTCCCTTATTATCTCTATTCCACTGCTCCTGCCATCTCTGCACCATCACTGTATATATCAGTCTTCACACTTCAACATCAACATCCCCACTACTAAGTGCTTGTTTAGCCTGTTCATCTACCGCCTCGTTCCCCTCCAACCCCACATGGGCTGGAACCCAAGTAAATCTTATCTGTATACCCATCTGTTTAATCCTGCCATGGGTTTGTATCACCTCATAAAGCAGGTCTTGTCTGCTACTTGAGCTGAAGGACTGGAGACTCATTAACACTGCACCATCTCCCGAGTGGCGCAGTGGTCTAAGGCACTGCATCGCAGTGCTAGCTGTGCCACTAGAGATCCTGGTTCGAATCCAGGCTCTGTCGTAGCTGGCCGCGACCGGGAGACCCATGGGGCGGCGCACAATTGGCCCAGCGTCGTCCAGGGTAGGGGAGGGAATGGCCGGCAGGGATGTAGCTCAGTTGGTAGAGCATGGCGTTTGCAACGCCAGGGTTGTGGGTTTGATTCCCACGGGGGGCCAGTATGTAAAAATAATGTATGCACTCACTAACTGCAAGTCGCTCTGGATAAGAGCATCTACTAAATGACTAAAATGTAACTGAATCAGAGCAAATAACTACTCTGTCTGGCTTAACTTCTTCCACCCACTGCAAGGCCAACAGTATGGCCATCAGCTCCGCCGTATATACAGCCAGATGATCTGTAATACGTTTCCTGACTTCCACCCCCCATTCCTGCACTACAAATGCTGACCCAGTATGGTCCTTCTTCATCTTCTACTTCTGTGGATTTTATATGGCGGTTGATAACCAACTTTAAGGTGCATTACCGCCACCAACTGGACTGGAGTGTGGACCAGAGACAGTGAAGGTCTAAATCCTACACGATAATCTCGTCTCCCTAAGGAAACGAAATACATAATTAAATACTACATCCCCTGAAGATTTCCCCAGCAGTTCACTTAATCCTGGCTCTTCAACCCCATTACTCCTCAAATCTAATAACAATCGCACCCTTTCTCTCACATATTTCTTGCACTGAAATAGAACATGTTCCACTGTCTCCATCTCCTCCTGACAATGATCACACCTCCAGTCGGATGTTTCCCCACCACTTTCAATGTACTATTTAGCCTTGTGTGTCCCAGTCTCAGCCTTGTGACTACACTTTCCTCCCTTCTCTCTCGGCCTGAGGACCTCCCTGCCCCCACCATTTCCTGGAACGTATACGTGTCTTCCCTTACTCTCCCTGTTCCACAACTCTTGCCACTTATTTTTAACCACTGTTCTTATTAATCCCTTGGCTTCTGCTTTACTGATTGACAATTCCATCTCAACATTAGGATGTTTAAGAACCTGCTTGGCAATAATATCCACTTCCTCATTCCCCTCTACTCCCACATGAGCTGGTACCCAGAGGAACATCACAAATATCCCCATCTGTTTCACCCTATACAAACACTGCAAAACCTGGAAACTATACCCTTTGGATAAATCTTTGCATGGAAACTGAACATTTACTCTGTCTTCAGACTAACAACCATGTTTTGAGAGGCCAAGCTGCACTCCTCAAAACATCTGATTAACTTTTATTTCACTTTTTTGTAGATTTTTATTTATAGTTTATTTCAACAGGCTTGTCTATAAAGAAATGCACTGTACTTTCAGTATGTAGAAGTAACATCAAGTTAATTATAATGCTCAACTCATAATAATTTCAATCAACTGGTTTACTGGTCCCACATCCTATAAATGGGATAAAGCCAGAAGTGGGTAACTCTATACACACTTAGTTATGTCTGTCAAATTTGGTCTTCATTGGCTGTATCATCATTGTCTCTTTATTCCCTGTCACATCACTTGACCATGAATTGCATTCTGGTTTTGACATCTTTCTTCATAAAGAAATCAGCTCTCTGAAAAAGGTCAGCAGACATTCTACTTCAGAGAGTGATGGTAGTTCACTGATGCACTAAGGTTGAACCTCTGTCATCAAAGTCCCTCCCCATCTGTCGTTCCTCACTCTGACAGAGAACTTTATCTTATTTTTGTTTTTCACAGCTGCCCCCTCCAGGGAAAATCCTGGTTTTCTCTCTTCATGTTGGCAGAAACTGGTCTCAATTCACTGTAGACCACTCCAAGTCAATCAGACACATGAAAAATCCTCAAATGTAACTATGTATTTCTGCTAGGCGGTCCTTTTAAAAATGTTTTTAAATTATTTCTGAGAATCCTATACTAACTCTTAGATGGGACATCTGATGTCCACTGACTGCACTCTCACTTCCCTGACCTAGAAAAATATGACTTTTGTCGGAAATCCCCTGCAATAGTGCCCTTAATTTGTTCTTAATATAAAAAATGTATGAATTATAACTATGTGTTATGTGAGATGAGGAGATACACTACATTGCCAAAAGTATGTGGACACCCCTTCAACTTAGTGGATTTGGCAATTTCAGCCACACCCGTTGCTGAGAGGTGTATAAAATCGAGCACACAGCCATGCAATCTCCATAGACAAACATTGGTAGTAGAATGGCCCGTACTGAAGAGCTCAGTGAATTTCACATTTCTGCCCTGCTAGAGCTGCCTCTGTCAATTGTAAGTGATGTTATTGTGAAGTGGAAACGTCTAGGAGCAACAATGGCTCAGCCGCTAAATGGTATGCCATACAAGCTAACAGAACGGGACCGGCGAGTGCTGAAGCGCGTAGCGCGTAAAAATGTTCTGCAACACTCACTACCGAGTTACAAACTGCCTCAGGAATCAACGTCAGCACAATAACTATTCGTCGGGAGCTTCAAGAATTGGGTTTTCATGGCCGAGCAGCCTCACACAAGCCTAAGATCACCATGCATAGTGCCAAGCGTCGGCTGGAGTGGTGTAAAGCTTGCCGCCATTGGACTCTGGAGCAGTGGAAACCATCTGGCAGTCCGACGGACAAATCTGGGTTTGGCGGATGTCAGGAGAACGCTACCTGCCACAATGCATAGTGCCAACTGTAAAGGAATGGAATAATGGAATAATGTTCTGGGGCTGTTTTACATGGTTCGGGCTAGTTTCAGTGAAGGGAAGTCATAACGCTACAGCATACAATTACATTCTAGACAATTCTGTGATTCCAACTTCGTGGCAACAGATTGGGGAAGGCCCTTTCCTGTTTCAGCATGATAATGACCCGTGCACAAAGAGAGGTCCATACAGAAATGGTTTTTCGAGATCGGTATGGACTGGCCTGCATGCACAGATCCCTGACCTCAACCCCATCGAACACCTTTGGGATGACATCAGTGCCCGACCTCACTAATGCTCTTGTGGCTGAATGGAAGCAAGTCCCCGCAGCAATGTTCCAACATCTAGTGGAAAGCCTTCCCAGAAGAGTGGAGGCTGTTATAACAGCAATGGGGGACCAACTCCATATTAATGCCCATGATTTTGGAATGAGATGTTCGACGAGCAGGTGTCCACATAGTGTAGTGTATGTCTTCAACATGAAATAGATTTTTGTCATTCAGATCTATGAAAAACAAGGTGAGAAACCATGATAGATATTGACTTTAAAATATTGACTTTGATGTGTGATAGAATATAGAGTCAGCTCCAGAAGTATTGGCACCCTTGATAAAGATGAGCAAAAAATACTGTATAAAATAAATTATACAAACACAGAGCTAATGTATATCGTATGCTCCAAAAAAATTTATACAATTGCTCAGAGAAAGAGATTTTGTTTATCAAGTAATCATCTCTTTTTGAGGAACTACTTTTCAAAACTATTGACACCCCTGTTTTCACTACCGTTCAATACCTCACCTTGAGAAAATAACAGCACTGAGCCTTTAAAAAAAATGTTTTATGAGATTGAAGAAATCATTGGGAGGCATCTTAGACCATTACTCCATACAGAATCTTTCCAGATTCTTGATAACCTTCATCTGTGCTTATGGACTGCCCTCTTCAATTCAAACCACAGGTTTTCAATGGGGTTCAAGTCCAGGGACTGAGATGACCATTGCAAAATGTTGATTTTGTGGTCAATTAACCATTTCTTTGTGGATTTTGGTCTGTGCTTTGGGTTATTGTCTTGCTGGAAGATCCACTTGTGGCCAAGTTTAAGCCTCCTGCCAGAGACAACCAGTTTTTTGGATAAAATGGTCTGTTACTGGGTAAAGCTGATGATGCCGTCAACCTTTAAAAGGGCCCCAGGACCAGTGTAAGCAAAATAGCCCCATAATATCAAAGATCTACCACCATATTTTACACCAGGTATGGGGTTCTTTTCTACTTATTCATCCTTATTTTGACGCCAAACCCACCACTGGTGTGCCTGGCCAAAGAGCTCTATTTTCATGTCATCCTACAAATGTGTAATATATTTTTTCTCCCTTTCGTGATATCTAATTAGTAGTTACAGTCTTGTCCCATCGCAGCAACTCCCGTACGGACTCGGGAGAGGCGAAGGTCGAGAGCCATGTGTCCTCCAAAACACGACCCTGCCATGCCGCACTGCTTCTTGACACACTGCTCGCTTAACCTGGAAGCCAGCCGCACCAATGTGTCGGAGGAAACGCCGTACAACTGGCAACCGTGTCAGCGTGCATGCGCCTGGCCCGCCACAGGAGCTGCTAGAGCGCAATGGGACAAGGACATCCCGGCCGGCCAAACCCTCCCCTAACCCGGACGACGCTGGGCCAATTGTGAAAACGCCTGGAGTTTGCTAAATGGCATTGGCACTTGGATTGGAACCGGTGCGTTGGTCAGATGACATGAAAATAGATATATTTGGCCATGCACACCAGTGGTGACCTGAAACCTATTGAAAACATGTGGTTTGAATTGAAGAGGGCAGTCTATAAGCACAGACGAAGATCTGGAAAGATTCTGTATGGAGGCAGTGGCGAATTTAGCATCTAAATCTTGGTGGGGTAAGCCCCCAAAACATTTTGGGGATGCATGCCAGCAAAGCCACAACACAACACAACACTAAACAATTAATTAATTGCACTATAACGGTGACAAACGGTGCCCACAAACTATTAGGGCCTACATAAAGCTGTCCCAACAGCAGAGTCCCAACAGCAGTCCCAACGCCTTACCACTGCTACACCTGGCTATCAGCGGAGCTTTGTCTGGCAGCAAAACAGTTCATTCAGCCTCATTTACTGCCTTTCAAAAAAACAGCTGATATAGCTGACTTGCTTAAACAAATGTGGTTTCGACTGACAATTGAGATGTACAAACTATGGCATAAGGGGACGACAAGTGGATAAGAGGCAATCCGTAATTTCGATTAAGACATTAATGAGCGAGCTGGGACGGATGTAGACAATATAACTATTTGTTCAGCACTTTTGAAATGTACAGAGACAGAATTCAAAACATGGGCCGTTCTTACTGTGTTCTCCCTGTACACCAAGTCAGAACCGTAGGATAAATAAAGGGGCCATATAAGCAGACAATGAAAGCTCTTACAATATTTGATGATTACAAGGTCGAATCATGATGACATCACTTGATTCATGATGATGACTGCTAGCTAAGATTTTGAAAGTATGATGTTGACATGATCAGTCCAATCAAAGCTACTGTAGATATAATGTGATTTGACGTCATCTGTGACCAATGACCTTGAGCCTTCTTGGATGGGCACTTCTAATGTAACTCTATTGCAGCACCCAATGGGCTTGAATTTTTTAGCTCTACACTTAGATTTGGCAGTGACGTAGTGTCCCCATGAGTGACAGAAGACTGAGTCAATCACGGTGCAACTAGAGAACTTTACCAACCCCTACGCTCCGTATTTTCCGCTGGCTGCCCCACCACAGAAAGCACTGAGCTAGGCTGAAACACCTGCATTTTGGAGCTGCCTTACTCAAGAAAGCAAAAAAGAGACCATGTTTGTATGGAGGCTTTATTAACTCAATGATTATTTGAATTTGTTTACATTGTTTGCACACTGATATGTGACACGTATTAATGCCAAAATAACATGCAAAACAGGAACCCCCCACGGGTCGCCACTGTATGGAGGAACCTAAGATGTTTTAGGAAAAGGCTCATTGCCTTTTTCCTTGCAAGGGGAGGTATTGAAAGGTATTGAATACAGCCAATAATTTTTACCCCTATCTTTTTGAGAAAAAATGAATATTACTTGTTAAACTAAATCTCTTTATCTGAGCAATTGTATTCATATAAAATAATATAATTTTCTATTTTTTGGAGCATACAATATAGCTCAGTATTTGTATAATTTATTTATACAGTCTTTTTTGCTCATCTTTATCAAGGGTGCCAATAATGTTGGACCTGACTGTATTTGACTTTGTAGTGGGACTTCTCCTGGTCACTCACATGGTTACATGGCCCAGAATGTTTATTTCTGCATAAACAAAAAAACTCAGCAGCATTTATAGACGCTCTGCAGAGCAAAAACTGCTACAGTAACATGATGCAAATGGGTTTGTCAAGTAGACTGTATTGATTTGTGGGCCTTTTAGTGGCCAATCTTGTTGCAAGAGGTAAGCAATCAAATAGACTGAGTGGTTCCCGCCATTTTGATGGAGTGCTCTAAATTGATCTCAGCCCAACAATGTGAGCATTCGTTCTGAGCTCATGTTGTTCTTCCAGGTTGATTCAGTTTGAAAGGGAGAGGTTGTTTTTATATCCCAAAGTGTCTGTTGTTTAATTATTACTTGATTTACTTGGTAGCCAGGGAGCCATGTGCAGCTTGGGAATGCACATTTTTAGGTAACACTTTATATTAAGGTACCTTAATAAAACATTTATAAATAGTTTGTAAAGAGTTTAGTTGTCATTTATTAATCATTATTCCTATGTTTGTAAATGTCAATAAGCAATCTTTAGTCATTTACTCATTTATAAACACTATTTTAAATGATTGATTAATGATTTATAAGCTCATTAATAAGGTGTTTGACCATAGTAGGTTCACAATTTCTGTAAATGATTAATAATGTATTACTAATGTACTTATAAACCAGAGATAAAGGCGTTCTTGTCAACTCATAAGATTATTTATAAGGCATTTGTTAATGGTTGATTAATGGTTTGACCATATGCATATTTATAAATATATTTATATATGTCATGAATGGGATATTTATTAATCGTTAATGAGTGCATTTGTAAATGTGAGTAAATGCACTTACTAATACATCAGTGGATGATTAATGTAGCACCTTATAAACCATTTACTAATTATTTTTAAGAAATATGGCCTTGTGTCTTGTCATTCTGTTACCAAAAACCCACATATCTTTAAGATATGTTCTTATTTCACAGAAGTAATAAGTAAAGGTAGACATACCAATTAGTTATAGTGTTTTAACTGATAAGAATTTTGTTTCTGAATTATTAAGTGATTAAAACTCATCATTCTGTTGCCAAATCGGTAACAGAATGACTGAAAAATCTGTAACAGAATGACTGCAACTGAATTGGCTACAATGGAAAATCATAGTAGTCACAGGCCACAGTTGGGTCACCTGCTACTGTCCTCCCTTCCACTGGCATACTGTTATGTTCAGCTCCTAACTGTTTTCTTTCTCTTTCTGTCATCTGGTGGTCAATGGGAAAACCATCTGGAAAACCCCTACCTCTCTCACTCCCTCGCTCTCTCTTCTCTATATCCAATTAATGTTACCTCTCCCGGCTCATGAATATTACTGACACATACCCATAAGCCCCCTCTCTTTCCATTTACTGTAACCAGCATCCTTACCCCTGAGCCCCGACCGACACCAGACATCCATGGACGTTGAAAAGTAGTTGAAATTTGGTCAGTCTGCCCTGGCCTTGATTTTCAAAGTCCATAGGCGTTGTTTTTGGGTCTGGTCCGGACTGGCCTTGATTTCAACGTCAACAGACGTTGATTTTTGGTCCGGACCGGCCTTGATTTGGCCCAAACAGTACAGTACAGTAGAGTTCAGTACAGTACAGTACAGTACAGTACAGTAGAGCACACTAGAGTAGAGGAGAGTAGTATAATGTACTGTATTGCACTATACTGTACTGTACTGAACTCTACTTTACTCTACTCTACTGTGCTGAACTGTACTGTACTGTATTCTACTCTACTCTAATGTGCTGTACTGTGATATCCAAACTTGAAACATGGACTCCTATCATTGGTTCAGGTTTGGTCCAACCAAATGTTGTCTTGTTTGGGGGCGGAGTTCATTAGAATAATAGCCAGTGTGTAGAATAATACCCAAATATGCAAAGAAGGATATTGCACCATAAAGAGAATGACATTCATATCCATAATTATGCATTTCCAAAGGAAAATGTGTGAGTGATATAATATGTAGGAATGACCCTCCAAGTTGGTTAGAATTACAAAGATGGCGTTTATTTTCTGAGCCAGCCATTGGCTCAGGTCTTTAGAGAGGACCACACAGGCGAGCAGATGTTCCCTGTGCAGTGCTCTGAGATGCTGTCCTCTCACCATTCAATTCTTAACACTTGCCCCTCTTAAGTTGTGTATTAATAACATGGTAAACACACAGTAAACATATCCATCCATTTGTGAGTGTAGGAGGCTATCTGGGATTACACTGATATTTTACACACCATATTGTTGAGGAATCTGTTAACCCCGAACCTGCCAACCACACATGCACACGCACACGCATGCACGCACGCACACACACACACAGAAACACACACACACACACAAACACACACAATTGATGCACTCATGATCGAGAGCGTGAGCAAAATCCATTGATGAACACATGCCAAAACTGACTTGATAGCATTGGATTAATCAGATGGATTAATCAGATTGGATAATATTGGATTAATCAGATGTTCTATCAGCTGTGTTAGTGTTGGGTCCTATGGGAACATCTCCAGGTAAATAGATTATCAGTCAGTTCATCAAGAAGAAATTAAAGATATTGTCAATTTAAAATGTTGTCCCAACCATTTCTCTAATAAAGCTGCCAAAACCCTCGACATTTACTGCAAATACAGTGCCTATAGAAAGTCTACACCCCTTTGAACTGTTTTCAGATTTTGCTGCCTTAAAATTAGATTTATTCCATACAGATCAACACAACCTACTTCACATTTTCAAAGTGAAAGAAAGTTACAGAAAATTTTCCAACAATAAAAAAAAGACTGAAATATCATAATTGGATAAGTCTCCACCCCCCTGAGTTAATACTTGGTGAAAGCACCTTTGGCAGCCATTACAGCTGTGAATCATTTGGAATAACATTCTTCTAACTTTGGACAACTCTCTGGGCAACATATCCATGGTCTTTGTCAAAATTGCTCAAGCTCATTAAATTTTGTTGGGAATCATTGATGGACAGCAATATTCAAACTTTGCTGTCCATCAGCTTGAAAACTTTGCTGATTTTAAAGCTAATTTAAATCTGGACTGAGACTAGACCACTCAGTAACACTCAAGACCTATTGGAAAGCCATTCTGGTGTGTCTTTGGCATTCAAATTTGTGTAATTGTCTCGCTGAAAAATAAAACTCTATCCCAGAGTTAGGTTTTCCTCTGACCTTTTACCTGGGTTTTGCTCCTTCCATATTTATTTTGATCCTGACAAACTCCCCAGTCTTGCCGATGACAAACATACCCATAACATGATGCTGCCAGTTTTTTATATATAGTGCATTCGGAATGTATTCAGACCCCTTGACTTTTTCCACATTTTGTTACATTACAGTCTTATTCTAAAATTGATTAAATAAATGTTTTTCCTCATCAATCTACACACAATACCCCATAATGACAAAGCGAAAACAGGTTCTTATAATTTTTTTTTACAAAATAAATACTTCTCAGTTAAAACACTATAACTAATTGATAGGTCTACCTTTACTTATGACTTCTGTGAAATAAGAAAATAAGAACCCGATGGTCACTCTGACAGAGCTCCAGAGTTCGTCTGTGGAGATGGCAGAGCCTTCCAGAAGGACAACCATCTCTGCAGCACTCCACCAATCAGGCCTTTATGGTAGAGTGGCCAGGCGAAAGCCACTCCTCAGTAAAAGGCACATGACAGCCCGTTAGGAGTTTGCAAAAGGCACCTAAAGGACTCTCAGACCATGAGAAACAAAATTCTTTGGTCTGATGAAACCAAGATTGAACTCTTTGGCCTGAATGCCAAGAGTCACGTCTGGAGGAAACCTGGCACCATCCCTACGGTGAAGCATGGTGGTGGCAGCATCATGCTGTTGTTTTTCAGCGGCAGGGACTGGGAGACTAGTCAGGATCGAGGGAAAGATGAACGGAGCAAAGTGAGATCCTTGATGAAAACCTGCTCCAGGGCACTCAGGAACTCAGACTGGGGCGAAGGTTCACCTTCCAACAGGACAACAACCCTAAGCACACAGCCAAGACAATGCAGGAGTGGCTTTGGGACAAGTCTCTGAATGTCCTTGAGTGGCCCATGAACCCGATCGAACATCTCTGGAGAGAGCTGAAAATAGCTGTGCAGCAACGCTCCCCATCCAACCTGACAGAGCTTGAGAGGATCTGCAGAGAAGAATGGGAAAAACTCCTCAAATACAGGTGTGCCAAGCTTGTAGCGTCATACCCAAGAAGACTCGAGGCTGTAATCGCTGCCAAAGGTGATTCAACAAAGTACTGAGTAAAGGTTCTGAATACTTGTGTAAATGTGATATTTCAGTTTTTTATTTGTAATACATTTGCAAAACATTTTAAAAACCTGTTTTTACTTTGTCATTATGGGGTATTGTGTGTAGATTGATGAGGGAAAAAAACAATTTAATCAATTTTAGAATAAGGCTGTAATGTAACAAAATGTGGAAAAAGTCAAATAGTCTGAATACTTTCCGAATGCACTGTATATATAATGTTCTATAACTTCCTTTCACCTCAAAAATGTGGATTAGGTTGTGTAGATCTGTAGGAAAAATAATAATTTAATACATCTTTTGATTACATTTTAAGAACATTTTGAAAAAAGTTCAAGGGGATGTAGATTTTCTATAGGCACTGTGCTATGTCATCACCTCCCTTATGTAATTTGAGGAATGTCACAATGCTTCAGTATATGAGAACTTAGCGATGGGTTGGCATTTATATCAAAGTCTGACTCCCTAGTGATGGGATTATGTTATATAGGCTATGCAAAGCCTAATAACCTTGTCAATACAGTACACAGCATAAAAAATAGGATTACTTTAAGAGGTTTTGCTGACCGGGATGCTGACCTTCTAGGCAGAGTTGCAAAGAAAAAGCCATATCTCAGACTGGCCAATAAAAATAAAAGATTAAGATGGGCAGTCTGAGATATGGCTTTTTCTTTGCAACTCTGCCTAGAAGGTCAGCATCCCGGAGTCGCCTCTTCACTGTTGACATTGAGACTGGTGTTTTGCGGGTACTATTTAATGAAGCTGCCAGTTGAGGACCTGTGAGGCGCCTGTGGACTCAAAGTCGTACATACAGTCGATCAAGTGAAAACAGGTAAGGTATAGAGAGGCATTAGTGCAGACTGATTGAGAATGGAATCCCTGCATTGCTCTTCCAGTAGACTGAGGCACGTGACAGATGACTTCCAGGCATGGATGGTTGGAACCGGTTTAGGGAACAGAACTGAAAACCAGAAAATACTGACATTTTTCGAGGAACAGAATCAAAACCAGGAACGAAAGTGATCTATACTGTTCCAGAACAGAACTGTTATTTTAAAAGCTTGGGTACTGGTTAATAACGCTCTTTTACATTCTGGGTATTTTTTTTCCTGTCCAATAAAAAATGCAACAAAGCACATACGCAAAGCCCTCTGTCACTCAGAAACATATTCCAGTGTCTGCCTGCCAGCTGAAAATATTTGCCAGTGTGTGTGCATGTAGGCTACCTGCCCCTCCACCTCCGAAGCTTAGGCTACTGACGTTACAAGCGTGATTCAGAAATTAGGAATAGAGATTTTTTTTTTGAAGAATGGATTAACTTTTTCAATGCTAGTCAAGGATACTATAGTGATCACATTTCACATAGGATTTGTTAACTACAAAAAGGCAAGACATGTTATTATTTTAATTCTGGTGCCGCTCTGCACACAGAAGCTTGTTAGCTAGCTAGCTCGCTCTGGTCCAACGTTAAGCTAACTCTCAGAAGTTTAAAGACATTCAAAGTTCCTTCATAGAAGCTGCACCTCTGTAGGTATAATAACAAGATGCACTTCAATCCTCCCTCCCCTGCAGCCCCTGTTAGAGAACACAGACAAGTTGCACCCCATGGCAAGAGCGGGTAAAGCAGCGTTTTGAGAAAGTTTTTTGGCTTTGATACTCTGATTGGTTAGAAATGATCCAATCGCTGATTACTTTGTTTTGTGGTGACGTCACCACAAACAACTTCAACGATGGAAGTCTCAGACTGAAGTATGTAGCGAACATAGAGCAGCGGAAGAATTCAGTTTGTGTTGTCAAGGAAATCCTGACATGACTCTACATCAATGATTTGGACCTAATGGGCATCAGTTTGGACTTTGTACCCTGCTGCTATGAAAGGGAAGATATCCTGAAAAGATATCCACTCCATATCCTGATGGTCAGGGTACACGAGTCATACTTTAATTGTTCAGTAGCTTTAGCATAATGTGAACAAATAGGCTACAGCTTCACGTTATTCGAATGCTGTGGATGGAATTTTAGACATTTACTTCAGTATTATTCACCTTAGCTTTGAGTAATGCATGCATGTCACCCCATACATACAGCAAAGTGCATAAGCCACTGTGTGGGTTGCATCATCACCATAAAGAAGCACTCTAAACTCTGTAACCCATGGCTCTGCCTTTGGCATACATACTTATTTACTTGACTAAATGACTACAACTATTTCCAGCAAACACATTTGTAAGAAGCTTGACATTTTAGAAAAATGACAGAGTTGAATTAAGTGTGCTGGGGACTGAAATTGCACATTTGGATTTAATTGATTTTCCAAATCTTTTTTTGTGGCTTTTCCACTTCTTCCTCTTCTCTATTTTAGGGTCCCATTTGGGGCAGCTGTAATCTGGGATATGGATTTGCTGTCACCTGACCTCTCTGATACAGAACATCACTTCCTGGTCTTGACTGCATCCTGCTGCTTATTTGATGGATGGCTTCCATTACATGCACAAAAACTACTTCCTAAAAAACAAATAGATATGCAACACACTAACTGCATTACCACTGCTCAATTAAGTTATCTGGCTTTTTAGAGGGCTATTTCATTGTTTTAAAATGCTCTTAAAGAGGAACCCTGTCTCTGTATTGTATAGTGTATCCTGTGTGCATTACATGATTGGATAGCTGACAGTGTTGTTGGCATAGAGTAATAAATTAGCAATTTATATAGCTTTACATAGCTTTTCCACCAGCAGCTCAAAATGCTTTACGTTGTATGGGAAAACTCACCTCATCCACTTTCAATGTGTAGCACCCACCTGAGTGATGACTCAGCAGGCATTTTTGTGCCAGAGCTCATCATCACACATCAGCTATCACAGTGGAGAGGTGAGGAGCGATGCATGCTAATTAATCAGGGGATGATTAGGTGGCCATGATATGAGGGCTAGATTGGGAATGTAGCCAGGACACTTGCAATAAGTTCTTTGGGATCTATAGTCAGCAGGACCTTGGTCATCCCGAATGACGAGACCAGTGAAAAATGATGACGTCAATGTGTCGGAGACACCAGTAATAGTAACACAGTTGTTTAATGAAGGGAGAGGGTGTCTGCTTAGCACATTCATAGATGCTAACTAACTTTAGAACCTACTGATAAAGGTATCTTCTTCATTACATTTTACATTTACATTTTAGTCATTTAGCAGACGCTCTTATCCAGAGCGACTTACAGTTAGTGAGTGCATACATTATTAATTTTTTATTTTTCATACTGGCCCCCCGTGGGAATCGAACCCACAACCCTGGCGTTGCAAACGCCATGCTCTACCAACTGAGCTACATCCCTGCCGGCCATTCCCTCCCCTACCCTGGACGACGCTGGGCCAATTGTGCGCCGCCCCATGGGTCTCCCGGTCACTTGCGGTACAGTTTTGGACACATAAGGAACGTATCTTTCATAACAGCGAGAATACATTTTCAAAAAACAAAAGGTTAAATTACTACACACCGTTATAGGATTAGGGTAGTGTTCCCACACAGCCATATCTCCATGTTACAGCGCTTGTTTACGGAAGACAGACAAAAAACAGAGGCGACCACCTGTGCTAATTAGCTATCTAGCGTGCTCTGAACACCTATGTGTCAGCATAACTGGGGAGGAAGTGTAGTTTGTCAACTGGAGGCACACACAGCATATGGATGAAAATCTCCTACAGTAAGTGTATATTTTTTATTTGAAATATTCTTTTTAGCTGAAATGAAAGCCATATGTTTCAAAAACCATATTGTACACAATGATTATTGACGTTAAAACACAGTGTCAGGATTGTAGGTCACATGGAGCCAAGCGTGAGTGAAGCTAACGACTGAGAACTCTAGGGAGAAGGCAGAATTCTGCCTAGAGTTTGAGAGAGCTAATGTCTGCTCTGCTGTGGTGTGATTGGAGCAGTGGGAAGCAGGGCCCACATATCGAGCCTCAGGAGCCGCAGACAGCATTTGCATATCAATTCAAACTCAATTTCTGGGTGATTTCCATTTGACTGCATTACATTTCCTTTTTAAAGGTAGATTTATTATACAGTACTCTCTACTTTAATGAGCCTTCCTCTTCCCACCTCTTTCCTCTTCCATTTAGTTTTTTGCCCTCCATCTGAAGTCCATTTGGGTTTGTGGTTGCTCATGCCTGGTCTCTCCTCTGGCTCCAGTGGGTAATTAGCAGAGCGCTGCTGTTGTCTCCCTCTTAACCAGGTAACATTGTCCTCATTATTGTGTCTGAAGTTTCCATCTAACCTGTGGTCGAGTGTATTCATATTGCTGATTCATTTAATAATCAAATACAGTACATTATAATGTAATCCAAACATCCAAGTGAATTTATTACATCATAACACACAAGTAACTGCATTTCCACCAAATATTTTTCAATCAGGCATCGTTCAGAGGCAGGTCTCAAACATGGTCTCCACTGTGCAGACATGCCTGACTCGACCCAACCCCCCTATTGGCAGGGCTTGATCAAAAGCATTTGGGTCTGCTGCTCTGATCCTCAGTGAGGCCAGGCCGTGATTGCCTTCTCCCTTTCTCTCTGTGTACAGTATGAATGAACCGCCCAGAAGAGCTTGGAGTCTGTGTGATCTCACAGGAACTCTCTATGGCATAAGCCGGGGAACACAACAGTGGAGGAGAGAAAGTAACGCTCTGTGTATGTGAGGTGACCCAACTCTGATTGTTCATTACAGGCTAACATCTGATTAGCCACAGTGCCTGTATTGCTAATTAGATAATATGACACTATCCATGATGACCCAATTGGAACACAAGTGTCCGATTCTGTATCAGAGTACGCAACAACCTCCTGTTGACCTGCCTTGCTCCCCAACCACTTCTCACAACTACTGGCCCATCGAGAGAGTTATTGGCCTCGGAGAAGGCTGGATGAATAAATAATTCAGAGATGAGAGCAATTGGGTTGAGTCATCACTGCTCCGTGCCACAGCGGTGGGCTCTTGTACATTGATGCACCACTTTAATTAACATTTGCAGCTTTTATGGAAACCCGAGAGCAAACCCTTTAGAGTTAATTGAATAGGGTAAGGCCAATACCTTTTTCATTGCTACTTTAATTGACCCATATGATGATTATATTTAATTTTGGGTGAAACATCTGAGTGAAGGGTTGAGATGCACACCTGGCTCAGTATCATATAGACATCATGTATTTATGTGTTGTCCTATGCAGGTAGTTATGCACAATATACAGTTGAAGTCAGACGTTTACATAAACTTAGGTTGGAGTCATTAAAACTCGTTTTTGAACCACTCCACAAATTTCTTGTTAACAAACTATAGTTTTGGCAAGTCGGTTAGGACATCTACTTTGTGCATGACACAAGTAATTTTTCCAACAATTGTTTACAGACAGATTATTTCACTTATAATTCACTGTATCACAATTCCAGTGGGTCAGAAGTTTACATACACTAAGTTGACAGTGCCTTTAAACAGCTTGGAAAATTCCAGAAAATGATGTCATGGCTTTAGAAGCTTCTGATAGGCTAATTGACATCATTTGAGTCAATTGGAGGTGTACCTGTGGATGTATTTCAAGGCCTACCTTCAAACTCAGTGCCTCTTTGCTTGACATCATGGGAAAATCAAAAGAAATCAGCCAAGACCTCAGAAAAAAATTGTAGACCTCCACAAGTCTGGTTCATCCTTGGGAGCAATTTTCAAATGCCTGAAGGTACCATGTTCATCTGTACAAACAATAGTACGCAAGTATAAACACCATGGGACCACGCAGCCATCATACCGCTCAGGAAGGAGACGTGTTCTGTCTCTTAAAGATGAACGTACTTTGGTGCGAAAAGTGCAAATCAATCCCAGAACAACAGCAAAGGACCTAGTGAAGATGCTGGAGGAAACAGGTACAAAAGTATCTATATCCACAGTAAAACGAGTCCTATATCGACATAACCTGAGAGGCCGCTCAGCAAGGAAGAAGCCACTGCTCCAAAACCGCCATAAAAAAGCCAGATTATGGTTTGCAACTGCACATGGGGACAAAGATCGTACTTTTTGGAGAAATGGCCTCTGGTCTGATGAAACAAAAATATAACTGTTTGGCCATAATGACCATCGTTATGTTTGGAGGAAAAAGGGGGTTGCTTGCAAGCCGAAGAACACCATCCCAACCGTGAAGCACGGGGTTGGCAGCATCATGCTGTGGGGGTGCTTTGCTGCAGGAGGGACTGGTGCACTTCACAAAATAGATGGCATCATGAGGAAGGAAAATTATTTGGATAAATTGAAGCAACATCTCAAGACATCAGTCAGGAAGTTAAAGCTTGGTCGCAAATGGGTCTTCCAAATTGACATTGACCCCAAGCATACTTCCAAAGTTGTGGCAAAATGGCTTAAGGACAACAAAGTCAAGGTATTGGAGTGGCCATCACAAAGCCCTGACCTCAATCCTATAGAAAATTTGTGGACAGAACTGAAAAAGCGTGTGCGAGCAAGGAGGCCTACAAACCTGACTCAGTTACAACAGTTCTGTCAGGAGGAATGGGCCATAATTCACCCAATTTATTGTGGGAAGCTTGTGGAAGGCTACCCGAAACGTTTGACCCAAGTTAAACAATTTAAAGGCAATGCTACCAAATACTAATTGAGTGTATGTAAACTTCTGACCCACTGGGAATGTGATGAAATAAATAAAAGCTGAAATAAATCACTCTCTACTATTATTCTGACATTTCACATTCTTAAAATAAAGTGGTGATCCTAACTGACCTAAGACAGGTAACCTTTACTAGGATTAAATGTCAGGAATTGTGAAAAACTGAGTTTAAATGTATTTGGCTAAGGTGTATGTAAACTTCCGACTTCAACTGTACGTGTGTGTGTGTGTGTGTGTGTGTGTGTGTGTGTGTGTGTGTGTGTGTGTGTGTGTGTGTGTGTGTGTGTGTGTGTGTGTGTGTGTGTGCACATGTGTACATTCGTGCCCATTATACATCCCTATTCATGTGGCAGATATTCTGTGATGTAACTCTAACATGGATCTTAGGGACAAGATGTCATCACAATTAACCCTTTGGCTCAAGGAGAGGATGCACACACTACAGATCTAGGTTGACGTTTCTTCTTAATTAACTGCAGCCCAAACCAGTGTTGAATCAATGGAAAAGATCTCAGACCTCCCGTAATGTAATGTACATGTATAATGATTTAAACACCATAGGTTTCCAGTTACCCACAGTATTGGTTTTCTCGTTTGCATACATTTTCCATTACAAAATATTATAATGTATAATTCATAATAAAATATATATCCCCTTTCTCATCCTTTCCTTGCCTTATTCTTATTGAACATAACAGGTTTAAATGTGACCGACTGGCTCGATTCGGTCTTATGTAGCAAAATTTGAAATTGTGTTTTTTACATTGGATAAAAGTAGGGTTCCTGTCTTTTTCCATGGCTAAACCAACTAGGCTCGTAATTTAACCATTTTATTTGTACTTACAGATGGCATACAAGTTTGTTATTAAGGCACATGAAAGTTCACGTTCCAGAAGGCATTTCTGCCAAAAAACGAATGTTGATTTAAAAGAAAGTTTATGTAGTGATGCGCGACATATGCCTAGTTTCCTGAAACGAGTCACAAATGTCTCACTGCTGCAAAAGCTAATGTAAACATGTCTGTCCCTCTGTGTCTCCTCCTCAACAGAGCCCAGCCCAGCCAGGACCAATGTTTCTGTGGAAGAAAACTCAATCACTGTACATTTACAATTAATGGGCCTTGGGAGGAAAACAGATGCTGTGATTCATTGACTAGATTCCTCCTCGCCACAAGAACCACACCCTGTGATGAATGGTAGCACCTTCTCATTTCATTCATTTTTTGTTGTTGGTTTAGACCAGCAATGACTTTTGCTAGTGCTACAGTACATCTTTTGTCTGACCTATCAAATCTCTGGAGCCGAACACACTGAATTTGACTCACTGATTGACATTGAAAGTTAAGTGTCAAATGGGGGTGTTGTACTAATCGACATTTGAATTAAAACATAACTCCTTTTAGATCTTACCCTGCCTACTCTGCCTCAAAGTGAAGTCTTACAGTACACAACCATAATCAATGCCCTTCACTTGTTTTGGAGGATACGACAACAGCAATGCAGATATGAATAGACTGCACGATCATCATCCCTGCTTTTCAAATCAGATGTCCTGTTAGTTAACAAACAAATGGCGGAAGCCACTGTGCATTAAGCTAATTACCCATCTTCCCCCACTCCCTCAGTCCCCCGCACTCCAACCCTCCACCATTTAACCCCTTATTAGATAGGGCTGTGGGCTCACTGGCCTGCTCTTAGCACACAGCTGTTAGCAGCAGGCTATGTTTTCTTTATCCCTGATGGCAGCTCTTTGCCTGGGATTTGCTTGTTAGTGGTTTCTGGTGATAAGGTGCCTCCTGTTTAACAATGAGAGCTCTAATTCATTGATCCAGTGCTGTCAATACATATTAAAGGTCCGTGTATGGTGAGTCCAATACTGTGATGGCCAAATGCAAAAGTGTCTCATCTCCTTCTTTATCGTATCGTAACACATGTTGGAGGTCTAGACAATACAAATATTGGAATAGGCTATTGATTTCCATGGTTATTGTTGCAATCCAATTTCCCCGTGCCTTCTGAAATAATGGTATCTTAACCATTCCAGTCTATAGCCATAAACGTTAGGTGGTAGGTGGTAGGTGTCTTCTTTACCATCAATCCTCCTTGCATTTACAGCATGGCTGTTGTTAGTGCCTCTGCTGGGTTTCCAGCCCCTGTGACTCAACCAGAGTCTGATAGCCTATTGGTATTATTTTAATTATTACGTATTTTACTTCTCTATTGTCTTTCTCTCTGCATTGTTGGGAAGGGCCATGTAAGTAAGCATTTCACTGTTAGTCTACGCCTGTTGTTTACGAAGCATGTGACAAATACAATTTGATTTGAGTACAATAGGCCTTTATCACTGAGTCTCTCTCATGTCACATATACAGTTGAAGTCGGAAGTTTACATACACCTTAGCCAAATACATTTAAACTCAGGTTTTCACAATTCCTGACATTTAATCCTAGTAAAAATTCCCTGTCTTAGGTCAGTTAGGATCACCACTTTATTTTAAGAATGTGAAATGTCAGAATAATAGTAGAGAGAATGATTTATTTCAGCTTTTATTTCTTTCATCACATTCCCAGTGGGTCAGAAGTTTACATACACTCAATTAGTATTTGGTAGCATTGCCTTTAAATTGTTTAACTTGGGTCAAACGGTTTGGGTAGCCTTCCACAAGCTTCCCACAATAAGTTGGGTAAATTTTGGCCCATTCCTCCTGACAGAGCTGGTGTAACTGAGTCAGGTTTGTAGGCCTCCTTGCTCGCACACGCTTTTTCAGTTCTGCCCACAGATTTTCTATAGGATTGAGGTCAGGGCTTTGTGATGGCCACTCCAATACCTTGACTTTGTTGTCCTTAAGCCATTTTGCCACAACTTTGGAAGTATGCTTGGGGTCATTGTCCATTTGGAAGACCCATTTGCGACCAAGCTTTAACTTCCTGACTGATGTCTTGAGATGTTGCTTCAATATATCCACATAATTTTCCTTCCTCATGATTCCATCTATTTTGTGAAGTGCACCAGTCCCTCCTGCAGCAAAGCACCCCCACAGCATGATGCTGCCACCCCCATGCTTCACAATTGGGATGGTGTTCTTCGGCTTGCAAGCGACCCCCTTTTTTCTCAAAAAATAACAATGGTCATTATGGCCAAACAGTTCTATTTTTGTTTCATCAGACCAGAGGACATTTCTCCAAAAAGTACGATCTTTGTCCCCATGTGCAGTTGCAAACCATAGTCTGGCTTTTTTATGGCGGTTTTGGAGCAGTGGCTTCTTCCTTGCTGAGCGGCCTCTCAGGTTATGTCGATATAGGACTCGTTTTACTGTGGATATAGATACTTTTGTACCTGTTTCCTACAGCATCTTCACAAGGTCCTTTGCTGTTGTTCTGGGATTGATTTGCACTTTTCGCACCAAAGTACGTTCATCTCTAAGAGACAGAATGCATCTCCTTCCTGAACGGTATGACGGCTGCGTGGTACAATGGTGTTTATACTTGCGTACTATTGTTTGTACAGATGAACGTGGTACCTTCAGGTGTTTGGAAATTGCTCCCAAGGATGAACCAGACTTGTGGAGGTCTACAATTTTTTTCTGAGGTCTTGGCTGATTTCTTTTGATTTTCCCATGATGTCAAGCAAAGAGGCACTCAGTTTGAAGGTAGGCCTTGAAATAAATCCACAGGTACACCTCCAATTGACTCAAATTATGTCAATTAGCCTATCAGAAGCTTCTAAAGCCATGACATCATTTTCTGGAATTTTCCAAGTTGTTTAAAGGCACCGTCAACTTAGTGTATATAAACCTCTGACCCACTGGAATTGTGATACAGTGAATTATAAGTGAAATAATCTGTCTGTAAACAATTGTTGGAAAAATGACTTGTGTCATACACAAAGTAGATGTCCTAGCCGACTTGCTAAAACTATAGTTTGTTAACAAGAAATGTGTGTAGTGGTTGAAAAACGAGTTTTAATGGCTCCAACCTAAGTGTATGTAAACTTCCGACTTCAACTGTAGATATGACACAACTATAGCCCACCCCCTCCAACCCCAGCATTGGAAGTCTTGGCAAGCACTTAGAGACGCGTTAATTACCGCCGCTGGAAAATCCGCTCCGAGCTGAATTACGTTTTCATTAATTAGAGAAACCCGGCCTCCCTCTGATCATGTCCACAGGGTCAAACTCACCAATCCTCCAATCACACACTCTCATATCATATAGGAGAGACAGGAGAAGAGGGGATAGAGCAATTAAGTCATGTAAAATGTATAAATCATCTGGGCGCCTGGCAAGCTAATATTTCTGACAGGCAATGAGAGGTTTCTGCTGCCATGTAATATGCACAGTGCGTGCAAGTGATTAGTCATTCTTGGGGCAAGGCTGGGTGTAATAGAGTTCTAATAGAGTGTGTGCAGTGGAGGAGAGGATAGGGAGTGAGTGGGGAAACCTGATGCTTGAGCAGGGTCCATAATGTAGATATATATTGACTTCAATAAACACTCAATTTTTTGGTGTGTTCAAGTAATATTTTTGTTTGTTAGAACCCTTTACATTGCACATAGTATTTAAAAAAATGTATTTTATACTGTACAATATATGCAACAAAATAGCCTAACCTGCAAGACATTGACCACATTACTTCATGTGGTAATACTGTGTGTATTAAGAAAAAAAACAATCATTTTAAGAAAGTTGCACCCGAACTAACCCAAATTCAGACTGTGAAACCACAGGCACATCAGACATGTTTTTAATGGAAATACTACATTTAATTTGCAAGCACTTTAATGTCAAACACTGTTAATGTCAAACACTGACTCCAATGAGTTTCCAAACCATTGACAGTTTTGACATAATAATAATTAGATGGGTGCTTACATTTGTCCTATTTCACACATGTACAAGTGTGTATTATACATACGTGTGAATTTGAAATCAATTTTTTGCATAACCCACTCACCCTGAGACACCCTCGGAGAGTGGGGTCACAGCCAGAGATCAGCCATTTTTTATGGTGACCCTGGAGCAATTAGGGTTAAGTGCCTTGCTCAAGGGCACATAGACAGATTTTTCACCTAGTCGTCTCAGGGATTCAAACCAGCAACCTTTTTGGTTACTGGCCCAATGCTCTTAACCGCTAGGCTACGTGCCGCCCATACATAGTAGCAGTATACAACTGGAAAATAAATAGTATTGCAAAAAAAGTATTGCAGTTAGGCATGTATCATTTTTTAAAACATCTTACCCAGAGCGACTTACAGTTAGTGAGTGCATACATTTTTCATACTGGCCCCCCGTGGGAATCGAACCCACAACCCTGGCGTTGCAAGCGCCATGCTCTTCCAACTGAGCTACACGGGAGTATCGAGGTATTTACAGCATGGCTTCTGCCTCCAAAGACTTGTCTGCTTTCTCTTCCTTGGTGATTTGTGCCTATCAACATGGAGGTATCTCTGTGTAAGCAGGTTCTGTCAAGGAGCTGCAGCCTGTGCACTTTATCTCCCTGACGAAACACAAAAGCATGTTGTCGTAGGGTTACAACAAAGCTCCACATTTCCGGTGTGTGGCATGTGTTAAAAATATTGTGCCGTAAGGACACATCAGTTCTCCCTTGAGATAATAGGACCACCAAGATACTGTATTAGAATGCAGTGGCACTTTAATGTATATAGACCATCCCCTTACTTTATAATTGAGCTGTAGTGTCCACTATGCGACCTCCACAGTTTAATCCAATGTGATGTAGAATAAATGTATACAGGTTGAATGTATGGATAAGTGACAGCTTTAAAAGCACTTTTATCCACCCTCTTTATACTCGACAGGAGCTGCCAAATGTGACTGATAGTGTGGTAAATATAGCTGGACAAAAAGCAGCCCACTCCACAACTCACTGTTAACCGAGCAGAGAGCATGCCCCATAAACGAACAGTATGCCCTTGGTACAGGTAATATTTAGTACATGTTGGTCTGACCTCTCAAAGGCTGTGTCTTGCCTTGGTAAAACTCACACACCAATTTTAAACATCTGAAGAAGAAAATATTCAGTTGTGTATGGAACGACTAAGAGAGTTTCCAGTTTCTCTTTGTCAAAATGAGAGAATGACTTGACCGTTACAAGACTATTTTCCATATCATGACCCTCTTATATTACATCCCACGAATTGAGTCAACCATATAGCCAGCTTCTGTCCATCTTGATAGTCTGTCCATCGTTTGCAGGCCTACATTCCATTGTTAAATTGCCCCCAAGTGAACCACTCCCCCAGCACAATCAGTCCAGTAGTGCAGGGGGGTGGGGCCAGGGCAAGGCTACAAGTGGTGGTTCTTGGAGAGGTATGCAATGAGCGCTACAGCCAGGCCCACATATATGCCTGTCCCGATGGTGATTGACAGCACAGCCAGGAAGAGGGCACGTCTGGAGCTGGAGCTGGCCAAGTGGAAGTCCCCCTTAAACACCGCCTTGTTCGTCTGAGGGAGGGAGAGGGAGAGAGGGAGAGAGGGAGAGAGAGAGAGAGAGAGTTACTCAATTAATAGGAGGAAATTAAACAGTAGATTGGCCCATTTCCAGTGAGATGTCTGGGGGGGATCTTGTGGGGGCTCTCAGCAAAACATGGCAACAAACAGAGGATAATAATGAAATCACCTGTGACTCAACCCTCCAATAGGGCCTGTAGCCTTTTGAAGTGCACAAGATGTTATCAAGATTCAAGAGGGATATTCTGATTAATATATTTCTGTCTCAACAACCTAGAGGAATTCCGTATTATGTCATCTACACGGTATATACCTTCCCTGACACACTTCTCTGTGAACTATTAGCCCCTATTACCTTTTGAGGATCGTTCTGATGTATTATGTAAACGGTAGGGGGGAGTTGGATTGTTAGCAAGCAGACCTTGTTCTTTTATCTTCAGCATTATGGGTGGCCATCAAAAGGCTGCCTCCAGACAGGCCCTCTCTAACATTGTTAATTGTGCACGTTTGAACTCCAAGACATTTATTAATGAACCAGTCCTCATTTAAAGATTCCAGACGAAGTTCATCACGAGGTGGGTAGGGGCTGAAAGTTGATTACCCCACTGGTGCTCGGCCCAAGGTTTCAAAGAACTGTCCTGTGGGTCAATGGAGGGTGAGGACAGGAGATGAGGGGATTGTGATGTTTTTATCTTGTTCTTTTCTATGTTCAGACAGGTGCATAACATGGACTCATTTTTAATGTGCAGTGAACACAATGTAACAGCGAAATAACTAAGGGCTCTATTCCATCTGTAAAGCATTACAGATTCTGCGATATAAATATACAAGTAATTTCCAATTGAGCCGACATACGGAGTGTTTACCGTGAATGCAGTCTCCGCTAAAGCAGAAACATTGCCTTTAAATTTCAATCACGCTGTAAAGCTGAACTTCTGCGATGTGGATCGAATAGAGCCCTAAATAAAATGTTTATAAGAACTGACACAACAACTACTTTCTCTGCCGCTGTTGTCTGTCAAATGTTTTGTTTCTTCTCAAATACCTTTCCAATTTAACAGCACTAAGAATTAGCCAAATTATATAATACTGAGTGGAGATATTAGATTAATTTCTAAATCTAAATCTTTCTTTTTTGGGGGGGGGAATCTACAACCATTATGAAGCTTGCAATATCTTTGTTCATATACAGTGCAGTACAACCCTCCTCTGCTGCTGCAGGAAAATTGTGAGTCAGAGGAAGTGAAATGGTTCCTTGGAAGTTGTGGGAACGTACGTTTTTGGTTTCCCAAAAACAACGAAGCCATAAGTGTCCTGACCGTTTTACTATGATTCCCTGAAAGTTTTCCAGGGAGGTTTTATTAACATTCTGAGAATGGAAATTAAATAATATTCTGAGAACACTGCTAGCTTAGTTTGGGTTAACTGTTTTGAACTCCAAGCACAGATAGGACACATGGAAATAAATTTGCTTAGGCATTAAACATGCAAACATTTTGTGGCACAGCGTCAGTGAGATTCGAACCTATGATCTTCTGTTCTCTAGCCTTAGAATTAGTTCACTGCACCAACAGGATGGAGCTATGTTTTTTTAAAACTCATACAAAGCTGTTCATTTTAGTCTATTCAAACAGACCGAATTTCAAAAGGAAACAAGCACTTATTAAGATCAGGTGTGGCACATTAGTGGGCGAAGCCAACACACCTGAACACAGAGTATAGAGTTTTCTTGATGCTGAAAACGGAATGTATATGTTTTTAAAACAACATTCTTAGAACGTTCTCTGAATATTACTAAAGTATTCTTGTGGTTTTTATGGAAAGTTTTCTTAACATTCTCTGTACTATTTGAGAACATGAATTTCAATAGAACCATAAGGAAACGTTACTGAAGTACTGAAATTCCCACAGAAGAACGTTGTTTCTTAATGTTCTCTGAAGTATTTGAGAACATTCCCAATGTTAAACCAGTTGGAGAACGTTCCTAGAACATTACCAATATTTTATCAAATGTAACCACGTTTGAACTTTTAGGAAACGTTCTGTTAAAGTAATGAAATACCAATAAAGTAATGCTATTTTGTCAAGTTCCTTAAATGTGCTGAGAATGTTCCAAAGCCAAGCAACTATCCTGCACCATTCCCAGAAAGTTGTGGGAAGGTTGTATGCAAAATAACCATAGGACAACCACACTCTCACCAAGCTCTAAGAAACATATGGTTCTCAGCACGTTATGTGCTAGCTGGAATGTCATTCGGTGCAACAGGTCCATCCTTGTCATGACTCATGACAATTTCATTTTCACACAAGACAGTGCCAAAGAACAGAGGTGTTGGAATCATTGACATATGGTTCAATCATACCAGTGTATGAAGAGACCATAACCAACTATGTTCAATCACAGGGAGGGATATAACACCTCTGTATTAGGATCTGTGTAACTTTTGTGATCGTTCATAAAAGCCAGGCTTTTTATTCTCAACAAAACCAGGTTTCTTTTCTTGCACCATCATATAAACTAACTAATACCCAATAGGCTAACTGAACATGCATCTTCTCTCATACAGTTATCTTTTCAACGCCAAACACACCACTGGTGTGCATGGCTAAAGAGCCAAGGCAGCAGCTACTCTTCCTGGGGTCCAGACAAATGTAGGCAGTTACAATATTGATATACAAAAGTATGTGGACACCCCTTCAAATTAGTAGATTCGGCTATTTCAGCCACACCCGTTGCTGACTGGTGTATAAAATCGAGCACACAGCCATGCAATCTCCATAGACAAACATTGGCAGTAGAATGGCCTTACTGAAGAGCTCAGTGACTTTCAACGTGGCACCGTCATAGGATGCCACCTTTCCAACAAGTCAGTTCGTCAAATTTCTGTCCTGCTAGAGCTGCCCCGGTCAACTGTAAGTGCTGTTATTGGAGCAACAACGGCTCAGCCGCAAGAGAGTAGACCACAAAAGCTCACAAATGGGACTGCCGAGTGCTGAAGCGCGTAAAAATCGTCTGTCCTTGGTTGCACCACTCACTACCGAGTTCCAAACTGCCTCTGGAAGCAACGTCAGCACAAGAACTGTTCGTCGGAGCGTGATGTAATTGGTTTCCAATAGCCGAGCAACTGCACACAAGCCTAAGATCACCATTCGCAATGCTAAGAGTCGGCCAGAGTGGTGTAAAGCTCGCTGCCATTGGACTCTGGAGCAGTGGAAACGCGGGAAGGGTGGGGAGAGCGTGTGTATGTATCCCACATCTGTTGATTAGGGGTAATGATGTTAGGGACAGTATAGCATGAATCACAATAATTGTTTCCCAAAATAATAATTGCTTGCCAAAAAATGTAATTTTTGTAATGCCAGCCTGGTTATAGGTAACAATCCTTCGTATGAAGTGCCTACATTATTACGCATATTATTCATTAATTGTGGAAATAATTTAAGATATGCAAGATTTTTTAATATATATATATTTTTTTAAAATAACAGTATACAATACAATCGTGGTGAGGGCATTGGAAATGCTTTTGGCTGTTAATCTGCTTCTGTTCTGTAGCTGCCACTGTCTGCTCTTTTTAAAGGATGGATCCCAATCCATCCTGAAATATACATCTCCCGTGGTGTGTTGGGTCATTGTCCTGTTGAAAAATAAATGATAGTCCCACTAAGCCCAAACCAGATGGGATGGCGTATCGCTGCAGAATGCTGTGGTAGCCATGCTGGTTAGGTGTGCCTTGAATTCTAAATAAATCACAGACAGTGTCACCAGCAAAGCACCCCCACACCATAACACCACCTCCATGCTTTACGGTGGGAACTACACATGCGGAGATCATCCGTTCACCCACACCGCGTCTCACAAAGACACGGCGGTTGGAACCAAAAATCTCAAATTTGGACTCCAGGCCAAAGGACACATTTCCACCAGTCTAATGTCCATTGCTCATGTTTCTTGGCCCAAGCAAGTATTTTCTTCTTATTGGTGTCCTTTAATAGTGGTTTCTTCGCAGCAATTCGACCATGAAGGCCTGATTCACGCAGTCTCCTCTGAACAGTTGATGTTGAGATGTTTCTGTTACTTGAACTCTGTGAAGCATGTATTTGGGCTGCAATTTCTGAGGCTGGTAACTCTAATGAACTTGTCCTCTGCAGCAGAGGTAACTCTGGGTCTTCCATTCCTTTGGCGGTCCTCATGAGAGCCAGTTTCATCATAGCACTTCATGGTTTCTGCGACTGCACTTGAAGAAACTTTCAAAGTTCTTGACATTTCCCGTATTGACTGACCTTCATGTCTTAAAGTAATGATGGACTGTCATTTCGCTTTGCTTATTTGAGCTGTTCTTGCCATAATATGGACTTGGTCTCTTACCAAATAGGGCTATCTTCCGTATACCCCTCCTACCTTGTCACAACACAACTGATTGGCTCAAACGCATTAAGGAGGAAAGAAATTCCACAAATTAACTTTTAAGAAGGCACATCTGTTAATTGAAATGCATTCCAGGTGACTACCTCATGAAGCTGGTTGAGAGAATGCCAAGTGTGCAAAGCTGTCATCAAGGCAAAGGGTGGATATTTGAAGAATCTCAAATATAAACTATATTCTGATTTGTTTAACACTTTTTTGGTTACTACATGATTCCATATGTGTTATTTCATAGTTTTGATGTCTTCACTATTATTCTACAATGTAGAAAATAGTAATAATAAAGACCTCATGGCTTGGTTTTTGCTCTGACATGCACTGTCAACTGTGGGACCTTATATAGACAGGTGTGTGCCATTCCAAATCATGTCCATCAATTGAATTTACTACAGGTGGACTCCAATCAAGTTGTAGAAACATCTTAAGGATGATCAATGGAAACAGGATGCACCTGAGCTCAATTTCTCATAGTAAAGGGTCTGAATACTTATGTAAACAAGTTTTTTTGCAAAAAATCTAAAAACCTGTTTTTGCTTTGTCATTATGGGGTATTGTGTGGAGGCTGTAACGTAACAAAATATGGAAAAAGTCAAGGGGTCTGAATACTTTCCGAATGCACTGTACATTTTGCAAATCTTCAGCCATTCCTGAACCTGTTTTGAATCTGGCACCGTTTTGTGTATCAGTTCACAAACCATTACATTTACATTTACGTCATTTAGCAGACACTCTTATCCAGAGCGACTTACAAATTGGTGCATTCACCTTATGATAGCTAGTGGGACAACCACTTTACAATTTATTTTTTCTTTATTTTTAATTTTTAATTTATTTATTTATTTTTATTAACCATGTGCCATGGAATCTGTACATCGAAAATCTCTTCCCAATTATTTTGCTATCTGTATGGCACAGCTGTCAATTGGTCCTTAAATGACATGTGGTCCTTAAATGAAACTGGTATACTTTTTTATTTATCACAATTCTCTAACTAATTTTGGTCTTTAATGCAGGGCTGACAGACAAGTTCCTTACTTTCTCCCCTTCCACTTGCCTCCCATTTTTGCGGTAATGCTGCAATTAGTTGGTTGTAATTTTGGATACAGCAGACATTTTCATATATTTTTAGCTGCATGTCCACCAGTCCTATTTATGATATAATTTACAAATATGATTCTGTTTTCTCCCAAAATAATGTAAAAAAAAAAAACTGGTGGATTAAACTGAAATTGCAACCAACTTTCTATGGCTTGTTTTAAAAATAGCGATATTTTGGAGATTATTTCATTTTCAAATAACCGAATGCGAGAGGTTGTAATCTGAATAAAGGGAAAAAGGCCATTCTTGAACACGGGGTGAGCCATTCTTACTAATCTGCTAGAGAACCAGTTGGGATTGAAGTATCGCTTTTGTATGACTGAAGCCTTTAAATGAGAGGTCTATTGCTTTAATATTTAATTATTTAATTATTTCTGCCCTCCGAATTCATATTCATTATATAAATAGGCCCGTTTAATTTAGTCTGGCTTGCCATTCCAAATAAAATTGAATATTTTTTGCTCATACAGTGGGGAAAAAAAGTATTTAGTCAGCCACCAATTGTGCAAGTTCTCCCACTTAAAAAGATGAGAGAGGCCTGTAATTTTCATCACAGGTACACGTCAACTATGACAGACAAATTGAGAAAAAAAATCCAGAAAATCACATTGTAGGATTTTTTATGAATTTATTTTCAAATTATGGTGGAAAATAAGTATTTGGTCACCTACAAACAAGCAAGATTTCTGGCTCTCACAGACCTGTAACTTCTTCTTTAAGAGGCTCCTCTGTCCTCTACTCGTTACCTGTATTAATGGCACCTGTTTGAACTTGTTATCAGTATAAAAGACACCTGTCCACAACCTCAAACAGTCACACTCCAAACTCCACTATGGCCAAGACCAAAGAGCTGTCAAAGGACACCAGAAACAAAATTGTAGACCTGCACCAGGCTGGGAAGACTGAATCTGCAATAGGTAAGCAGCTTGGTTTGAAGAAATCAACTGTGGGAGCAATTATTAGGAAATGGAAGACATACAAGACCACTGATAATCTCCCTCGATCTGGGGCTCCACGCAAGTTCTCACCCCGTGGGGTCAAAATGATCACAAGAACGGTGAGCAAAAATCCCAGAACCACACGGGGGGACCTAGTGAATGACCTGCAGAGAGCTGGGACCAAAGTAACAAAGCCTACCATCAGTAACACACTACGCCGCCAGGGACTCAAATCCGGCAGTGCCAGACGTGTCCCCCTGCTTAAGCCAGTACATGTCCAGGCCTGTCTGAAGTTTGCTAGAGTGCATTTGGATGATCCAGAAGAGGATTGGGAGAATGTCATATGGTCAGATGAAACCAAAATAGAACTTTTTGGTAAAAACTCAACTCGTCGTGTTTGGAGGACAAAGAATGCTGAGTTGCATCCAAAGAACACCATACCTACTGTGGAGCATGGGGGTGGAAACATCATGCTTTGGGGCTGTTTTTCTGCAAAGGGACCAGGACGACTGATCCGTGTAAAGGAAAGAATGAATGGGGCCATGTATCGTGAGATTTTGAGTGAAAACCTCCTTCCATCAGCAAGGGCATTAAAGATGAAACGAGGCTGGGTCTTTCAGCATGACAAACACACCGCCCGGGCAACGAAGTAGTGGCTTCGTAAGAAGCATTTCAAGGTCCTAGAGTGGCCTAGCCAGTCTCCATAGAAAATCTTTGGAGGGAGTTGAAAGTCCATGTTGCCCAGCGACAGCCCCAAAACATCACTGCTCTAGAGGAGATCTGCATCGAGGAATGGGCCAAAATACCAGCAACAGTGTGTGAAAACCTTGTGAAGACTTACAGAAAACGTTTGACCTGTGTCATTGCCAACAAAGGGTATATAACAAAGTATTGAGAAACTTTTGTTATTGACCAAATACTTATTTTCCACCATAATTTGCAAATAAATTCATTAAAAATCCTACAATGTGATTTTCTGGAATTTTTTTCCTCATTTTGTCTGTCATAGTTGACGTGTACCTATGATGAAAATTACAGGCCTCTCTCATCTTTTTAAGTGGGAGAACTTGCACAATTGGTGGCTGACTAAATACTTTTTTCCCCCACTGTATAATTTAAAAGACATGTCGTTAGGTGTAGGCAGGGCCATAAGCAAATAGGTAAACTGGGATATGACTAAAGAGTTAATCAGGGTGATTTTTCCACAAATACACAGGTATTTTCCTTTCAATGGAAGCAAAATCTTATCTAGTGTTGTTAACTTTCTATTCAAATGTATTGTAGTGAGATTATTCATTTTTTTCGGGATATGAATACCGAGTATGTCCACTTCATTGGTAAACTACACAGTAATGTAAAAGTTAAATTTTTTAGTGATCCAATACGTAATATGGTGCACTTATCATAATTTGGTTGTAATCCAGAAAGGTTAGAAAAATGATCTAGATCCTCTATGAGGCTATGGAGGGATCCACATTGTGGATTTAAAAGAAAACATGAATCATCAGCGTACAAAGCCACCTCTGTTTTTATGCCCTGGATTTCTAGCCACTTGATATTATTGTTGGATCTGATTTTAATAGCTAACATTTCAATAGCCATAATAAATAGATATGCCGATAGTGGACAACCTTGTTTTACTCCTCTTGACAGTTTAATACTTTCTGAAAAGTAGCCATTATTTACTATTTTACACCTAGGTTTACTATACATAACTTCAACCCATTGACCAAGAGATTCTCCAAAATTGAAATATTCCAGGCATTTATACAGTGAGGGAAAAATTATTTCATCCCCTGCTGATTTTGTACGTTTGCCCACTGACAAAGAAATGATCAGCCTATAATTTTAATGGTAGGTTTATTTGAACAGTGAGAGACAGAATAACAACAAAAAAAATCAGAAAAACGCATGTCAAAAATGTTATAAATTGATTTGCATTTTAATGAGGGAAATAAGTATTTGACCCCCTCTCAATCAGAAAGATTTCTGGCTCCCAGGTGTCTTTTATACAGGTAACGAGCTGAGATTAGGAGCACACTCTTAAAGGGAGTGCTCCTAATCTCAGCTTGTTACCTGTATAAAAGACACCTGTCCACAGAAGCAATCAATCAATCAGATTCCAAACTCTCCACCATGGCCAAGACCAAAGAGCTCTCCAAGGATGTCAGGGACAGGATTGTAGACCTACACAAGGCTAGAATGGGCTACAATACCATCACCAAGCAGCTTGGTGAGAAGGTGACAACAGTTGGTGCGATTATTCGCAAATGGAACTGTCAATCTCCCTCGGCCTGGGGCTCCATGCAAGATCTCACCTTGTGGAGTTGCAATGATCATGAGAACGGTGAGGAATCAGCCAAGAACTACACGGGAGGATCTTGTCAATGATCTCAAGGCAGCTGGGACCATAGTCACCAAGAAAAAAATTGGTAACACACTACGCCGTGAAGGACTGAAATCCTGCATCGCCCGCAAGGTCCCCCTGCTCAAGAAAGCACATATACAGGGCCGTCTGAAGTTTGCCAATGAACATCTGAATGATTCAGAGGAGAACTGGGTGAAAGTGTTGTGGTCAGATGAGACCAAAATCTAGCTCTTTGGCATCAACTCAACTCGCTGTGTTTGGAGGAGGAATGCTGCCTATGACCCCAAGAACACCATCCCCACCGTCAAACATGGAGGTGGAAACATTATGCTTTGGGGGTGTTTTTCTGCTAAGGGCACAGGACAACTTCACCGCATCAAAGGGACGATGGACAGGGCCATGTACCATCAAATCTTGGGTGAGAACCTCCTTCTCTCAGCCATGGCATTGAAAATGGGTCGTGGATGGGTATTCCAGCATGACAATGACCCAAAAAACACGGCCAAGGCAACAAAGGAGTGGCTCAAGAAGAAGCACATTAAGGTCCTGGAGTGGCCTAGCCATTCTCCAGACCTTTATCCCATAGAAAATCTGTGGAGGGAGCTGAAGGTTCGAGTTGCCAAACGTCAGCCTCGAAACCTTAATGACTTGGAGAAGATCTGCAAAGAGGAGTGGAACAAAATCCCTCCTGAGATGTGTGCAAACCTGGTGGCCAACTACAGGAAATGTCTGACTTCTGTGATTGCCAACAAGGGTTTTGCCACCAAGTACTAAGTCATGTTTTTGCAGAGGGGTCAAATACTTATTTCCCTCATTAAAATGCAAATCAATTTATAACATTTTTGACATGCATTTTTCTGGATTTTGTTGTTGTTATTCTGTCTCTCACTGTTCAAATAAACATACCATTAAAATTATAGACTGATCATGTCTTTGTCAGTGGGCAAATGTACAAAATCAGCAGGGGATCAAATACTTTTTTCCCTCACTGTATATAAATTCCAGTCGTACTTTATCAAAAGTATTTTCAGTCAGCTATGAATAGGAGGCCTGGTTTCCCAGATTTTTCATAGTGTTCTATTGTTTCCAGTACTTGTCTTATATTATCTCCAATGTATCGTCCATGTAAAAAACTTGTCTGATTAGGATGAATAATATTTTAATTCTATGTGCTATGCATCTTGCTAGAATTTTTGCGTCACAACACTGAAGTGTAAGGGACCTCACATTTTTTAAATGGACTGGATCTTTATATAATAATAATAATAATATGCCACTTAGCAGACGCTTTTACCCAAAGCAACTTACAGTCATGCGTGCATACATATTTTTGTGTGTGTATGGGTGGTCCCGGGGATCGAACCCACTACATTAGCGTTACAAGCGCCGTGCTCTACCAGCTGAGCTACAAAGATATTTATCACCTGAGTCCTGTTTCAGTAATAGGGAAATCAGACCTTCTTGTTGAGTATCTGATAATCTACCATTTTTATAGGAGTGGTTAAAACATGCTAATAACGGTCCTCTGAGTACATCACAAAAGGTTTGATATACCTTAACTGGTATGCCATCCACTTAAAGGCTTTAATTGCAACAAGAAGTTCCTCCTCTGTAATTGGGCCTTCACATGTATCGTTCTGTACAGCTGTTAAGTTTACATTATTAATATAATATTTTTTTTTAGCATTCACTTCGATTAGTGGAGATGTAGGAAACTGAAACAAAAACATATGCTTAAAGTACTTTGCTTCCTCTTTGTCACGGATTCTGCCGAGGCTGCCCCTCCTCCTTGCTCAGGCAGGCTTCGGCGTTCATCGTCACCGGAATACTAGCTGCTGCCGATCTATATTATTAATGTTTCTATGTTGCACCTGTTGTCTATTGTTACACACCTGTTGCCCATTATTGTGATCACTCCTTCCCTATTTAACCCAGTGGCTCCCATGTGTTTTGTGCGTGGTTGTTTTTCGTTTCGTGTGTCGTTGGTGAGCGGGTTAGTTCCTCCCTGCGTGGAGGTATTCTGTATTGTTATCTTTACTTATTTCAGTAAAGTAAGTTTCTTAGAGTTCTGTGTCCTGTGCCTGACTTCGATCCACCGCATTACACTGACACTCGTGACAGAACCACGCACCTTTTATGGAGTCATCAGGTACAGCCAGTCAGTCCGAATCGATGGAGGAACGATTTCAACGACAGGAGAGTATAATCCAGGCTCTCGGCACCGCCATGGAGAGGGTGATGAATACTATGGACCGTTGGGAGAGAGGTGGCCTTCCTACACCTTCTCCAACCACTCTACAACCCATACCACAGTCCACCCCTTCGCCACCTGGGCCCAGTGGGATTCGGCTCTCGCTCCCGAGGGCATATGACGGTACACCAGCCGGGTGTCAGGGTTTCCTTCTCCAGGTAGAGCTCTACCTGGCAACCATTCACCCGGCGCCCTCGGGATACGAGGGGCCAACGCCGAGTGGGGAGGAATTGACGCTACATCGGTCCGCTACAAGGAATTCACCCGCCGCTTCCGGGCGGTATACGATCATCCACCGGAGGGGAGAGCGGCGGGCGAGCGTCTGTTCCACCTAAGACAGGAGAGGAGCGCCCAGGATTTTGCGCTGGAGTTCAGGACATTGGCAGCCAGTGCAGGATGGATTGAGAGGGCCCTGATCGACCACTATCGTTGCAGCCTTAGGGAGGACGTTCGGCAGGAACTGTCCTGCAGGGATACCAATCTCAACCTGGACCAACTGGTGGAGATGTCCATCAGGCTGGATAACCTGTTGAAGACTCGCGGACGTTCTGATCAGGGCCCATTCATTCCATCCCCCAGCACCTCCGACTCTACCCCCATGGAGCTCGGAGGTGCTGCGCTTAGGGAGACCAGGAGAGGGGCCGTCCCCTGCACCAACTGTGGCCGCAGAGGACACACTGCGGGTCAGTGCTGGGGAGGGTCCCCAGGGAGTCGAGGCGGTAAGCAGAGCACTGGTCGACCATCTCAGGTGAGTAAGAACACGACTCACCCAGAGCTCCCTGTTGGTCAGTTGTGTATAGAGTTTGTTTTTCCTGAGTTTTTCTCCTCATTACCAGCATAAGGCGCTAGTAGATTCAGGCGCAGCTGGGAATTTTATTGATCGTCAATATTCACATAGTTTAGGGATTCCTACTGTTCGTGTTGATGTGCCCTTTCCTGTCCACGCATTAGATAGTCGCCCGCTAGGGTCAGGCCTAATCAGGGAGGTTACCGCACCACTCTTAATGAGGACGCAGGGGGGTCATGAGGAGAGGATTAGTCTCTATCTGATTGATTCTCCTGCGTATCCTGTGGTGTTGGGACTTCCCTGGTTAACCACTCATGACCCCACTATTTCCTGGCAACAGAGGGCTCTCAAGGGATGGTCCAGTCAGTGCTCAGGGAGGTGTGTAGGGGTTTCCTTGGGGGCTACTACGGTGGAGAGTCCAAACCAGGTCTCCATAGTGCACATTCCTTCCGGGTATGCCGATTTGGCTCTCGCCTTCAGTAAAAAGAGGGAGGCTAAATTACCACCCCATCGTCCGGGGGATTGTGCGATAAATCTCCAGGTAGGCGCTGCACTTCCCCGGAGTCACGTGTATCCTCTGTCACAGGCGGAGAAGGCGGCTATGGAAAAATATGTCTCCGAATCTCTGAGACAGGGATACATTCGGCCTTCCACTTCACCGGTTTCCTCAAGTTTCTTTTTCGTGAAGAAGAAGGATGGTGGGTTACGCCCGTGCATTGATTACATTGGGCTTAATCAGATCACTGTCAAGTACAGCTATCCCTTACCTCTGATAGCTTGTATGACGGAATCACTGCACGGGGCGCGCTTCTTCACGAAATTGGATCTCAGGAGCGCGTACAATCTGGTGCGTATTCGGGTGGGAGATGAGTGGAAGACGGCATTCAGCACCACCTCAGGACACTATGAGTACCTCGTCATGCCATACGGGTTGATGAATGCTCCATCAGTCTTCCAAGCCTTTGTCAATGAGATTTTCAGGGATCTGCACGGACAGGGTGTAGTGGTGAATATTGATGACATTCTCATATACTCCGCTACACTGGCCGAGCATGTGTCCCTGGTGCGTAAAGTACTTGGACGACTGTTGAAGCATGACCTGTATGCCAAGGTGGAGAAATGCCTGTTCTTTCAGGAGTCCATCTCCTTCCTAGGGTACCACATGTCCGCGTCTGGGATGAGGATGGAGAGTGACCGCATTTCGGCCGTGCGTAATTGGCCGACTCCAACCACGGTGAAGGAGGTGCAGCAATTTTTGGGGTTTGCCTATTACTACCGGAGGTTTATCTGGGGCTTTGGTCAGGTAGCGGCTCCAATTACCTCGTTGCTGAAGGGGGGACCGGTGCGTCTGCGGTGGTCAACTGAGGCGGACAGGGCGTTCAATCATCTGAAGAACCTGTTTACCTCGGCTCCAGTGCTGGCTCATCCGGATCCCTCCTTGGCTTTCACGGTTGAGGTGGACGCATCGGAGGCTGGGATAGGTGCTGTACTTTCCCAGCGCTCGGGCACATCACCCAAACCCCGCCCCTGTGCGTTCTTTTCGAAGAAGCTCAGTCCGGTGGAGCGCAACTATGATGTGGGGGACCGGGAGCTGTTGGCTGTGGTCCAAGCCCTGAAAGCGTGGAGACATTGGCTTGAGGGGGCTAACCACCCTTTTCTAATTTTGACTGACCACCGCAATCTGGAGTACATCCAGGCGGCGAAGAGATCAATGTTTCTCACCCGTTTTTGTATCACCCTTTCGTACAGGCCAGGTTCCCAGAACGCTAAGGCAGATGCTCTGTCTCGACTGTAAGACACGGAGGAGGATACCGTGGAGCCCACTCCCATACTTCCGGCGTCGTGTCTGGTGGCACCGGTTGTGTGGGAGGTGGACGCGGACATCGAGCGGGCGTTGCGTAACGACCCCACTCCTCCCCAGTGTCCAGAGGGTCGTGTGTACGTCCCGCTGGAGGTCCGTGATCGTTTGATCTATTGGGCTCACACGTCACCCTCCTCTGGTCATCCTGGCATCAGTCGGACAGTGCATTGTCTTAGTGGGAAGTACTGGTGGCCCACCTTAGCTAAGGACGTGAGGGTTTATGTTTCCTCCTGCTCGGTGTGCGCCCAGTGTAAGGCTCCTAGACACATGCCCAGAGGGAAATTGCAACCCCTACCCGTTCCACAACGACCGTGGTCCCACCTATCGGTGGATTTCGTGACGGATCTTCCCCCCTCACAAGGGAATACCACGATCCTGGTCGTTGTGGATCGGTTTTCTAAGTCCTGCTGCCTCATTCCTCTGCCCGGTCTCCCTACGGCCCTACAGACTGCTGAGGCCCTATTTACACACATCTTCCGGCACTATGGGATACCTGAGGATATAGTGTCTGATCGGGGTTCCCAGTTCACCTCGAGGGTTTGGAGGGCGTTCATGGAACGTCTGGGAGTCTCGGTCAGCCTGACCCCAGGGTTTCACCCCGAAAGTGACGGGCAGGTGGAGAGAGTCAACCAGGAGGTGGGTAGGTTTCTGAGGTCGTATTGCCAGGACCGGCGAGGGGAGTGGTCGGTTTTCCTCCCCTGGGCAGAGATGGCCCAAAACTCATTCCGCCACTCCTCCACTCCAGTGTGTATTAGGTTATCAGCCGGTTCTGGCACCTTGGCATCAGAGCCAGATCGAGGCACCTGCGGTGGATGAATGGTTTCGGCGCTCGCAGGAGACCTGGAACGCTGCCCATGTGGCTCCGGTGTATGCACTGGGGGACCGGGTCTGGCTCTCGACCCGAAACCTGGCCCTTCGCCTGCCCTGCCGGAAGCTGGGTCGGCGGTTTGTGGGGCCATTCAAAGTCCTGAGGAGATTGAACGAGGAGGTTCCTCCGCCCCCACTGGACATCGAGGGAGCACCGGCGTACTCGGTCCGTGCCATCTTAGATTCGAGGCGTCGGGTGGGAGGCCTGCAGTATCTCGTGGAGTGGGAGGGGTACGGTCCGGAGGAGCGGTGCAGGGTCCCTAGGAGGGACATCCTCGATCCCTCCATGTTGAGGGATTTCCACCGTAGTCATCCGACTCGCCCCGCACCGCGTCCTCCTGGCCGTCCCCGAGGCCGGTGTCGACGCACGGCTGGAGCCGCGCGTCGGGGGGGTACTGTCACGGATTCTGCCGAGGCTGCCCCTCCTCCATGCTCGGGCAGGCTTCGGCGTTCGTCGTCACCGGAATAATAGCTGCTGCCGATCTATGTTCTTTGTTTCTATGTTGCACCTGTTGTCTATTGTTACACACCTGTTGCCCATTATTGTGATCACTCCTTCCCTATTTAACCCAGTGGCTCCCATGTGTTTTGTGCGTGGTTGTTTTTCGTTTCGTGTGTCGTTGGTGAGCGGGTTAGTTCCTCCCTGCGTGGAGGTATTCTGTATTGTTATCTTTACTTATTTCAGTAAAGTACGTTTCTTAGAGTTCTGTGTCCTGCGCCTGACTTTGATCCACCGCATTACACTGACACTCGTGACTCTCTTTCAAAATATTGTTTGGCGAATCATGGGTGACTCCATCATTTGTAACAAGTTTCAGTAAATTATTTGTGGTAGCATTTCTATGTTGAAGATTTAAAAAAGAATTTGGTGCATTTTTCCCCATATTCCATCCAGTTCGCTTAATTTTTTATAATATATTACACTTGATCTTTCTTGAATAAGTTCCTCCAGATATTTTAGTTTTTCCTCTAACTTATTATGTGCCTCTATGGTACAGTTTTTAATTGCCATCTATCTCTACTGTTAGTCCCTCTATTTCCTTTGTTAATATGAACTCTTTTGACCTAAATTGCTTTTGTTTTAAAGATGAGTATTGAATTGCATGGCCTCTAAAAGGCACATTTAAAAGTGTCCCATACAATAAGGGGATCTGCTGTACCTTTGTCATGTTGGAAAAAGTCAGTTATAAATTGTTCTGGCCTGGTTAAAAACAAGTTGTCATCCAATAGGCTTTGATAAAATTTCCAATATCCTCGCCCACATGGAAATTCTGTAAGAGTAATGTATATGCCAATTATTTGATGGTCCAACCGCATTCTGTCCCCTATCAACACTTTTTGAAAACGCCAAGGGGGATGAATACTTTTGCAAGGCACTGTCTATCCCATATCTGCACAAAATTGAAGACTCTCTGTCACAACTTCTGCTCGCAGACACACATGGGCTCCATTTTCCTTTTTCACTCACTTAACTCACTACACTTTTCCAATCACAAAAACACACACCCCATCTTCCATCACAACAACACTCCCCCTACATATATACCCTCCCATACCCACATACTGTGCCTTCTATGTCCTCTGTTTGCTGTGTTTTTATCCCTACCATGTTGATTCCTAACTAATTCTGGGCTTTTGAGTACTTTTGCGTTCCAGTTCCTTATATTTTAATAATTGTCCTTTCTTCTAATGCTGTCTTTTATCTATTTATAAATACTATATATAGAAAGTTGAATACTAATTATTTTACAACATTCCCTATCTTGAATGATACAGTGCATTCGGGAAGTATTCAGACCCCTTGACTTTTTCCACATTTTGTTACGTTACAGCCTTATTCTAAAATGGATTTTTAAAATAATATCCTTATCAATCTACACACAATACCCCATCATGACAAAGTCAAAACAGGATTTTAGAAAATATTCCACATTTATTCCAAATTAAAAACAGAAATACCTTATTTACATAAGTATCAGACCCTTTGCTATGAGACTAAAAATTGAGCTCAGGTGCATCCTGTTTCCATTGATCATCCTTGAGATGTTTCTACAACTTGATTGGAGTCCACCTGTGGTAAATTCAATTGATTGGGCATGATTTGGAAAGGCTCACACCTGTCTATATAACGTCCCACAGTTGACAGTGCATGTCAGAGCAAAAACCAAGCCATAAGGTCGAAGGAATTGTCGGTAGAGCTCCGATACAGGATTGTGTCGAGGCACAGATCTGGGGAAGGGAACCAAAAAATGTCTGCAACATTGAAGGTCCCCAAGAACACAGTGGGCTACATCATTCTTAAATGGAAGAAGTTTGGAACCACAAAGACTCTTCCTAGAGCTGGCCGCCCGGCCAAACTGACCAATCAGGGAGGTTACCAAGAACCCGATGGTCACTCTGACAGAGCTCCAGAGTTCCTCTGTGGAGATGTGAGAACCTTCCAGAAGGAAAACCATCTCTGCAGCACTCCACCAATCAGGCCTTTATGATAGAGCACAAACATTTCTAAAAAACTGTTTTTGCTTTGTCATTATGGGGTATTGTGTGTATATTTATGAGGGGAAAAAACAATTTAATCAATTTTAGAATAAGGCTGTAGCGTACAAAATGTAGAAAAAAGTCAAAGGGTCTGAATACTTTCCGAATGTAGTTTATTTCTTTATCAATTGTTGTATTTTATTGTTTATTACAATCCCTACCATGGATAGTATTGGGTGTTCCATTATTCGACTCCTCTATGGGAACTTTGTATTATTTAGAATAGCCATGGAGTACTCTTGGTGTCTCAGAACAGTTGGTTATCAATGTACAGTTTATCGACTACGAGAGCTACACGTTTCCCTTTTAGTCTATTCACTTGAAGAGTGGGTACAGAACTTTGCGCTGTTCTGTAATTTTCTTCGGGAACTGATCATTCATGCGCCTGAAGGGAAGGGAAATCTTAACGCTACAGCATACAATGACATTCTAGACAATTCTGTGCTCCCAACTTTGTAGCAACAATTTGGGGAAGGCCCTTTCCTGTTTCAGCATGACAATGCCCTTGTGCACAAAGCGAAGTCCATACAGAAATGGTTTGTCGAGATCAGTGTGGAAGAACTTGACTGGCCTGCACAGAGCCCTGACCTCAACCCCATCAAACACCTTTGGGATGAATTGGAACGCCGACTGTGAGCCAGGCCTAATCGTCCAACATCAGTGCCCGACCTCACTAATGCTCTTGTGGCTGAATGGAAGCAAGTCCCTGCAGCAGTGTACCAACATCTAGTGGAAAGCCTTCCCAGAAGAGTGGAGGCTGTTATAGCAGCAAATGGGGGACCAACTCCATATTAATGCCCATGATTTTGGAATGAGATGTCCATAAACTTTTGGTCATGTAATGTATATAGAATTAAAAACATTACATTTCACAACAGATCGTGTGTGTGTGTGTATATGTGTGTGTGTCTGTGCCTGTGTGTGTGTCTCTTCACAGTCCCCGCTGTTCCATAAGGTGTATTTTTATAGTTTTATTTAAAATCTGATTTTACTGCTTGCATGAGTTACTTGATGTGGAATAGAGTTCCATGTAGTCATGGTTCTATGTAGTACAGTGTGCGTCCCATAGTCTGTTCTGGACTTGAGAAGAGACCTCTGGTGGCATGTATTGTGGGGTATGCATGGGTGTCTGAGCTGTGTACCAGTAGTTTAAACAGACAGCACGGTGCATTCAACATGTTAAAACTTCTCACAAATACAAGTAGTGATGAAGTCAATCTCTCCTCTACTTTGAGCCAGGAGAGATTGACGTGCATATTATTAATGTTAGCTCTCCATGTACATTTAAGGGCCAGCCGTGCTGACTGTTCTGGGCTAATTGTAATTTTCCTAAGTCCCTCTTTGTGGCACCTCACCACACGACTGGACAGCAGTCCAGGTGCGACAAAACTAGGGCCTATAGGACCTGCCTTGTTGATAGTGCTGTTAAGAATGCAGAGCAACACTTTATTATAGACAGACTTCTCCCCATCCTAGCTACTGCTGTATCAATATGTTTTGACCATGACAGTTTACAATCCAGGGTTACTCCAAGCAGTTTAGTCTCCTCAACTTGCTCAATTTCCACATTATTCATGACAACATTTTGTTGAGGTTTAGGGTATAATGACTGATTTGTCCCAAATACAATGCTTTTAGTTTTTGAATTATTTAGGACAAACTTATTTCTTGCCACCCATTCTGAAACTGACTGCAGCTCTTTGTTAAGTGTTGCAGTGATTTCACTTGCTGTGGTAGCTGACATGTATAGCCTGCATACATAGACACACAGGCTTTACTCAGAGCCAGTGGTAGGTCATTAGTAAAGATTTTTAAAAGTATGGGGTCTAGACAGCTGCTCTGGGGAATGCCTGACTCTACCTGGATTATGTTGTAGAGCAGGGGTGTCAAACTCATTTTAGCTCAGGGGCCACATGGAGGAAAATCTATTCCCAAGTGGGCCGGACCGGAAAAATCATGGTATATATAACTTAAAAACAACAACTTCAGATTGTTTTCTTTGTTTTAATACGATCAACATACAACATAAAGCTGGAGCCTGAGGACAGTGTGTCCAAAATAGTACAAGCACAACATCACTATTAATCATAAAACACGTCAAGTTTATTTGAAAATTCTAAAGAAAAAGAACACACAAACACACAATGCCTCAGTGATTAACAGAACTGTTTCACAGATCACAGAACTATAACAGGGTGTCATTTCTCAGGCAGAAATGTAGATAAAAATAATGAAATCCTGTTCCCCAAACAAGTGCAAGAACCACAGAGTCAAGAATAGGTTAAATATACAAATAAAACAAAAATCAATTAAAAACAATAGCACATCAACATAAAAACATATAAACATAATTCTGAAAGCGTTGCTCAAACTCCCGTAACAGTCCCGTTATTTTATCTTTGAACCGCTTCATGTCTGCCACATGTTGGGTCGCGCACACATTTTTCAGACAGGGGAAGTGAGCTGCATCACCACCGGCACGTTGCGTCTCCCACAATGACAGCTTCAACTTGAAAGAACGTATGCTGTCATAATACTGCGTGACAACTTTGTTGCGCCCTTGCAGCTGTTTGTTCAAGTTATTCAGGTGCTCTGTAACATCCACCATAAATGCAAGGTTCTGCATCCATTCTGCGGAATGAAATTCTAACACTGGTTTGCCCTTTTCTTCCATGAACTGTTCAATTTCTTCTCGTAAATCAAAGAAACGCCTCAGCACAGCACCTCGGCTTAACCATCTTACCTCAGTGTGGTATGGCAGGCCATAGATGTGGTCTTTCTCTCTGAGAAGGCTGTCAAACTGACGGTGATTCAGGCTTCTGGATCGGATTAAATTAACAGTTTGGATGACCACCTTCATGACGTTATCCATCTTTAATGACTTGCAACACAAAGCCTCCTGGTGCAAAATACAGTGAAAAGTCAAAAATCACGTCCTCCATTTGCAGATTGCACTTTCTCTCTGAACTTTGTCACAACGCCAGCTTTTTTTCCCGATCATTGAGGGCGCACCATCTGTAGCCAGGCTGACAGCGCGGGACCAGTCCACTCCGACCCTGTCCAGCGCGCCCGACGAGTGCGGTAAAAATATCAGCTGCTGTCGTTGTATCTGTCATCGGCACCAACTCCACGAACTCCTCGGTGACGGTCAATGTGTCATCAACTCCGCGGATGAAAATGGCCAGTTGTGCAACATCTGTAATGTCCGTGCTTTCATCAATTGCAACCGAAAACGCAATAAATGACTTTACTTTTTGCTTCAACTGGCTGTCCAAATCCACTGAAAGATCGGAAATCCTGTCTGCAACTGTGTTTCACCCTCACTAAATGGTTTTGAAGCCACTGCGATTTCATTAGCAATGAGGTAGCTAGCTTTCACTGCAGCGTCACTGATTTCTCGGCTGTGAGTAAACACAGACTGCTGTTTCTTCAGAACCGCCAACAGTTCATTCACCTTCTCTCATCTCCGCTGTCCTTGAAAGTTGTCATATTTGTCGGCATGAAGACTCACATAGTGGCGACGAAGGTTATATTCTTTCGGCACTGCAACATGCTCTGAACACACCAAACATACAGCTTTCCCATTCAATTCCGTGAATAAATAGGATGACCATTTTTCTTGGAACACTCTGCACTCTGCGTCCACTTTTCTCTTTTTTGACAGAGACATATTGGGGCAATGAGGGTGCCAAAGCACATAATGTTAAAAGTAGAAGCCGTAACAGTTTGCTTGCTTAACACAATTGCTATTGCGCCATCCAGTGGACGCAATTGGAACAGCAGTTTATTTTATTGAAAAATTGCAGCGCATTTTTATACTTTACACAAAAAAAATAAAAAATAAAACATTTTTTTTATTTTTATTTTTATTTTCTAAATAATCTCGCGGGCCGGATTAAACCCGTTTGCGGGCCTGATTCGGCCCGCGGGCCGGACGTTTGACACCCCTGTTGTAGAGGCTTCTATTAAAGAACACCCTCTGTGTTCTGTTAAACAGGTAATTCTCGATCCACAATATAACCGGGGATGTGCCCTAACACATACGTTTTTCCAGCAGCAGATTATGATCGATAATGTCAAAAACTGCACTGAAGTCTAACAAAACGGCTCCCACAGTCTTTTTATTATCAATTTCTCTCAGCCAATCATCAGTCATTTGTGTAAGTGCCATCCATGTTGAATGCGCTTCCCTATAAGCGTGCTGAAAATCTGTTGTTAATTTGTTTACTGTGAAATAGCATTGTATCTGGTCAAACACTATTTTTTCCAAAAGATTATTAAGGGTTGGTAACAGGCAGATTGGTCGGCTGTTTGGGCCTGTAAAGGGTGCTTTGCTATTCTTGGGTATAATAATTACATAAGGCTCCTCCACACACTTTCCCCCATGGCCCTGCAATACAAACTCAATTCAAAAGGATGTATGTAATGCTTTCTGTCAGGACATATATTTCAGTCCTTGAGCCCAGGCAGCATGGGAGCAAGTTGTTTTCTCCTGTTCTGTGATCCATTAATATTACTGACATATAGCTACCTCAGCCATGTCCAGGCCTGAGGAACAGAGAATGTGGTTTAGCCACACGCATTGTCTGGATTCACAAACTGCAGCCTTAGTTATAAGCTTTCGTGAAAGTACAGTATGTTCAAAAACATGAGTCACCACGGTTAAAATGTGCTTGAATCATTGAGGACATTACCTAATTACTCACTATATCAACAAGACTAACCCTAGCTCTTGTGAACTTAATGATACTCCAAACTGTAATAGGTTTTATAGAAGATTCACTCTCTTGTCCACATCACTGAATGACAAATATACTAAAGAGGCACTTACAAGAGAGACCATGAAGAAGACTAATAACATTCGACCTAATAATCCCTTCATTTTCTGATCGACTAAAAAGCCTCCTACTTCATGGAATTAAACATTGGTAATATGAGCTCAAACCTAGTACTCATTAGAGATAAGGAGATATACAAAACGAGGTAATCGTCTTTAAAAAAGGAAGCATGATGATTTCTCCAATTAGTCAAAAAACATTGTTCTTGGAAGCAAACGATCAAGATATTTTAAACAATTATTTTCTGCTTTTGCTGCTGCTTTGCATTGAGAGGTCAAATATACTCTCTAACATAATAGATAACATTTACAGTGTCTGGCCGGACAATCCACCCCTTACAACACACACACAAACCCACACACATTCTCTGTCCAATTGTCTAACTCCAAACAATGCTACCATGTCCAAAGGCTGATTGTCATCCCCTGAGTGGGGATCCCTGATCCATGGTTCATCTGGGCTTGATGGTATTATTTCATATAAAGAGATCAAACTCCCACCCACTGCCCCCACCATCCTCCAAAATATAAGCCTCCACAGAGACCTTAAAGATTTTTTACATTTTATGTCATTTTTAGCAGACGCTCTTATCCAGAGTGAGTGCATACATTTTTTATTTATTTTTAAGATCAATAGCAGACCTGAGCAGAGTAACTGCAGGCTATGTTGCAGATTTGCTGAAATGCAAAACGAATAATTTAGCGTGCATCGAGCTGACATATGTGGGCCTTGGCCCCAGTATCAGGTAGCATTCTGCCCCAGTGACATCTAAAATCGGATACTTTTTTGATTACTCTAGTCTCTGTGTTTGATGTAACACACATTTACCCAGGGGGGAGGGGAAGCTGGGCATAGACACAAACAATGACCTTCACTATCTTCATCACATAGTGAGGACACATGCACAGTATAACCATTCAGAGAGCTATGTGAAGGTAATAGCCTTTGTTAACATGACAATGAACCATAATTGATCTGTGTTGTTATGTCTATGATGTTACATACAGTATTTGAAACAAAAGACGAGTAATTTCTGCATGCTTAGAAAGGTCAGCAGGACATGGTTGTTTTGGCTGCAGCCAGCAGAATTGTAATGGGGACAATGAAACATTCAGGTGGGCCTGAAAATTGCTGTTTATGAATGTACAGTATGAGAGACATCTCTATAGAATGGCTTTGATGTTGTTGTTTAAAGGATAAGACAATGAGATCAAGATTCCTCGGTAACTCTCAGGAGCCCTTCAAATATACAGACTGTTTCAGATGACTGGGAATGGCCGGCAGGGATGTAGCTCAGTTGGTAGAGCATGGCATTTGCAACGCCAGGGTTGTGGGTTCGATTCCAGTATAAAAAATAAAAATGTATGCACTCACTAACTGTAAGTCGCTCTGGATAAGAGCGTCTGCTAAATGACTAAAATGTAAATGTAATGACTGACAAATGCAGCAAAATGAGCCACAGTGCTCCCAGTCTGTCTCATTATTCTAACTATCATCTGTTTGAACTAGAGGATAATAATATAATATTATGCCATTTAGCAGACGCTTTTATCCAAAGTGACTTACAGTCATGTGTGCATCAATTTTTACGTATGGGTGGTCCCGGGGATCGAACCCACTACCCTGGTGTTACAAGCGCCATGCTCTACCAATTGAGCTACAGAGGACCACATAGGGTGTTGTTGAGTCTTGGGCAAATCTTACAGACACAGTCCCATTTTCCACCCAGCCCTCCCTGCATTTAATGAGCATACTAAGTATGCAAATACGATTAACAACCCTATTGTTCTGCGCAGGCGAGAAACAGTTCTTTGTAATTACTGGTTCAATTCAAGTCAGCATAATTAATTAAAATCCAATCAAAGCAAAAACGAATTAACCACGAAGAAACTGCAGTTCCTCAGATGTAGTAAGGAGAAAGAGAAAGAGAGAAACCGCAATATTAATTTTGCGACTGAGGATGAAAAACGTTTTTTTTACAAACACATTACACAATCATCTTCTAACATGGTGATCTGAAGGTGTTTCCTGAAAAGAATCTTTCACATTTCAAAAACAGACTTAAATACAGTAATCCTACACTATTATCCACAGGGACATAAATGTACTGTATACATTACATGAAAGTATAGAGAAGTAGGTCATTGTGTATACATCTGTGATGGAAATAAGAGGAAAGAGAATAAAAGCCCATCCGTGGTATACAGTAAATACAACATCTGTGCTTTGTGGAGTATGTCCATCATCGCCCAGGGAATGTATTAGCTCCCAGCTTATTCCATACAAGGCCCACTCTCACACTCTATCTAGCCAAAATATTATATAAAAAGCTTACTCCATTTGTATGGAGCATGCTCTAAAAGCAGTGAATCAGATTATGCACACTGGTTTAGCAAAAACAGATTGTTGCAGTTTGGTATCGGAACAGTGAGAGACCTCCTCTCTAGGGAGTCGGGACCTATTCAATGTTTGTCCATGTGATTGTATGGAGCTTAATTAAAATAAGATCTACAGTAATAATGTCTCACCGTGAGAAAAAACAAGGGAATTATTCAGCTGCACATAATGTGCTTTTCCATGACACCATTAGATAATAACAATGACTTGGTATGCTCAGGAAAGTAGATAAATAACAATTCCAATATAATAATCAAAACCAATGACTCAAAACAGAAAATCCGCCAATAACAGAAGAAATGTTTGAGTGGTACAGGTAATAGTAAAATACTATTCCCGTTTATTTATGTGTCTGTGGCTTTGACAGTGGTAATCCTGAAGAGAAGCACGATACCTGTCTCAACCAAAACTAAATTAGGTGTTACTTATTCTTATACAGCAGCTAAATGACCAGTCAGGATGTTTCATTTCCAGCAGATCTCATTCTGGTCTCTTGTGTTTAGGCCGTTCAATCTGAATTTGGCCAGTGCGCCCCCAGCTTAATGAATTTGTGAGCCGGTAAATGGGCACATGCATAAAGATGAAGCTGTCCATTTAACCAAAGCGACTGAAGTGGGTTATGTGATAATAGTCGTGGACACACATGTTGTTTGCTCTTGCTGGGTAGAAAGAGGGAACACCATGCACCAGTTTGGTATTGTCGATGCACAGTTGAAATATATCACCGACAGCTGTTGATTAAAACTGTCTGGGTCCAACCATGCAATGGGTCACTAGAATGATGGTGAGTGCCTAGAGACGGATCCTCATGAAAATAACAATTTCATTAGTAAGCCAGAGTTATATATTGCCCTGGAGAAAGTAAATAAACACCTTATGGCTTATTCAAACCAGGGTAATACCCTCAAAGCAAAGCACTTTAAATGTTGAAAGAGTTATGCATGTCCATTTACACAGCAGTATTTCTCTGTGGAACAATGGAGCATGCAGATCAGATTTTATGCTCTGTGTAATGGCATTTAGTTAGGCTGGTCACAGAGTTGTTTGTGCTTTAGCATGGTTTCATTGGCTTGACAAAAAAAGTCAGAAGAGTTGGCTAATGCACAAACAGTTTTGGCAACTAGGCAGGCCCTTCAGGCAGTAGAAGGTGGCAATTACAATAAAAAATGGTCTCAGCCGGACATTTTAACAACAGAGATAAATGGACAGATTGGCCCCTGTTCACCACCAGGTTTCCCTTGGGTTGGTGCGTATCTAGAGGAGAGATCAACCCTTGCTTGAATATGTATTTTACAATCTACTCTCTTTGATAGTTCCCCCTAAGCCCTAGAACAGATGGGAAATAGTGTGGTGGTGGTTGCAATATGCATGATCAACGGAGCTCTTCCACTCTACCAGATGAGTCAGAGGGACATTGTCATCATCAACTGTTTCACTGTTGGTGTCATAATAATGAAAGTGGAAAGAAAGCGTACCAAAACACGCTCCAGCCCAGCTTGATCGAAAAAAGGGAATCAGGCGCTCGACTGACGGACTTGAAAATCCCAGGACACTTCAACGGGTGATTATTCAGGAAAAGAAAGAAAAATGGCCACTCTGTGTCTGCACTGATCTGGGTATAGATTGTTTGTTTTGTTAATGTCCGTTCAATACATTGTTTTGTTAATGTCCGTTCAATGTCCGATTTAATTCATTTTACAATTATATTAAATATCTGCCTTTGATATAGACTATTTTTATTCCATTCTCAGACCTTTCTTGTTATTATTCCTGTTGCTCTTTAAGAATATTGGTTGTATATTCCTATTCATCCTCCAGTTTTATAGAGTCAGATATTCAGTTTTAATAGACTTTGTAATATTAATTACATAGTCTTATTATGGGTTGCATGTATGGAAATGTATTTGGACTGTATTCAGACCCATTGTCTTTTTCCACATTTTGTTAAGTTACAGCCTTATTCTAAAATGGATTTTTTTCAAAAATCCTTAGCAATCTACACACAATACCCCATAATGACAAAGCGAAAACAGGTTTTTAGAAATTGTTGCACATTTATTTAACATAAAAAACAGAAATACCATATTTACATAATTATTCAGACCCTTTGCTATGAGAATCGAAATTGAGCTCAGGTGCATCCTGTTTCCATTGGTCATCCTTGAGATGTTTCTACAACTTGATTGGAGTCCACCTGTGGTAAATTCAATTGATTGGGCATGATTTGGAAAGGCACACAACTGTCTCCCGAGTGGCGCAGTGGTCTAAGGCACTGCATCGCAGTGCTAGCTGTGCCACTAGAGATCCTGGTTCGAATCCAGGCTCTGTCGTAGCCGGCCGCGACCGGGAGACCCATGGGGCGGTGCGCAATTGGCCCAGCGTCATCCAGGGTAGGGGAGGGAATGGCCGGCAGGGATGTAGCTCAGTTGATTGAGCATGGCGTTTGCAATGCCAGGGTTGTGGGTTCGATTCCCACAGGGGGTATGAAAAAAAATTATGTATGCACTAACTGTAAGTCGCTCTGGATAAGAGCATCTGCTAAATGACAAAAAATGTTAAAAAAAACTATTTTTAAAAAAAATGTCTATATAAGGTCCCACAGTTAACAGTGGCCTCCATCATTCTTAAATGGAATTAGTTTGGAACCACCAAGACTCTTCCTAGAGCTGGCCGCCCGGCCAAACTGAGCAATCGGGGGAGAAGGGCCTTGCTCAGGGAGGTGACCAAGAACCTGATGGTCACTCTGACAGAGCTCTAGAGTTCGTCTGTGGAGATGGGACAACCATCTCTGCAGCACTTCACCAAATCAGGCCTTTATGGTAGAGTGACCAGACGGAAGCCACTCCTCAGTAAAAGGCTGGGAGACTAGTCAGGATCGAGCCAAAGATGAACGGAGCAAAGTACAGAGAGATCCTTGATGAAAACCTGCTCCAGAGCGCTCAGGACCTCAGACTGGGGCGAAGGTTCACCTTCCAACAGGACAACGACCCTAAGCACACAGCCAAGACAACGCAGGAGTGGCTTTGGGACAAGTCTCTGAATGTCCTTGAGTGGCCCATGAACCTGATCGAACATCTCTGGAGAGAGCTGAAAATAGCTGTGCAGCAACGCTCCCCATCCAACCTGACAGAGCTTGAGAGGATCTGCAGAGAAGAATGGGAGAAACTCCCCAAATACAGGTGTGCCAAGCTTATAGCGTCATACCCAAGAAGACTCGAGGCTGTAATCGCTGCCAAAGGTGCTTCAACAAAGTACAGAGTAAAGGGTCTGAATACTTATGTAAATGTTATATTTCAGTTTTTTATTCTGAAAACCTGTTTTTGCTTTGTCATTATGGGGTATTGTGTGTAGATTGATGAGGTGAAAAAACAATAATCAATTTTTGAATAAGGCTGTAACCTAACAAAATGTGGAAAAAGTCAAGGGGTCTGAATACTTTCCGAAGGCACTGTATAATATATGCATATACACTGTGATGGGTTCTGACTTCTAAACTTGAAATATGAAATATCCTTATTCATGTTACTGAGGGAGAGAGGGGAATGCAGAACGTTTACATTCTGTCAGAACATGTCATTGTTAGATATTAGGTATCCTATGGAGAGGAGAAGGGCCACAGTCTGGTTTCAGTTGTTGGGTTGTGATTTGAAATACTTGCTACACCAGAAGTTAATGTTTATATATAGGAGGAATGTATATGGTGGGGTCAATTAAGGGTGGATATGAGCCATGGGCTTGGAGAGTTACTAAGTAAGGGAAAAGGCAATCACATGGTTGCGGTCACTGATATGGGTGGATAGCAGGAGATTAGTGAGGAATGGGGGCAAAGGTCAGGGCAGATCACATGAAGGGAGAAGGAACAGTTTATTACCCACATCACTTAACTTCCTGCCTGGCAACAAAGATGTATTGTTTAGAGAAAAGGAGGAGACTCCACCTAAAGGGGGGTATAAATACTTGTGCTGGTGGGAACATGTCTTTGTCTATGGGATAAAGGTCTGGAGACTGGCTAGGCCACTCCAGGACCTTAATGTGCTTCTTCTTGAGCCACTCCTTTGTTGCCTTGGCCGTGTGTTTTGGGTCATTGTCATGCTGGAATACCCATCCACGACCCATTTTCAATGCCCTGGCTGAGGGAAGGAGGTTCTCACCCAAGATTTGACGGTACATGGCGCCGTCCATCGTCCCTTTGATGCGGTGAAGTTGTCCTGTCCCCTTAGCAGAAAAACACCCCCAAAGCATAATGTTTCCACCTCCATGTTTGACGGTGGGGATGGTGTTCTTGGGGTCATAGGCAGCATTCCTCCTCCTCCAAACACAGCGAGTTGAGTTGATGCCAAAAAGCTCAATTTTGGTCTCATCTGACCACAACACTTTCACCCAGTTCTCCTCTGAATCATTCAGATGTTCATTGGCAAACTTCAGACGGGCATGTATATGTGCTTTCTTGAGCAGGGGGATCTTGCGGGCGCTGCAGGATTTCAGTCCTTCACGGTGTAGTGTGTTACCAATTGTTTTCTTGGTGACTATGGTCCCAGCTGCCTTGAGATCATTGACAAGATCCTCCCGTGTAGTTCTGGGCTGATTCCTCACCGTTCTCATGATCATTGCAACTCCACGAGGTGAGATCTTTCATGGAGCCCCAGAACGAGGGAGATTGACAGTTATTTTGTGTTTCTTCCATTTGCGAATAATCGCACCAACTGTTGTCACCTTCTCACCAAGCTGCTTGGCGATGGTCTTGTAGCCCATTCCAGCCTTGTGTAGGTCTACAATCTTATCCCTGACATCCTTGGAGAGCTCTTTAGTCTTGGCCATGGTGGAGAGTTTGGAATCTGATTGATTGATTGCTTCTGTGGACAGGTGTCTTTTATACAGGTAACAGGCTGAGATTAGGAGCACTCCCTTTAAGAGTGTGCTCCTAATCTCAGCTCGTTACCTGTATAAAAGACACCTGGGAGCCAGAAATCTTTCTGATTGAGAGGGGGTCAAATACTTATTTCCCTCATTGAAATGAAAATCAATTTATTACATTTTTGACATGCGTTTTTCTGGATTATTTTGTTGTTATTCTGTCTCTCACTGTTCAAATAAACCTACCATTAAAATTATAAACTGATCATTTCTTTGTCAGTGGGCAAACGTACAAAATCAGCAGGGGATCAAATACTTTTTTCCCTCACTGTATAGGTTACTGGTGGTGGATTGGGGAATACAGGCCTAGGCAAAGTGGGTAACAGGGCTGAGACAGGCAAGTAACAGAGATTAGGTGTATTGGCAAATAAACTGGGTCTATGAGTAACAAAGACGGCATTTAGGACTAGGATATGTGTGTATCGGTACTTGATTGTATCAATATTAGGGTATTGGTATGTGGGTGTTAGAGTTAGGGCATGCGGGTAACAGGGCTGGGGTGTGTGGGTAATTGGGTTTAGGTGTGTGGGTTACTGGGCTGAGGTATATAGATATTGGGGCTGAGGAATAGGGGTAAATATCTGTACATTCTATTATAGGCAGAGGTATTCACATACTTTTCAAAAATAAAAAAATAAATATGGATTACATGTTAAGGTTACTAATGGAATGAGATTTGCATAGTGGCATGTCTGGGAAATGTTTGGGAACAAATGGGTTAAGGTGATTGATATCTGAAACACAAACTCCTGAGGTAGGTGTTGAAAGAGAACCTATGCTATGGCACAAACCCTGTATGTGTGGGACATGTAGACAACATGGTTTATCTTTAGATCACAGAAATACAGACTGTAGCAGAAAATTGTTGAGCCTTACTGCAGCAGTTCTTTGCTTTAAGATTATGGATCTATGCATGGTTTTCAATCCAATTATCACATTGTCACATTACCTAATTTACATAAATGTCAATATTAACAATGTTCTTAATTATAAGGTTCTGGCTTCTACCTCTTTTGATCCAATAAACACTCTTACAGTGGGGGAAAAAAGTATTTAGTCAGCCACCAATTGTGCAATTTCTCCCACTTAAAAAGATGAGAGAGGCCTGTAATTTTCATCATAGGTACACGTCAACTATGACAGACAAATTGAGAAAAAAATATCCAGAAAATCACATTGTAGGATTTTTTATGAATTTATTTGCAAATTATGGTGGAAAATAAGTATTTGGTCACCTACAAACAAGCAAGATTTCTGGCTCTCACAGACCTGTAACTTCTTCTTTAAGAGGCTCCTCTGTCCTCCACTCGTTACCTGTATTAATGGCACCTGTTTGAACTTGTTATCAGTATAAAAGACACCTGTCCACAACCTCAAACAGTCACACTCCAAACTCCACTATGGCCAAGACCAAAGAGCTGTCAAAGGACACCAGAAACAAAATTGTAGACGTGCACCAGGCTGGGAAGACTGAATCTGCAATAGGTAAGCAGCTTGGTTTGAAGAAATCAACTGTGGGAGCAATTATTAGGAAATGGAAGACATACAAGACCACTGATAATCTCCCTCGATCTGGGGCTCCATGCAAGAGCTCACCCCTTGGGGTCAAAATGATCACAAGAACGGTGAGCAAAAATCCCAGAACCACACGGGGGGACCTAGTGAATGACCTGCAGAGAGCTGGGACCAAAGTAACAAAGCCTACCATCAGTAACACACTACGCCGCCAGGGACTCAAATCCTGCAGTGCCAGACGTGTCCCCCTGCTTAAGCCAGTACATGTCCAGGCCCGTCTGAAGTTTGCTAGAGTGCATTTGGATGATCCAGAAGAGGATTGGGAGAATGTCATATGGTCAGATGAAACCAAAATATAACTTTTTGGTAAAAACTCAACTCGTCGTGTTTGGAGGACAAAGAATGCTGAGTTGCATCCAAAGAACACCATACCTACTGTGAAGCATGGGGGTGGAACCATCATGCTTTCGGGCTGTTTTTCTGCAAAGGGACCAGGACGACTGATCCGTGTAAAGGAAAGAATGAATGGGGCCATGTATCGTGAGATTTTGAGTGAAAACCTCCTTCCATCAGCAAGGGCATTGAAGATGAAACGTGGCTGGGTCTTTCAGCATGACAATGATCCCAAACACACCGCCCGGGCAACGAAGGAGTGGCTTCGTAAGAAGCATTTCAAGGTCCTGGAGTGGCCAAGCCAGTCTCCAGATCTCAACCCCATAGAAAATCTTTGGAGGGAGTTGAAAGTCCGTGTTGCCCAGCGACAGCCCCAAAACATCACTGCTCTAGAGGAGATCTGCATGGAGGAATGGGCCAAAATACCAGCAACAGTGTGTGAAAACCTTGTGAAGACTTACAGAAAACATTTGACCTGTGTCATTGCCAACAAAGGGTATATAACAAAGTATTGAGAAACTTTTGTTATTGACCAAATACTTATTTTCCACCATAATTTGCAAATAAATTCATAAAAAATCCTACAATGTGATTTTCTGGAGAAAAAAAATCTCATTTTGTCTGTCATAGTTGACGTGTACCTATGATGAAAATTACAGGCCTCTCTCATCTTTTTAAGTGGGAGAACTTGCACAATTGGTGGCTGACTAAATACTTTTTTTCCCCACTGTATGTCTATCCATTCTTCACACACAGGAAATTGTGTCTATAGTATTTTCTTAAATGATGAAGTGAGGATTTCAACATCTATTTCGTGTACGTGGGTGGCTTTCTCAAGGCTGCATTTTCCTTGATTTCATTATGTTCATATGGATTTTCCTAAAAACCCAAAGTGTCAGTATCAACTGAGGACAACTCATAGAAGGAAGATGATCAGAAGAGATTGACTTAATATGTGTTTTCAATTCACAGAGAATTTTTTTTCCTGTCCTGTTCCTTTCAGGATCTTTCAACGGCTGCTTTGAATAGCTTATCTTTGATAATACCCTAAAGCTTTTCAAAACCTCCCACCATTGCGACGTGTGTTTCTGTTTTTTAAAATCCAGCCTGATACATTTTTTATTCTGCGTCTGTGAGGCTTTATAGTTGGATTTTATGGAATTGATTTTAGCGTGGGCTGTGTTGCCCATGCCAACCGAGCAGACTTTTTTAAACCTGGAGAATAAGAGAGATGTAGGTGTGAGTCGTGATGTACAGTCAGACCAGAGTGATGCAGTGTGGGTAGCAGGCCTCTGCCAGAGGCTTCGAGCAGCTCGCAGAGATACGAGATCATTACACACACTGGGAAAACAACTGCATACCATCTTCATCAGGTCCACTCTTATCTATCAACTGAATCAATGTCCTTCCTCTCAAGGTTACATCATGTTGTTTTTGTATGGGATTTTAAGAAACATTTGTCTGTTGAAAATTCCTAACCACTTGTATAAACTATTTGCATACACTTCAAACAGACATACACTGAGTGTACAAAACATTAAGAACACTCTCCTAATATTGAGTTGCACCCCCCCTTTTTTTCTCAGAACAGCCTCAATTTGTCAGGGCATGGACTCTACAAGGTATCGAAAGCGTTCCAGAGGGATGCTGGCCCATGTTGACTCCAATGCTTCCCACAGTTGTGTAGCTCAGTTGGTAGAGCATGGCGCTTGCAACGCCAGGGTTGTGGGTTCGTTTCCCACGGGGGGCCAGTATGAAAATGTATGCATTCACTGTAAGTCGCTCTGGATAAAAGCGTCTGCTAAATGACTCAAATGTAAAATGTAAGTTGGCTGGATGTCCTTTGGGTGGTGGACCATTCTTTATACACACGGGAAACTGTTGAGCGTGAAAAACCCAGCAGCATTGCAGTTCTTGACACAAACCAGTGCACCTGGCACCTACTACCATACCCCGTTCAAAGGCACTTAAATATTTTGTCTTGCCCATTCACCCTCTGAATGGCACACACACAATCCATGTCTCAATTGACTCAAGGCTTAAAAAATAATTATTTAACCTGCCTCCTCCCCTTCATCTACACTGATTGAAGTGGATTTAACAAGTGACACCAATAAGGGATCATAGCTTTCACCTGGATTCAACTGGTCAGTCTATGTCATGAAAAGAGCAGGTGTCCTTAATATTTTGTACACTCAGTGTACATACCCCATCAGACACGCCACTATGGGTTTCTTCACGGCACCCAAACCAAAAACAGATTTAATGGGTCGCTCTGTTATGTATAGAACAGTGCCGGCTGGTGCCGTTTAAGATCAGCGAGGGCAATAAATTAGTTATTTCTATTAAAACATTTTGGATAACTGTTATTCATATTCCATTCACCCAACTCAATGTAACATCGATAGGTTTAGGCTACTACATGACTCTAATTTTCCCTATACCCATCATGAGGTTGCTACAACCTAGCCTATGAATGAAAGTTTACAATGTCGAGAGACATTTGAGTAATCAAAGTGACAGACATTGACACATTCAATACCGCCTTGCACACTCTTGCCTGCTCCTAGCTGATCTAGGGTGTAATCATTTGTCCAACAGTTGCAAACGAGAGTTTCTATTAAACAAATTCCAGTATGTTTATCCCCGTTTTGTTCCGTTTGCTTCCGTTTAATAAAAACATGTTCAACAGAATCGGCGGAATGAATACACCCCTGTTCATCCACAAACAGTTCACTTTCATAGCAGCCACATAAAAACAACATGATCCCTTTGATCATTGTATAATTCCTTCTCAAATCTACGCGCTCTCCTCCTCTCACCTTTTCTGTCTGTGACCAGGCGAAAAAACCTTTCCAAGCCAAACCTTCATATCATAACCGCTAACCGCTACACACAGCCTACGTCATTGTCACCATATTAACGTCATCGTCAACATAGCTACTAGAACTAACGTGTTAGTAAACCCGCTACAATCATGCAATACAGTGTACAGTTAGCAGCAAGCAGTTTAGCAGTTATACAGGCGGGCCCCGGTGGAAATAAATTAATAAAACCAAAAGCTTACCTTGACTTGGAAGAGTTCCAGAGTTGAATAGCCATAGCCAGCTAGCTAACATAGCATCCCTCTCTGTTTGAGCCGGGTGTTTGAGTAGGCTAGACTAGCTAGCTGCATTCGCTAGCTAAGTAAATGAAAGTGAAAGTGAAAAGAAAATACAATGAAATATAGCTCTATCTCTCTTGCTTGCTTCTCCTTCATTTTTGAAGAAATGAATTTGTTCAAAACTGTTCAACTATTGTCTTTCTCTCTCTTTGAGTCAACTACTCATCACATTTTATGCTCTGCAGTGCTAGCTAGCTGTAGCTTCTGCTTTCAGTACTAGATTAATTCTCTGATCCTTTGATTGGGTGGACAACACTGGGTGGTCAGTTCATGCTGCAAGAGCTCAGATAGGTTGAAGGACGTCCTCCGGAAGTTGTCATAATTACTATGTAAGTCTATGGAAGGGCGTGAGAACCACGAGCCTCCTAGGTTTTGTATTGAAATCAATGTATCCAGAGGAGGATGAAAACTAGCTGTCCTCCAGCTACACCATGGTGCTACCCTACAGAGTGCTTTTGAGGCTACTGTAGACATTCATTGCAAAACAGTGTGTTTTAACCAATTATTTGATGACATGAATATATTTAGCATAGTTTTATCTAAAAATGATAACTTTTTTAATGTTTCACTATTTGTATTTTTATGATATTCTGAGGATGGTCCTCCCCTTCCTCCTCTGAGGAGCCTCCACTGGTATAGAGCCATGTCATCGTGCGTGGAATGTTCTGCCACCAGAGGTTACTCAGGCAAAAAGCAAGTTTAGCTTTAAAAAACAGATAAAACATCTTATTGTATAACAGCGCCTCTCATCTTTCTAAAGATCTAATTTAACGGTACTGAATATGAATATGTATATATGAATAATGTGTAAATAGTATTTTTGTTGTCTCTTGGTGTCTTTCCAATATATAACTCTTGTTTGAATTTAATGTAACATCTTGTGTTTTTCTTGTCTATAACTGTACTTTGTCATGTATTTGTATGTTTTATGTGGAGCCCAGGAAGAGTAGCTGCTGCATGTGCAGTAGCTAATGGGGGTCCTAATAAACTAAACCTAAATCTATAAATTATTGACTTATTTACGTTATTTATTGTCTGATGTTATACACATTCTCCTAAGACTGCCTTGATATTTACTGTAACTGCTCGTGGTGACCAAGCCATGATGTATGTAGTGTCATTGACAGTGTAGTAGTCCTTACCTCATGGGACAGGTAGAAGGCAGCGATCCCCAGGGGCCAGAAGCAGCACAGCATGGAGAAGACGCTCAGGCCCAAGTGGTCCCTCGGTGGCATCATGAGGAAGTTGTCCTCACTCTCCGAGTCGCTCGAGTACTCGCTCTGTGAAAGCACAAAGAGTGAATACTTTGAGCGAATACTGCAGGTCAAGAAAGGAGAGTGGTCTACAGAAGACTGCATTGTAGCGCAGCATAGGGTGGCCTTGCTGACGTTTAGTTGAAATTATTTTCTGTCTTCATAGACTACAGATGGCCTCTTGTTTTCCTCACCTCAGCACATGTTTGTAAATACACTGACAGCTTGCACAGCTGGGTTCTCTAGCAGTCGATTTGCACCGGGAGGGACCTGTACATATGTTCACCCAGACAGGGGCACGACTAGCCATGCCAGCTGGACAATGATGGGCAACAAACAACCTGCCACCTGGCTCTCTCTCTCTGCTTCTCTCTTTCTCTCTTTCTCTCTCTCTCTCTCTCTCTCCCTTAGATACAGTGCCTTCAGAAAGTATTCACACCCCTTGACTTTTTTCTATTTTCTTTGTGTTACAGCCTGAATTTAACAATAATAATAGTGTTTAACATGATTTTTGAATGACTACCTCATCTCAGTACCCCACACATACAATTATCTGTACGGTCCCTCAGTCGAGCAGTGCATTTCAACCACAGATTCAACCACAAAGACTAGGGAGGTTTGCCTCGCAAAGAAGAGCACCTATTGGTAGATTGGTAAAAAAAAGCAGACTTTAATATCCTTTTGAGCATGGTAAAGTTATTAATTACTCTTTGGATGGTGTATTAATAAACCCAGTTACTACAAAGATACAGGCGTCCTTCCTAACTCAGTTGCCAGAGAGGAAGGAAACCGCTCAGAGATTTCACCATGAGGCCAATGGTGAATTTGAAACAGTTACAGAGTTTAATGGCTGTCACAGGAGAAAACTGAGGATGGATCAACAACAATGTAGGTACTCCACAATACTAACCTAAATGACAGAGTGAAAAGAAGGAAGTCTGTACAGAATAAATAATATTCCAAAACATGCATCCTGTTTGCAATAAGGCACTAAAGGAAAACTGCAAAAGATGTGGCAAAGAAATTAGCTTTATGTCCTGAATACAAAGTGTTATGTTTAGGGAAAGTCCAACCCAACACATCAATGAGCATCACTCTTCATATTTTTAAGCATTGTCATGGCTGCATCTTGTTATGGGTATGCTTGTCATCGGCAAGGACTACAGAGTTTTTTAGGATAAAAATAAACGGAACAGAGCTAAGCACAGGCAAAATCCTAGAGGAAAACCTGGTTCAGTCTGCTTTCCAACAGACAAGTAGACAAATTCACCCTTCAGCAGGACAATAACCTAAAACACAAGGCCAAATATACACTGGAGTTGCTTACCAAGACGACATTGAATGTTCCTGAGTGGCCTAGTTAAAGTTTTGAATTAAATCTGCTTGAAAATATATGGCAAGACTTGAAAATGGTTGTCTAGCAATGATCAACAACCAACTTGACAAAGCTTGAAGAATTATAAAAAGAATAATGTGCAAATATTGTACAATCCAGGTGTTCAAAGTTCGTAGAGACTTACCCAGAAAGACTCACAGCTGTAATCGCTGCCAAAGGTGATTCTAAAATGTATTGACTCAGAGGTGTAAATGAGATATTTCATGTATTTAACTTTCAATAAATGTGAGAAAAAAATTCTAAAAACATGTTTTAACTTTTTAATTATGGGATATCGTGTATAGATGGGTGAGACATTTTCTTATTCAGGAATTCAGGCTGTAAGTAGGGCCATGCTTTATGGGCTTTTTAAAAAAAACATTGCTTTTACCTTTATTACCAGCATGATCTACTAGATTTGCTGCAGGAAGAAAATTCTAGGACATTTTATTTTAATTGTCTCTAATCAATCAATCAATCAATCAATCAATGTCTGGTTGTGCGTGTGTGTTTGGTGGGGGGATCACCTAAGTCAGCGGAGGCGTAGCACTGTGAATCTTAATTGCACAAAGCCTATTATTTGTCAGGGAATACTATTTGTAGATCAGTGATTCTAAACCTCACTTTGCTCAAGCTGATCCTTTCCAACGGACTTGGAAGTTGTAGCTAAAAATGGGTCAGTTAGGGTCAGTTAAGGTAAAGGGGAGAGTCAATAAAACCAAATACAATATACTTCCATGGTTGGCTTCATTGGCTCATGCTGGAAATACTGGTGAAAACAAAATGCCAAAAAAGCATGGCCCTAATTATGAGGACATTCTTGTCCTGGAGGGTGGATTAGCAGGTTATTACGAGAAATCATTGCACCTCTTCAGAACTCTAGCTAATTAACTTCAGATGGATTCTGAGCAAGACGCCAAAAAAATGTAATTCACAAATCTCATTCCACACACAGTGCCTGAATCTGACGGTAATGGAGTCAGAAATGTGGCTGCATAATAGAAGAGTCAAATGCTCCATTAACTAGATTCTGAGATAGACTTCAATGTTCTATGAAAAGGTCAGCATGCAAAGTAAATTATATAAGATAATTGAAGGGACTTAGATAGTAACAGACATCCTATGTACATTTGGAAGGATTAGACATATTTTACTCCACAAGTACTGTAAGAACATTGTGAAGGGCAGTCCAATAACGTAAACCCACGGGAATCATGTTAAGTATGCGGTACAGTATTTGTAATTCATTTTAAGGAATCATCTACAATAATGATTCTGTGGGCACCTCATATATTATTACATTGCTGTGTATTTCAAAGAACCCACATTGAGAATTTTGTAGTGAATTAGGGCAAAATGAATCAGTTTTTTGTTGTTGCTTTCTCTACAGTATTACAACATACAGTAATAAATATCCTATTCGCAAATTAAGAATGTGCCCTAAAAAGGGTGTTTACCTTGACTGCTCCAGTGACAAACACCAGAAACCATGGCAACACCAGAAACCAACAGTTTAGCGTTGACTCAATTCATTTTTCCTGCAAACATTTAGTATTAAAATAACTAGTCTTTTAAAGTTCACATAGACCCAGGGATAGGGAAATTATATATCCACAATACAGCTACCTGAGCCCACATACAGTCGTTGTCAAAAGTTTTGAGAATGACACAAATATTAATTTTCACAAAGTCTGCTGCATCAGTTTTTATGATGGCAATTTGCATATACTCCAGAATGTTATGAAGAGTGATCAGATGAATTGCAATTAACTGCAATGTCCCTCTTTGCCATGAAAATGAACTTAATCCCCAAAAAACGTTTCCACTGCATTTCAGCCCTGCCACAAAAGGACCAGCTGACATCGTGTCAGTGATGTTGACGAGGACAAGGCTGGAGATCACTCTGTCATGCTGATTGAGTTAGAATAACAGACTGGAAGCTTTAAAAGGAGGGTGGTGCTTGAAATAATTGTTCTTCCTCTGTTAACCATGGTTACCTGCAAGGAAACACGTGCCGTCATCATTGCTTTGCACAAAAAGGGCTTCACAGGCAAGGATATTGCTGCTAGTAAGATTGCACCTAAATCAACCAATTATCGGATCATCAAGAACTTCAAGGAGAGAGGTTAAATTGTTGTGAAGAAGGCATCAGGGCGCCAAAGAAAGTCCAGCAAGCGCCAGGACCGTCTCCTAAAGTTGATTCAGCTGCGGGATTGGGGCACCACCAGTGCAGAGCTTGCTCAGGAATGGCAGCAGGCAGGTATGAGTGCATCTGCACACACAGTGAGGCGAATACTTTTGGAGGATGGCCTGGTGTCAAGAAGGGCAATGAGGAAGCCACTTCTTTCCAGGAAAAACATCAGGGACAGACTGATATTCTGCAAAAGGTACAGGGATTGGACTGCTGAGGATTGGGGTAAAGTCATTTTCCGATTGTTTGGGGCATCTGGAAAAAAGCTTGTCCGGAGAAGACAAGGTGAGCGCTACCATCAGTCCTGTGTCATGCCAACAGTAAAGCATCCGGAGACCATTCATGTGTGGGGTTGCTTCTCAGCCAAGGGAGTGGGCTCACTCACAATTTTGCCTAAGAACACAGCCATGAATAAAGAATGGTACCAACACATCCTCCGAGAGCAACTTCTCCCAACCATCCACGAACAGTTTCGTGACGAACAATGCCTTTTTCAGCATGATGGAGCACCTTGCCATAAGGCAAAAGTGATAACTAAGTGGCTCGGGGAACAAAACATCGACATTTTGGGTCCATGGCCAGGAAACTCCCAAGACCTTAATCCCATTGAGAACTTGTGGTCAATCCTCAAGAAGCGGGTGGACAAACAAAACCCCACAAATTCTGACAAACTCCAAGCATTGATTATGCAAGAATGGGCTGCCATCAGTCAGGATGTGGCCCAGAAGTTAATTGACAGCATGCCAGGGTGGATTGCAGAGGTCTTGAAAAAGAAGGGTCACCACTGCAAATATTGACTCTTTGCATAAACTTAAATGTAATTGTCAATAAAAGCCTTTGACACTTATGGAATGCTTGTAATTATACTTCAGTATACCATAGTAACATCTGACAAAAATATCTAAAAACACTGAAGGAGCAAACTTTGTGAAGACCAATACTTGTGTCATTCTCAAAACTTTTGACCACGACTGTACAGTACATGTCTTCTCCTGCCTGGTCTGTCCTGAGGCAGGGTAAAGCTTGGGCAGTGCTACACCTGAATCAGAACAGGTGGCGGAGACAACCGGACGCAGCGGGTACCCAGTGGTCCAGACTGCCACTCCCTTTTCCTCCCATTTCTCTTCTGCTCCCCTCTCCTCTATCATCTCTCCTCCCTTTTCTCCTTTCACCATTTCATCTCCTTTCCCCTCTCTCCTATCGCCCACCATTCTAGCCTCTCTGAATTCTCAACAGAGCCTCTTTCATGCTGAGGCAGCCTTTGAAAAGCCTGATATTTATCAGATCTCAAGCAGTGTGTAATATTCAGCTTTTTACTGCATAAAACGGTGCTCTTAGTGAACAGCTTCAAGGACCCAAGAGATCTTCCTCCTTCAGACAAAAACTTCAGAAATCCATCAGGTCCATTTGTATTTGGCTCTAAATGCAATAATAGAAACATATAATACAAACTTCTAACCATACAGAAATAAATTAATGTGTTTCATACATAGTAACCATACCTTACAATGTTTACAGTCTAATGTGTTATGATAAAAGACAGAGCCCCCAAACCTTACCTCCAGCTCCTGGAACTCATCATCGTCATCAATGTCATAAGACAGGGTCTGGATCTTTGCATCCTCCACAGCAAGTTCCAGGAACTTGCCATCGGCAAACATCAGCCCATCCTTGGAGGCGGCAGAGGAGCCGGATGCCAAGTCCTCTATGAAGGTGGTCTCACAGCAATCCCCGACTCCATCCCCGCAGGCCCGCAGCATGTTCTCAGAGTACAGGATCAGGTTGGGCTTGAAGCGGGGGTCCATGCCCTGGGGCAGAGCGCTGGGGTTGAGCAGCTGTGGGGGTCCCCCTCCTCCACCGACCCCCTGACCATTCTGCTCCTGCTGGGGGGACAGGTTGACCACCATGTGACCCTGGTACTGGGGGGGCGAGTACACTGACACCAGCCCTTCCTTAGTCTCCACCATCAAGCTGCGGGTGTTGATCAGACCGTTGTGCTTGCAGGAGCCCAGCCCTGCATTCCTTCCTCTCCCAACTGAAGAAGTCGTCCGCTGGTTGGGGGGCTCAGCCTCCACAGCCTGGCTGGAGCCCGACCCCACTCCCTCTCCCGGTCCACTCTCCATCCTGGCTTACAGAGCTGGATTGTTTGATCAAATCCCCTCCTCTTTAAAGGCCACTCTCATAGGGGCCTTGGGTTGGGGAAGGCATGGGATGGCAGGCTGCACTCTCCTGTGGGAGGTCATATTAAAATGGTTGAGCAGATAAAAAGGTATTTTGTATTCAATTTGCATTGTTGTTGTTTTCTTCATCAAAAGCAGTATAAACCCAGACAGAGCTTTAAACCTTTACATGCTTCATCTATTTAGGTTATTGAATTGGTATTTCAAATGAGAAAAACTATTTTTTCAATCAGTTTGGCTTTCTGCCCATTTTCATGTAATCTTGCACTCAGTTGTAAATGTATTTAATTGTGCTGATTTATTTTGGTGAATCCAGCTCAGTCAGAAACATGGCTAGGTAGAGGGTTTAAGAAAAAGTGAAGAGGAGTGTTTTGTCAATTAGCATCCGCCATTTCTGTGAAGATTTAATGGCACAGCTGCCAGTTACAAAACATAAACCCTGCCAAGCATTAAATCCTGAGGTGTTCGTTGCTGCCTAAGGCACTTCTAATTCCCAGCCTACATCACTTTGCATTTTATCTGGTGGGGTGTGTACCAACAAATGCATTTTGTTGGCAAACACACACATGCCCGCATGCGCATACACACGCACGCACACACACACGGACGCACGCATGGATGCACGCACATACACACAAAAACACACACACATACAGTGGCTTGCAAAAGTATTCACCCTCCTTGGCATTTTTTCTATTTTGTTGCCTTACAACCTGGAATTAAAATTGATTTTTGGGAGGTTTGTATCATTTGATTTACACAACATGCCTACCACTTTGAAGATGCAAAATATTTTTTCTTGTGAAACAAACAAGAAATAAGACAAATAAACAGAAAACATGAGCGTGCATAACTATTCACCCCCCCCCCCAAAGTCAATACTTTGTAGAGACACCTTTTGCAGCAATTACAGCTGCAAGTCTCTTGGGGTATAATAATATAATAATATGCCATTTAGCAGACGCTTTTATCCAAAGCGACTTACAGTCATGTGTGCATAAATTTTTACGTATGGGTGGTCCCGGGGATCGAACCCACTATCCTGGCGTTACAAGCGCCATGCTCTACCAATTGAGCTACAGAGGACCACATGTCTCTATAAGCTTGGCACATCTAGCCACTGGGATTTTTGCCCATTCTTCAAGGCAAAACTGCTCCAGCTCCTTCAAGTTGGATGGGTTCCGCTGGTGTACAGCAATCTTTAAGTCATACCACAGATTCTCGATTGGATTGAGGTCTGGGCTTTGACTAGGCCATTCCAAGACATTTAAATGTTTCCCCTTAAACCACTCGAGTGTTGCTTTAGCAGTATGCTTAGGGTCATTGTCCTGCTGGAAGGTGAACCTCCGTCCCAGTCTCAAATCTCTGGAAGACTGAAACAGGTTTCCCTCAAGAATTTCCCTGTATTTAGCGCCATCCATCATTCTGACCAGTTTCCCAGTCCCTGCCGATGAAAAACATCCCCAAAGCATGATGCTGCCACCACCATGCTTCACTGTGGGGATGGTGTTCTCGGGGTGATGAGAGGTGTTGGGTTTGTGCCAGACATAGCGTTTTCCTTGATGGCCAAAAAGCTAAATTTTTGTCTCATCTGACCAGAGTACCTTCTTCCATATGCTTGTGGAGTCTCCCACATGCCTTTCGGCGAACACCAAACATGTTTGCTTATTTTAAGCAATGGCTTTTTTCTGGCCATTCATCCGTAAAGCCCAGCTCTGTGGAGTTTACGGCTTAAAGTGGTCCTATGGACAGATACTCCAATCTCTGCTGTGGAGCTTTGCAGCTCATTCAGGGTTATCTTTGATCTCTTTGTTGCCTCTCTGATTAATGCCCTCCTTGCCTGGTCTGTGAGTTTTGGTGGGCGGCCCTCTCTTGGCAGGTTTGTTGTGGTGCCATATTCTTTCCATGTTTTAATAATGGATTTAATGGTGCTCCGTGGGATGTTCAAAGTTTCAGATTTTTTTTTATAACCCAACCCTGATCTGTACTTCTCCACAACTTTGTCCCTGACCTGTGTGGAAAGCTCCTTGGTCTTCATGGTGCCGCTTGCTTGGTGGTGCCCCTTGCTTAGTGGTGTTGCAGACTCTGGGGCCTTTCAGAACAGGTGTATATATACTGAGATCATGTGACAGATCATGTGACACTTAGATTGCACACAAGTGGACTTTATTTAACTAATTATGTGACTTCTGAAGGTAATTGGTTGCACCAGATCTTATTTAGGGTCTTCATAGCAAAGGGGATGAATACATATGCATGTACCACTTTTCCGTTATTTATTTTTTATAATAATTTGGAACAAGTTATTTTTTCATTTCACTTCAACAATTTGGACTATTTTGTGTATGTCCATCACATGAAATCCAAATAAAAATCCATTTAAATTACATGTTGTAATTTTAGGGATGAATACTTTTGCAAGGCACTGTACACACACAGCACATACGCCTCACCCTCTATCCCTCTCTCAGCCTGCAAGGTTTTGGTTCTCAACCATGCAAATGTAGTCCCTGCGTATGCAGTAACGTTTCATGTCAGAACCATTGATCCCACCATTGCATTATCTATCTGCATGCTCTACCTTGCCAAGGCCTGGAATGAAAAGGCTATTTTTGCTAGGTTCAGCAGTAAACTGTGTGTGCAGGATGAGAAATGGGCCACTGCAGGGGAGGTTCTAATGGACATGACATCCTGGTCAGCTTTTGAGTGTATTGCCACAGACTGTGAGAACAGCTTCCTGTGCAGCACCCTGTGACCAATTAAATGCCTTGCTGAATGTGGGAGGTATTGGGACTTTCTTGGCTTAATTTCAATCATTTATTTGTTTGCTTTTTGTCTTTTGCTGAAGATTTCAACGTGCTGCTTTGCATTCATGGCCTCAGGGAAAGTTAACCAACAGCTTTTAAGCACGTTCTTGCTTTAATTAGCTAATTAAAGGCTCCAGTGGAATTAAAATGGACTGCCACTATTCCCTTTGTATCACCTTCAAAGCTCAAAGCTGAGGTCAAAGCTAAAGCCTATAGGAGGGATAGTCCTTCAACTGTTCAACATCGCAATCTCTATTTATATTATGAGAATATCTAGCTGGTCACGTTTTGGCTCAATGGCAGTAACAACACATTTCTATCTCTGAGCATATGACCATAATTGGCCCTCACAAGACCAAGCTTTTAAAGGCTTAACTCAGCACTGAGCCGCTGAAACCATTTGAGTACATAACTAGCCTTGCAATACAGACAATAATGGGACAGTCATTTTCCTGAAAAGATACTAGATGGGCCACTTTGAAAGGGACTAAAGCTCCCTGTTGACATGAAGTCAATGAATTGAGAATGTGAAGTGAAGTGACAATTGGTCCCCCCTTGCAACACTAAAATACAATGGAAACAGTGAAGATCATTTTTCCATACAATCCAATGACCTCTATTGACATTTTTGTTGGAGATTGGGTCCCATGTAAAGAAGATGAAGGTGTAACATATGAATTTCAGTATGTTTGATAGAAATCCTTATTGTCAGTTATAGGCTATAGGCCTAGCAGTGCCATGTCATGTTAATCACATTTTCTCAGGGCTTTAGAAATACAGAAAAGTATATGTTGGGAAGTTATCAATCAGGCCAGATAATGTTTACATTTTCAAATAATGAGTGTTAGGGTAGCCTACCAGTCGACAACTTAACTTTCCATGAAAGCAATATACAGTATCTCAGTTTGTGGGTTATGTGCAGCGGGCTACGGGTTGGTCAATTTCCTTGAATTTTCATTGTATACACTACCGTTCAAAGGTTTGGGGTCACTTAGACATTTCCTTGTTTTCTATGAAAACATACATGAAATGAGTTTGAATAGGAAATATAGCAAAATGAATAGGAAATGTAGTCATTGACAAGGTTAGAAATAATTATTTTTAATTGAAATAATAATTGTGTCCTTCAAACTATGCTTTCGTCAATCCTCCATTTGCAGCAATTACAGCCTTGCAGACCTTTGGCATTCTAGCTGTCAATTTGTTGAGGTAATCTGAAGAGATTTCACCCCATGCTTTATGAAGCACCTCCCACAAGTTGGATTGGCTTGATGGGCACTTCTTACGTACCATACGGTCAAGCTACTCCCACAACAGCTCAATAGGGTTGAGATCCGGTGACTGTGCTGGCCACTCCATTATAGACAGAATACCAGCTGACTGCTTCTTCCCTAAATAGTTATTGCATAGTTTGGAGCTGTGCTTTGGGTCATTGTCCTGTTGTAGGAGGAAATTGGCTCCAATCAAGCGCCGTCCACAGGGTATGGCATGGTGTTGCAGAATGGAGTGATAGCCTTCCTTCTTCAAGATCCCTTTTACCCTGTACAAATCTCCCACTTTACCACCACCAAAGCACCCCCAGACCATCACATTGCCTCCACCATGCTTGCCAGATGGCATCAAGCACTCCTCCAGCATCTTTTAATTTGGTCTGCGTCTCACAAATGTTCTTCTTTGTGATCCGAACACCTCAATCTTTGATTCGTCTGTCCATAACACTTTTTTTCCCAATCTTCCTCTGTCCAGTGTCTGTGTTATTTTGCCCATCTTAATCTTTTATTTTTTTTGGCCAGTCTGAGATATGGCTTTTTCTTTGCAACTCTGCCTAGAAGGTCAGCATCCCGGAGTCTCCTCTTCACTGTTGACGTTGAGACTGGTGTTTTGCGGGTACAGTGATCCCTCGCCACTTCGCGGTTCACTTATCGCGGATTCGCTATTTCGCGGATTTTCATAATGCATTTTTTTTTTTTTGGTGCATTGTGCTCTGCATTCTGATTCGCTAAAAACTCACTCCCGCTTCTTGTATCAAAACATGCTACGAATTGTGCTATCATTTTGTCGTCTCGTGCAGTTATGTGTACGTACATAAAACAGCTTGGCAAATTTACATTAAGTTGGCCAAATTATCTTGTAATTTCGAACATCTCCTAATGAAATGGGACCCTTTGATGAGCCGTTCGTTACAGTTCTCCAACGTAATCGATGGTGGCATGTCGGTGTACAAGGATCTTTTTGCAAAGAAGAAAAAAGAGCGACAACAGCTGCCTATCACTATGTTCTTCTCCCGAACAAACACACCTGCACCGCGGGCTTCAGAAGAAGAGAACACTGCAGAGCGCAGTCAGGATGCAGCGGCCCAGTCTGAAGAGCAGTGAAACGGCCTACACGTGAGTCACTGTATTTGTATACATGTAATAGTTGCTAATTGTAAAAAAAAAAAAGTTTTCTATTTCGCGGATTTCACTTATCGCGGGTCATTTTCGGAACGTAACCCCCGCGATAAACGAGGGATTACTGTACTATTTAATTAAGCTTCCAGTTGAGGACCTGTGAGGCGTCTGTTTCTCAAACTAGGCACTCCAATGTATTTGTCCTCTTGTTCAGTTGTGCACCGGAGCCTCCCACTCCTCTTTCTATTCTGGTTAGAGACAGTTTGTGCTGTTCTGTGAAGGGAGTAGTACACAGCATTGTACGAGATCTTCAGTTTCTTGGCAATTTCTCGCATGGAATAGCCTTCATTTCTCAGAACAAGAATAGACTGACGAGTTTCAGAAGAAAGTTATTTGTTTCTAGCCATTTTGAGCCTGTAATCGAACCCACAATTGCTGATGCTCCAGATACTCAAATAGTCTCAAGAAGGCCAGTTTTATTGCTTCTTTAATTAGCACAACAGTTTTCAACTGTGCTAACATAATTGCAAAAGGGTTTTCTAGTGATCAATCAGCCTTTTAAAATGATAAACTTGGATTAGCAAACACAACGTGCCATTGGAACACAGGACTGATGGTTGCTGATAATGGGCCTCTGTACACCTATGTAGATATTCCATTACAAATCAGCCGTTTCCAGCTACAATAGCCATTTATAACATTAACAATGTCTACACTGTATTTCTGATCAATTTTATGTTATTTTAAATGGACAAAAAATAGCTTTTCTTTCAAAAACAAGGACATTTCTAAGTGACCCCAAACTTTTGAACGGTAGTGTAAATCGTGCATGCAATGCTGGTTCAGTAAAATAACCTAGTCCATTTGAAATGAATTATAGTGTAAACTAATCCAAGTGTAGGCCATGACACATGGTGAATGGAGAAGTAGGCTAAACGTGGTCAGCACCGGATCAAAATAGCAGCAAGAAGTCTCCTCCGGGTGAACTGTCCATTGTGCTGTCATTCAAGGTCCTTTATTTACCTTGTTTGTAATGAGCATGGGACGGTCCCCAGGGCCCAGACATCCATCACTCATCTTGAAACAGAATCTGCCTTATATGCTATACAGCCCACGCGGAGATGCGGCAATATCGTTGATGTTATTGTGAAACATGAAGCATATGTATTCAAAAACGCTAGTAGCCTACCCTTTCGGTGTCGTTTTATCAAATTAATCCGCATCGCCCAAAAAAACGAATCAATGAAAATACCAACTGGGCAAAAACTGGTTGCATCAACGTTGTTTCCACGTCATTTCAACAACAACAAAATACACCTGATGACGTTGAATCAACGTGGAAAACTGATTGGATTTGCAAAAAGTCATCAACATAAGGGAATTTCGTATTTTTTTCACCCAACCTTTAACCTAAATCCAGTGACATAGTGACATTTTTGTTGATTTCACGTTGAATTCACATTAGTTTACATCTCAACCTAATGTAAATCAAAACTAGACGTTGAAATGACGTATTTTCCCAGTGTCTTAACATTTATAGGCTTGGTTATGTTCTCCGCAGTCTCAATTCTTTAAAAACTAATGTCGTGAATAAAATGGACAAATGTAGGCTATCCTTATATTTGAATTGTGAATAATTTACGAAGACAGTATTATTCGGTTATGTGCTGGTGTTATTTTGGTAGTGTCATCTTGGTGCAATCATTCATTGCTGTAACCTACCTACAAGTTCGTGATCTGACTGGCAAGGCATTCACACACACTTACCTTCCAAGGTGAAAGGGCGTTCTGCGGCGAATAGGCTGGATCCCGTGGGAAACATAAGTGGACCGAGGATTTAACAATCCGTCAGCGCTCGTTCCATTCTCTGGTGATTCTCTACAGGCTATCCCATATACATCTAGCCAGAACTCCGAGTCTCTGCCTAATCTGCCAAAAAGTGTTAAACCCAAGCCTCAACAGTCCGATTTCCACCCTCCACTTTTCCGAAAAGCAGAGTGAAAAACATCTGTCAATTACACTTTTCTTTTGTGTGCCTGCAATGGGGGTGTTGCAGTTGGCTTCTGCTCAGATTGGATGAATCCAGCGGAGACATATGCATCAGCATACAAGCTACAGACCTACCACAAGATGAGCATCTTACTTGTGAAGCGAAGGCGGCTGCACTGTGCTTTGTATGTGAAAGTGTCGAAAAGCAGCCTTTCAGACCTTACCTAGGCTACCAGTCTAGTTTTGGGTGAAGGTACCAAGCAAATGGGACAGTTTACCCCATGGTCCTAAAGAATGCGGGGTCTTTCAACTCGTTTACATACTTTTTCGTGCTGAAATATAGGGCTGCCATCAATATCAATGAACCATGTTTTGGTAACCCATCTGATACTATTATAGTAGGTCAATCCTATACTGCATTTTATATTGACTCACAAATATGACAATGTAATATAATGTGATTGTTGAAAGGGGCATTATTGACCTCAGTTTCTAGCTCGCTGTTGCTTGTCATATCAAATTATACTATGCTGCCCCCAGGTGTATCTGTGCTCGAACAACAGGGGAAGAGCTGCTACTTTAAATCTTACTGAATTTCTTGTTGAACAGAAATTCAATTCAAAGATTAAATAATTTTTGCATTTATTTGCATATAGTCTTTTGACATCTAAAAGACAATGTATTTCAGCACTAGACAGCTCCAATTTACAGAGAAAATAGGGTGTGAATTAAGCTAAGCAAAAAAGAAAAATCATGTGATTATGAAATCGTGTAAACATCCTGATTGAAGTGTGACCAATCAGCTTCAAATATCAGCTTGATTGATTTTGCTGATTTATTCTAATCAAATGCTTTCCTTCAAGATCTACATGGATGCATGAGCTTGTTGTAATGTATTTATGTTTTCCACATTTTGTTGTGTTAGAGCCTGAATTTAAAATGGATTGATAACATTTAGATTTTTCTGTCACTGGCCTACACACAATACCGCTTTAATGTCAAAGTGGAATGATATCGTTATGGCGAGCCTAAATAATTTCAGTAGTAAAAATGTGCTTAACAAGTCACATAATTAGTTGCATGGACTCACTCTGTGTGCAATAATAGTGTTTAACATGATTTTTGAATGACTACCTCATCTCTCTACCCCACACATCTGTAAGGTCCCTCAGTCGAGCAGTGCATTTCAAACACAGATTGAACCACAAAGACCAGGGAGGTTTTCCAATGCCACGCAAAGAAGGGCACCTATTGGTAGATGGTAAAAATACAGAAGAGTAGACATTGAATATCCCTTTGAGTATGGTGAAGTTATTAATTACACTTTGGATGGTGTATTAATACTCCCAGTCACTACAAAGATACAGGCGTCCTTCCTAGCTCAGTTGCCAGAGAGGAAGGAAACCGCTCAGGGATTTCACCATGAGCCCAATTATGAATTTAAAACAGTTACAGAGTTTAATGGCTGTGATAGGAGAAAACTGAGGATGGATCAAAAATATTGTAGTTACTCCACTATAGTAACCTAATTGACAAAGTGAAAAGAAGGAAGGCTGTACAGAATACAAATATTCCAAAACATGCATCCTGTTTGCAACAAGACACTAAAGTAATACTGCAAAAAATGTGGCAAAGCAATTACCTTTTTGTCCTGAATACAAAGTGTTATGTTTGAGGCAAATCCAATACAACACATTACTGAGTACCACTCTCCATATTTTCAAGCATAGTGGTGGCTGCATCTTGTTATGGGTATGCTTGTAATCGTTAAGGACTGGGGAGTTTTTCAGGATAAAAAATAAATGGAATGGAGCTAAGCACAGGTAAAATCCTAGAGGAAAATCTGGTTCAGTCTGCTTTACTCCAGACACTGGGAGATGAATTCACCTTTCAGCAGGACAATAACCTAAAACACAAGGCCAAATCTACACTGGAGTTGCTTACCAAGAAAACAGTGAATATTCCTGAGTGGCCGAGTTACAATATTGACTTAAATCTACTTGAAAATCTATGGTAAGACCTGAAAATGGTTGTCTACCAGTGATCAACAACCAATTTGACAGAGCTTGAAGAATTTTGAAAAGAATAATGGGCAAATGTTGCACAATCCAGGTGTGGAAAGCGCTTAGAGACTTACCCAGAAAGACTCATAGCTGTAATTGCTGCCAAAGGTGCTTCTACACAGGGGTGTGAATACTTAGGTAAATTAGATATTTCTATATTTCATTTTCAATAAATTAGCAAACATTTCTAAAAACATGTTTTCACTTTGTCATTATGTAGTATTGTGTGTAGATGGGTAAAAAATAAACACAACAAAATGTGGAATAGGTCAAGGGGTGTGCATACCTTCTGAAGGCACTGTACATGCATAGGTCCCCACCTACTACATTGACTTCTTACCATTAAGCTATGCCCTAACCCAAATCTCCATTAGAGTCTGTCTGGATGATTCTCCATATTCTGACATGACAATCAAGTTCTTAGTGCCACCAGAAATTGATCATCACTCTTATTTGTACTAAATAACAATTGTTATTGTGGCTAGTACATTTATTGTGGAGGTTGTGTACACCCATAGAGGGCAGTAAGCGCTAGGGAAGCTACGTACGTCACCATTAACTGATAGAACAAGAGATCAGAAATTCTGAGAAGTGTCCAGCTGCATACTGTGTGCACTGAAGGCATGTGCGTGTGTCTCAGATGTGTTAATTTTTTTGTGAATTATTGTTTTTATAGGATCACATCAAAGGATGGTTGCCAAGATGGCGCTGACAGACACGGTCACACTGTTTCGAGCTCCTACCCAACATTGCAGGATTTAGTTTTTTTGTGTTACTTCTTACATTATTTGCTCAGAACGTTTCTAGTATTATTACCTACAGCCGAAAATAACTTTGGGATATTAGATCGGTGTTCACTCACCAGAAATTCAACCAGAAACTCGACTTCCCTGGCCTGGATCCTTTGTTTGAACTTCCAGCCCCATTCATCCAGGGTGCTAAACCAAAACGTTGACGAATGAGAAGAGGGAGGAGAAGTGGGGTTCTAGTCAGACTCATGCGACGAGCAAACCATCCACCACTTCCAAGTATATTACTCACTAACGTTCAGTCCCTGGGCAATAAAGTAGACGAGGTCAAGGTGAGGATCTCCTTCCAGAGAGACATAAAGGACTGTAACAAACTCTGTTTTACGGAATCATGGCTCTCTCCGTTCATCGCGCGGACAGGAAGAAGGAACTCTCTGTGAAACACAAAGGTGGAGGGTTATTTCTCATGATTAACAACTCATGGTGTGATTGTGGTAACGTACAGGAAGTCCTTGTTCTCCTGATCTGGAATACCTCACCATCAAATGCAGACCACATTACAATTGCCGTGTATATTCCCCCCCAAGCCGACACTGCGACGGCTCTCAAGGTACTACACTGCACTTTGTGCAAACTGGAAACAGCATTTATTGTAGCTGGGGACTTTAATATAGGAAATCTCCTGAAACGCTCCTGTGGTGCACGCGGAGAGAACACACTTGACCATTTGTTAAAACCCTTCTGGGACGGACTACAAGGCCCTCCCTTTGGCAAATCAGCAAAACTGAAGGTGCGAACCACCGCATTAACGATGGCAAGGTGATTGTGAACACGGACGTGTACAAACCGACCAGCTACGACCTCCATAAAGTAATCAAAGAAGCAAAACAACAGTACAGGGGCCAAGTGGAGTTGCAATTCAACGGCTCAGACACAAGACGCATGTGGCAGAGACTTCAGACAATCACAGATTATAAAGGGAAAGCCAGCCATGTCGCGGACACAGACACCTTGCTCCCGGACAAGCTAAACACCTTCTTTGCCCGCTTTGAGGAAAACAACACAGAGCTGCCGACGTGGGCCCCCGGCACTCACGAGGACTGCGTGCTCCCGATCTCCGAGGCCGACGTGAGTAAGACATTTAAGCGTGTTAAACCTCACAAGGCTGTCGGCCCAAACGGCATCCCAAGCCGCGTCCTCAGAGCATGTGCAGACCAGCTGGCTGGAGTGTTTACGAACAAATTCAATCTCTCCCTATCCCAGTCCATTGTACCCACAGTCCATTGTCCCCAGTTCAAAATGTCCACCACTGTTCCTGTACCCAAGAAAGAGAACATAACTGTACTAAATTACTATCACTGCATAGCACTCACTTCTGTCATCATGAAGTGCTATGGAGGCTAGTTAAGGCTCATATAACCTCCACCTTACCCAACAATTTGCATACAGCCCCAACAGATCCACGGATGACACAATCACCATTGCACTGCACACTGCCCTATTCCACCTGGACAAGAGGAATACCTATGTAAGAATGATGTTAATCTACCACAGCTCAGCCTTCAACACCATAGTGCCCTCCAAGCTCATCACTAAGCTCAGGGCCCTGGGACTGAACCCCTCCCTTTGCAACTGGGTTCTAGACTTCCTGATGGGCCAATCCCAGGTGGTGAAGGTAGGCAACAACACCTCTGCCACGCTGATCCTCAACACGGGGCCCCACAGGGGCGACTTACAAATCCAGAGCGACTTACAAATAGGTGCATTCACCTTATAGCCAGTGGGATAACCACTTTACAATGTTATTTTATTTTATTTTATTATTATTTTATTTTTTTGGGGGGGGTGGGTTGGGGTAAGGGGGAGGTAGAAGGATTACTTTATCCTATCCCAGGTATTCCTTAAAGAGGTGGGGTTTCAAATGTCTCCGGAAGGTGGTGAGTGACTCCGCTGTCCTGGCGTCGTGAGGGAGCTTGTTCCACCATTGGGGTGCCAGAGCAGCGAACAGTTGATGACACAACAGTGGTAGGCCTGATTACCAACAATGACGAGACAGTCTACAGGAAGAAGGTGAGAGCCCTGGCTGAGTGGTGCCAGGAAAATAACCTCTCCCTCAATGTCAACAAAATTAAGGATTGTGGACTACAGAAGACAATAGAGAGAGCACGCCCCCATCCACATCGATGGGGCCGCAGTGCAGAGGGTCAAAAGCTTAAAGTTCCTCGGCATGCACATCACGGAGGACCTGAAATAGTTCCTTCACACAGTGTGGTGAAGAAGGCGCAACAGCGCCTCTACGACCTCAGGAGGCTGAATAAATTTGTCTTGGCCCCTAAGACAAATTGTGGTCCTCTGTAGCTCAATTGGTAGAGCATGGCGCTTGTAATGCCAGGGTAGTGGGTTCGATCCCCGGGACCACCCATACATTAAAATGTATGCACACATGACTGTAAGTCGCTTTGGATAAAAGCGTCTGCTAAATGGCATATTATATTATTATATTATAAGACCGTCATGAACTTCTACAGATGCACCATCTAGAGCATTCTGTCGGCTGTATTATCATCAAGGACCTTAGCCACCCGAGCCACAACCTGTTCACCCCGCTACCATCTAGAAGGCAGAGACAGTACAGGTGCATCAAAGCTGGGACTGACAGACTGATGAACAGCTTCTATCTCCAGGCCATCAGACTGTTAAACAGTCACCACTAGCTGGCCTCCGCCCAGTGCCCTTCCCTGAACCTTAGACACTGTGACTAGCCGGCTATCACCCGGTACTCTACCCTGCACCTTAGAGACTGCTGCCATATGTACATAGAGTCATTGAACACTGGTCAATTTAATAATGTTTACATACTGTTTTACCCTATTTATACAGTGCATTTGGAAAGTATTCAGACCCCTTAACTTTCTCCACATTTTGTTACATTACAGCCTTATTCTAAAATGGATTCAATTGTTTTTCCCCCTCATCAATCTACACACAATACCCCATAATGACAAAGCAAAAACAGGTTTTTAGAAATGTGGGCAAATTTATTACAAATAAAACAACAAAAAACAAAAAATAGAAATACCTTATTTGCATTAGTACTCAGACCGTTTCCTCAGTACTTTGTTGAAGCACCTTTGGCATGACTATTCTAGTCATGGCTCATCCTATATAACTACTGCTATACATACCTTTTCTATTCATATACTGTCCATACACACATTCACATACATATACAGTGGGGGAAAAAAGTATTTAGTCAGCCAACAATTGTGCCAGTTCTCCCACTTAAAAAGATGAGAGAGGCCTGTAATTTTCATCATAGGTACACGTCAACTATGACAGACAAAATGAGAAAAAAAAATCCAGAAAATCACATTGTAGGATTTTTAATTAATTAATTTGCAAATTATGGTGGGAAATAGGTATTTGGTCAATAACAAAAGTTTCTCAATACTTTGTTATATACCCTTTGTTGGCAATGACACAGGTCAAACGTTTTCTGTAAGTCTTCACAAGGTTTTCACACACTGTTGCTGGTATTTTGGCCCATTCCTCCATGCAGATCTCCTCTAGAGCAGTGATGTTTTGGGGCTGTCGCTGGGCAACACAGACTTTCAACTCCCTCCAAAGATTTTCTATGGGGTTGAGATCTGGAGACTGGCTAGGCCACTCCAGGACCTTGAAATGCTTCTTACGAAGCCACTCCTTCGTTGCCCGGGTGGTGTGTTTGGGATCATTGTCATGCTGAAAGACCCAGCCACGTTTCATCTTCAATGCCCTTGCTGATGGAAGGAGGTTTTCACTCAAAATCTCACGATACATGGCCCCATTCATTCTTTCCTTTACACGGATCAGTCGTCCTGGTCCCTTTGCAGAAAAACAGCCCCAAAGCATGATGTTTCCACCCCCATGCTTCACAGTAGGTATGGTGTTCTTTGGATGCAACTCAGCATTCTTTGTCCTCCAAAAAGGCGAGTTGAGTTTTACCAAAAAGTTCTATTTTGGTTTCATCTGACCATATGACATTCTCCCAATCCTCTTCTGGATCATCCAAATGCACTCTAGCAAACTTCAGACGGGCCTGGACATGTACTGGCTTAAGCAGGGGGACACGTCTGGCACTGCAGGATTTGAGTCCCTGACGGCGTAGTGTGTTACTGATGGTAGGCTTTGTTACTTTGGTCCCAGCTCTCTGCAGGTCATTCACTAGGCCCCCCCGTGTGGTTCTGGGATTTTTGCTCACCGTTCTTGTGATCATTTTGACCCCATGGGATGAGATCTTGCGTGGAGCCCCAGATCGAGGGAGATTATCAGTGGTCTTGTATGTCTTCCATTTCCTAATAATTGCTCTCACAGTTGATTTCTTCAAACCAAGCTGCTTACCTATTGCAGATTCAGTCTTCCCAGCCTGGTGCAGGTCTACAATTTGGTTTCTGGTGTCCTTTGACAGCTCTTTGGTCTTGGCCATAGTGGAGTTTGGAGTGTGACTGTTTGAGGTTGTGGACAGGTGTCTTTTATACTGATAACAAGTTCAAACAGGTGCCATTAATACAGGTAACGAGTGGAGGACAGAGGAGCCTCTTAAAGAAGAAGTTACAGGTCTGTGAGAGCCAGAAATCTTGCTTGTTTGTAGGTGACCAAATACTTATTTTCCACCACAATTTGCAAATAAATTCATTAAAAATCCTACAATGTGATTTTCTGGATTTTTTTTCCTCAATTTGTCTGTCATAGTTGACGTGTACCTATGATGAAAAAAAACAGGCCTCTCTCATATTTTTAAGTGGGAGAACCTGCACAATTGGTGGCTGACTAAATACTTTTTTCCCCACTGTATTTGTATTCTGGACTCTGGTCCAGAAGCTAATTTCCTGCAATTCTCTTAATTTTGCCATGGGGTTTGTACTGTGTATTTAAATACTGTATTCTCAACATAGCTCATTCTAATCTTTCTACTACTGTACATTGCATTTTAGTTACACTGTTTATACACACCGCATATTTATTTATATACAGGATTCTTGACATAGCTCACTCTAATATATCTACTGCTGTACATATCACTCATAGTATATCTTGTGTAAATTCATCCGGTGTATATACAGTGGGGGAAAAAAGTATTTAGTCAGCCACCAATTGTGCAAGTTCTCCCACTTATAAAGATGAGCGAGGCCTGTAATTTTCATCATAGGTGCACGTCAACTATGACAGACAAATTGAGGAAAATAAATCCAGAAAATCACATTGTAGGATTTTTTATGAATTTATTTGCAAATTATGGTGGAAAATAAGTATTTGGTCACCTACAAACAAGCAAGATTTCTGGCTCTCACAGACCTGTAACTTCTTCTTTAAGAGGCTCCTCTGTCCTCCACTCGTTACCTGTATTAATGGCACCTGTTTGAACTTGTTATCAGTATAAAAGACACCTGTCCACAACCTCAAACAGTCACACTCCAAACTCCACTATGGCCAAGACCAAAGAGCTGTCAAAGGACACCAGAAACCAAATTGTAGACCTGCACCAGGCTGGGAAGACTGAATCTGCAATAGGTAAGCAGCTTGGTTTGAAGAAATCAACTGTGAGAGCAATTATTAGGAAATGGAAGACATACAAGACCACTGATAATCTCCCTCGATCTGGGGCTCCACGCAAGATCTCATCCCATGGGGTCAAAATGATCACAAGAACGGTGAGCAAAAATCCCAGAACCACACGGGGGGGCCTAGTGAATGACCTGCAGAGAGCTGGGACCAAAGTAACAAAGCCTACCATCAGTAACACACTACGCCGCCAGGGAATCAAATTCTGCAGTGCCAGACGTGTCCCCCTGCTTAAGCCAGTAAATGTCCAGGCCCGTCTGAAGATTGCTAGAGTGCATTTGGATGATCCAGAAGAGGATTGGGAGAATGTCATATGGTCAGATGAAACCAAAATAGAACTTTTTGGTAAAAACTCAACTTGTCGTGTTTGGAGGACAAAGAATGCTGAGTTGCATCCAAAGAACACCATACCTACTGTGAAGCATGGGGGTGGAAACATCATGCTTTGGGGCTGTTTTTCTGCAAAGGGACCAGGACGACTGATCCGTGTAAAGGAAAGAATGAATGGGGCCATGTATCGTGACATTTTGAGTGAAAACCTCCTTCCATCAGCAAGGGCATTGAAGATGAAACATGGCTGGGTATTTCAGCATGACAATGATCCCAAACACACTGCCCGGGCAACGAAGGAGTGGCTTCGTAAGAAGCATTTCAAGGTCCTGGAGTGGCCTAGCCAGTCTCCAGATCTCAACCCCATAGAAAATCTTTGGAGGGGAGTTGAAAGTCCGTGTTGCCCAGCGACAGCCCCAAAACATCACTGCTCTAGAGGAGATCTGCATGGAGGAATGGGCCAAAATACCAGCAACAGTGTGTGAAAACCTTGTGAAGACTTACAGAAACATTTGACCTGTGTCATTGCCAACAAAGGGTATATAACAAAGTATTGAGTAACTTTTGTTATTGACCAAATACTTATTTTCCAGCATAATTTGCAAATAAATTCATTAAAAATCCTACAATGTGATTTTCTGGATTTTTCTTTCTCATTTTGTCTGTCATAGTTGACGTGTACATATGATGAAAATTACAGGCCTCTCTCATCTTTTTAAGTGGGAGAACTTGCACAATTGGTGGCTGACTAAATACTTTTTTTCCCCACTGTACATATAGATTGCATTTGGTTACATTACTGTTACAGTGCTATTTGGGTTGTTAACTGGATTCGTTCCGACATTTCTTGATTTCTTGTGTTTTTTTTATTGAATTTGTATTATTTGTGTAATTCTTTTACATTTTACTGCATTGTTAGGAGCTAGTAACATAAGCATTTCGCTGCACCCACAATTACATCTGCTAAACTGTGTACGCGACCAATAAACTTTGATTTGATTTGATTTTGGAAATACAATCAATAAAAAAATTGCAGAGGCAGGACTCGATGTGGGTCAGACGAGGGATTTAGTGCTGAGGTAGATCTGGGTGTCGTCGGCGTTACAGTGGAAGTTAAGGTTGAAGTGACGGAGAATCTGACCAAGGGGGAGGATGTAGATAATGAAGAGTAAGAGGCCCAGCACAGAGCCCTGGGGGACACCCTGAGTGACATCAGCGGAGTCAGAGGTATGGCCATTGAGGCAAATGTAGGGGGTCCGGGCAGTTACCATATGGTGTGTTGCACTGGTTTTGCGATATCAGATAGTCAAACCCAGTGGCGGCTCCTGAAAAAATTCTCAGGAGGGGCAATTTTTCTGATGATTTAGGTGACCTACACACATTTTAAAAAAGATATGTCCAGCAACAACATGAAGACAGGGGCAGCATATAAGTCAATACCAGAAGCATTTATTGACTGATCTGGGGAGATGGATTCCAGTTTCTGTGACAGATTATAAATAATCTCTGATGCCTTTGTTATATTAGCTTTTGGTTGAATGTACTGTCGTAGTAAATATATAATGTTATAGCTTGGTCTGACTAAAATCTTGTGCATGACCCATTTTGTGTTGGGCGTTTGTTTTCAATCAATGCTGTTCCTATCCTATAACAATGGACAAAAGAGTCCTATCTTGTCAGCCTTGTCAGCAGGTGGCCAAGGACAACACCCACGCCATAGGTCTCTCAGTTCTTCCAACTCACGAGTTCTTGCTCTGAGGACACACACACACACACACATCATCACTGATAACACACACACACACACACATCATCACTGTTAAACACACACACACACACACATCATCACTGTTAAACACACACACACACACACACAAAAATCCCCTCTCTTTAGGCTGAACATTTGAAGACAGAGAACCCGACTCAGAGCCAATGCAACAGTGGAGGGGACCTCGCCCAACTCATCAGGACCAATCAGAAGATCAGAACTACTAGATTCAACCTACATCATTTATTGTATAAAATGTCAGCACACAATGTTTTCGGGGCTCTCTTCAGATAGCTCCCTAAGAGTTTGACGAACGAGTCCGTGCACGCGATTCCAGATATCTTTACCTCTGAATAAACTGCCTTTATTATACCATATCGACCCTGTCCAAAGTCTCTACTTGGTCTCAGTTCTCCAGTAAACTTGTGATTATCAACAGTACACAACGGTAACAAACAATTGGGGGAACTCACGGGGCAGATAGTAAGGTCGCAGTGACACAGAAAGCAGTTCAATGTCGGGGCTCGGGGTACAGAGTCGCTCTCTTACCAGGATCGATTTTCCCTGTGACTGTCAGATCGAGGTCCGCTCCGACCAGGGTGAAGCCGGCCGGCTCCACTTCTCTGTCCGGGACTCTGTCATCCAGCCAAGTCTCCCAGCTGTATTGGATTCCGCTGCCAGCAACGTTTTCATTATTTAGTCCGTTCGTAGCGGGTATGTACACGATCAACAAGATCAGTCCAAAACCCACCACTGGAAATCCATGGTTGGCAGAATGTTTGTAAACTAAGTGTACAAATTAAAAACATAAAATAACGCCACTAAGTGTACAAATTAAAAACATAAAATAACGCCACATTGCAGGTCGCAACAGAGACGCTGCTAGCCGCTATTTGCTTAGTTACGTTCATGGTTACGTCACGTATGACGAAAGCGCGTAAGTGCAAGCCCACAGACACCCATAGAGAATGTATTGAAAGCTTTGAAATTTGAAAAAAATAGATTTTACATGACAGGCTATGAGAGACTTCTGGGCGATTTTCAACCTGACTGAAATCGCCCAAAAACGGGCGGGGCCATTTGAAGCACGACTTTAGCCTGATTTGACATTTAGTGGCAGTCAGATCAGATTACAACACTGATAACTACTGTTGCCGTGATATAATTGATTAGAAAAAAAATCCCTTCCTTTTCCCGTTTGGCAGTGCGTCGCCCATATCGCCCTATTGAACAGGCCGTCCCTGGTCAAACCCATATTGACCAGGCCACACCCACCAAACAGGAGCAAGCGTAAATGCTGTTGAAGAACGGTGCGCACCGTTTTGGGGAAACATGTTTAGTACAAACCGTCACGCAATGTAGCAAAAGATGAAGCGAACTGATGCCGCATTCACGTCATGTCGGGAACTCGTAAATACGACCTTCCCACTGGAAAAAATGCACTTGAACGTCCCTTCAACTCGTAATTACGACTAGGAAACTCAGGTATGATCTCTAGACCCAGATGTTTCCCACATGCTGAACTCTGATGTCACGCACCACTGAAAATGGCAACAAACTTGACCGCGATTTCGGATGTCAATGGTGAGAATGGTTCTTGAGTTCCTTCCGCGCTCCGAACACGTGAACACTCCAAGTCGTTCCTCCGATCACTCTGACATGATGTGAATGCGGCAGCAACACACCCCTGAAACTGGGTCAAGTGGGCGGGGCTACATAAGGTGAACTTTACCAGGAAGTGACTGCCCCTCAACCTTTTTTTGAGTTTTTGTTTGGTCTTCAATGGGCAAAAACGTATTGCAATGGTCTTCAAGCGCAAAAACATAATAAAAGGCATCTGGCAGAAGTAAATTCATTCACAAACAAAAATATACACTCAAGGCCAGTTTATTATGTACACCCATCTAGTACCGGGTCAGACCCCCCCATTGCCTCCAGAACAGCCTGAATTCTTCGGGGCATGGATTCTACAAGGTGTCGGAAACGTTCCACAGGGATGATGGTCCATGCTAAAGCGATGGCATCACGCAGTTGCTGCAGATTGGACGGTGGTACATTCATGTTGCAAACAGCCAATTCCATCTCATCCCAAAGATGCTCTATAGGGTTTGGTCAGCAACCATGTTCAGATAACCTGTGGCGTTCAATTGTTGCTCAGTTGGTATCAAGGTACCTAATGTGTGCCAGGAAAACATTCCCCACACCAGTACACCACTGCCACCAGCCTGTTCCGTTGACACCAGGCAGGATGGGTCCATGGACTCATGCTGCTTACACTAAATCCTGACTCTGCCATCAGCATGATCCAACAGGATTAGGATTTGGTGGACCAGGCGATGTTTTTCCACTCCTCAACTGTCCAGTGTTGGCGATCGCGTGCCCACTGGAGCTGCTTCTTCTTATTTTTAGCTGATAGGAGTGGAACCCGGTGTGGTCGTCTGCTGCAATAGCCCATCCATGTCAAGGATCGACGAGTTGTGCGTTCCGAGATACCGTTATGCACACCACTGTTATTTGTCTGTTTATGGCTCACCTGTTAGCTTGCATGATTCTTGCCATTCTCCTTCGACCTCTCTCACAAATCAGCTGTTTTCGCCCACAGGACTGCCGCTGACTGAATGTTTTTTGTTTGTCGCACCATTCTCTGTAAACCCTAGACACCGTCGTGCATGAAAAGCCCAGGAGGGCGGACGTTTCTGAGATACTGGATCCGGCGCGCCTGGCACCGACGATCATACCACGCTCAAAGTCACTTAGGCGGATTGTTATGGCTGCATTAACAGCAGGCAAAGAAACAATTTTGCCCATTCTAACGTTCAATTGAACTGTAACTAAATGCCTCAATGCCTGTCTGCCGGCTTTATATAGCAAGCCAAGGCCACGTGGGAGTGAACCATTTTCGTGAATGGGTTCGTGTACCTAATAAACTGGCCGGTGAGTGTACTGTTATGTATCTTAAAAGACAGCACATTTTATGATATAATCGTGAAGCCTATTTCAAAACATTAGGGGGTGGCAGCAATACACGGGATGGGTCTGCCATAAAACCCACAGAATAATAATTATAATAAAACATTAGGGTCGAGAGGCTATATGGACAAGCCTGGTGCCCAAAATGTATGACATGCGCAGCGAGAGTGGATGCCGCTTTCAAGACAACTTGGAACTCGGAAACTCGCTCCGAGTTTCCCCACTTGGAAAATATCAGAATCGAACACAGCCATAGATTCAATTCAGTCAGTTGTCCAAATGAGCCCTCCCCAGCTAGCTAGTTTATGCTTGTGGCTAGAAACTTCAATGAGAATTTCAAACTTGTCTGCCGAAGCTGGGACTTTTTACAAAAATGTAAACATTAATGCCGTAGATTTACATTTTCTGTGAAAATCACTACAATAAATGTGCTTTAGCTGTCACCATGGCCTGATATTGGCTACACTATCTAGATGATTCCTTCTGCTTACTGCAGGATAGCAGTGCTCGGCAAGCGGGAGCAAAGGACTGCGCCCCATATTGTTGTGTTGCCGGCTTGCAATTCATTTTACTGACACAAAAAGATCTGATCATGTTGAAAGAACTTCTTCTTCGATGAGGTTTAATGGCGGTTGGCATCCAATTTGTTGCATTACCGCCACCTACTAGACTGGTGTACAACTCCCTTATATTTTGCTTGAAAAATAAAATAAAATAAAGAAATACCCTACCATCTAACACCACACTCACAAATTCAAAATTATTATTAATAATGAACACCACCCTACTCCACTATTTAAATATATTCATTCCTACCTCATGCCCTCAACCTGAGATGATGGAACATCACCACTTAACACTCCCTGTAACTCTTCTGATGTCAAGTCTCGCACACCCAAATACCTCTCTGCAGCTGCCACCACAACCTCAATTTTCTTAGACTTATGTTCCATCCCTGCAGTACAATTAATAACCATTGCTATAAAATGCTAAAAATCCAATCTTACTGAAACATGTATCACTTGTTGTCCTATACCTCTGCATTGGTACATCTCTACTACTCTCACCACTCCTCCCCCTTGACCCGTCTTCCTCTACTTTCTTCACTGCCTCAGCATATGACAACTTCTTCACTACTCTTACCCTGGAAACCTCAACCTGCCTCTCTCGCACAAGACATTTCTGATCCCGATGACATAACTTCACTTTATCAGGCAAAGACTCAACTTCAAAACTCAAAAGAACAGACAATGACTCCTGTTTCCCCACTCTCGCCCCCCTGTTTGTGTCGCACCAAACGACGAGCATCACACACACCGGAAATCTTCCCCTTCAGTTGGTCAACTTTTCCATTTACTGCTACCCCAGTAATCACTCCTTTCAATGGCGCCCTTTTCTTGAGAACGAAACAATTCACCATTCTTTCCCCCGTTTGTCTAAATCTGAGCGCCTTCTCCCTCTGACCAACAGAAACACAAACAATTATCTGTCACGATCGTCTGAAGAAGCGGACCAATACGCAGCGCGTGGAGTGAACATAATGACTTTATTTAATAAAGCAACCACGAAAAAACAACAAATGACGATAGTGAAGTCCTCTGTAACACTGACAGAAACATGGAACAAAAACCCACAACCCCAAGGTGAAAACACACAGTATAAATATGGCTCCCAATCAGAGATAACGAGCCGACAGCTGACACTCGTTACCTCCGATTGGGAGTCATTGACCAAACATAGAAAAAACAACCTAGACTAACCAACATAGAAATACACCCAAGTGAAATGAACAACCCTGGCTCAAAATCAAAGTCCATAGAGCCAGAGTGTCACAGTACCCCCCCCTAAAGGTGCGAACTCCGGGCGCACCAGCAAACAGTCTAGGGGAGGGTCTGGGTGGGCGTCTGTCTATGGTGGCGGCTCAGGCACTGGTCGTGGTCCCCACCCCACCATAGTCACTACCCGCTTGTGTAACCTCCTCCACATGACCACCCCCAACTAAACCCCACAGGATTAAGGGGCAGCACTGGACCAAGAGGCATCACCGGACTCAGGGGCAGCACCGGACTAAGGGGCAGCACCGGGCTAAGGGGCAGCACCGGGCTAAGGGGCAGCACCGGACTAAGGGGCAGCACCGGGCTAAGGGGCAGCACCGGACTAAGGGGCAGCACCGGCCTAAGGGGCAGCACCGGACTAAGGGGCAGCACCGGGCTAAGGGGCAGCACCGGGCTAAGGAGCAGCACCGGGCTAAGGGGCAGTACCGGACTAAGGGGCAGCTCCGGACTAAATGGCGGATCCTGGCTGGCTGGCTCTGGCGGATCCTGGCTGGCTGGCGGATCCGGGCTGGACGGCTCTGGCGGATCCGGGCTGGACGGCTCTGGCGGATCCTGGCTGGACGGCTCTGGCGGATCCTGGCTGAACGGCTCTGGCGGATCCTGGCTGGACGGCTCTGGCGGATCCTGGCTGAACGGCTCTGGCGGATCCTGGCTGGACGGCTCTGGCGGATCCTGGCTGGGACGGCTCTGGCGGATCCTGGCTGGACGGCTCTGGCGGATCCTGGCTGGACGGCTCTGGCGGATCCTGGCTGGACGGCTCTGGCGGATCCTGGCTGAACGGCTCTGGCGGATCCTGGCTGGACGGCTCTGGCGGATCCTGGCTGGACGGCTCTGGCGGATCCTGGCTGGACGGCTCTGGCGGATCCTGGCTGGACGGCTCTGGCGGATCCTGGCTGGACGGCTCTGGCGGATCCTGGCTGGACGGCTCTGGCGGATCCTGGCTGGACGGCTCTTGGCTGGCTGACGGGTCTGGCTGCTCATGGCTGGCTGACGGATCTGGCTGCTCGTGGCTGGCTGACGGATCTGGCTGCTCATGGCTGGCTGACGGATCTGGCTGCTCATGGCTGGCTGACGGATCTGGCTGCTCATGGCTGGCTGACGGATCCGGCTGCTCGCGGCTGGCTGACGGATCTGGCTGCTCGCGGCTGGCTGGACGGATCTGGCTGCTCATGGCTGGCTGACGGATCTGGCTGCTCGTGGCTGGCTGACGGTGCTGGCTGGGCGGCTGGCGGTGGAGGCGGACCCCAGCCTCGGAGAGTGGTCATCACCTCCCGCAGGGCGGTTCCCATCTGCAGGAGCTGCTCTTGCTGGACCCGAACCTGGGCTTCCAGTCTTGCACGGGCTGCGTCGGCTCCTGCTGATTCCATCGCTGGTGTATGATTCTGTCTGGCGGAAGGCTCTAGCGGCTCCTGTCTGGCGGAAGGCTCCTAGCGGCTCCGGTCCGGCGGACGGCTCTGAAGGCTCATGGCAGACGGGCGGCTTTGCAGGCTCAGTACAGACGGGCGGCTTATGCAGCGCTTGGCAGACGGGGCAGTTCAGGCGCCATAGGGCAGACGGGCAGTACAGGCGCCGTTGAGCAGACGGGCAGTTCAGGCGCCCAAGCCATGTGCCCCCCCAAAAAAATTTTTGGGGTTGCCTCCCCGTCCTTCCGACGATGGCCCTGCTGCTGTCGTTGCTCCTCTCCTGCCAGGTTCTCCCCTTCATCGCCCTCCGGTACCGGACGGCCTCCTCCTGCGTTATCTGTCCCCAACCGAGGAGGACATCCACCAGCGTTTTCTCCTTACCCGGCGCTTCCTCCCAAGAAATGTTTGGGTAGTACTCCCGGGCTTCCAGCCTTGCCTCCGTGCTTCCGCCTCATACCACCTCCTCTCTGCTTTAGCTGCCTCCAGCTCTTCACGAGGGCGGTGATATTCCTCCGGTTGTGCCCAAGGACCCTTTCCAGCCCGTATCTCCTCCCATGTCCACGAATCCTTTGGAGGCGTCCATAAATCCTGTGTAGGTAGGTCCTGTTGCCGTTTGTTACGCTGCTTGGTCCTCTTGTGGTGGGTTTTTCTGTCACGATCGTCTGAAGAAGCGGACCAATACGCAGCGCGTGGAGTGAACATAATGACTTTATTTAATAAAGCAACCACGAAAAAACAACAAATGACGATAGTGAAGTCCTCTGTAACACTGACAGAAACATGGAACAAAAACCCACAACCCCAAGGTGAAAACACACAGTATAAATATGGCTCCCAATCAGAGATAACGAGCCGACAGCTGACACTCGTTACCTCCGATTGGGAGTCATTGACCAAACATAGAAAAAACAACCTAGACTAACCAACATAGAAATACACCCAAGTGAAATGAACAACCCTGGCTCAAAATCAAAGTCCATAGAGCCAGAGTGTCACATTATCACTAGACCACTTCTGGTTACCCTCACCGATTCCACTATACCCAACGCTCTTTTCACCCATCTTGAAACCACAAATGGATCAGCCAAAAGGCAAGGCTCCACTTTTTCCAAAAACTTAACTCCTACTGTCACAGACTCATTTTCATCCTGACCCTCTGTGCAATCCTCGGGCTCCGAGTACTTCACCACACCTTCCACCTCTGATATTTCACCCTCATTTACTTCCATTTCTCCTCCTGTCTTCAGCTCACATTGCTTATGTGGGGATCTATTTTTTTTATAACTAGATGTGATGCCTAGCTTAGAAAGAATACATTAATGATTAAACATAATAGGTTTGTGCTGTACTGATATAGATTGTTTAACATAACAAGCTGTGATTAATGTGAGGAACCGTTAGGGGGTAGGCTGAGACAGACTTGTGATTCACACAGACACACACACTGCCTCTTTGTTAAACCGCTCAAGGACAAACTATGTCTGAGGTTGCTGACTCGAGACAAGTTGTAAAGATAACAACTAATGCCTGGCAACAGTGAAGCGCCAAGGGGCTGGGACCAGCCTGTGCGCCATCGATAGGTTGGGTAAGTTTAAACCACGCCCAGCCTCTATCCTGACAGGCCCAGCCGGGAGCGGGAACTATCTCTGTCAGAGTATTTAAAGAAGAACTTATAACAAAAGCTCAGTTCTCTGACTGCCCTGCGTGGTTTAAGGCCGTATACGAACTCTCATGCTTACCATTTAAACATTTGCATTAATAAAATACTAGTCTATTTTAGAAGACGTGTATTGATCTCTTTTGTTCCACTACCAGATTTGAATTGACGCAACTTGACAATTGGTGACCCGGACGTGATCTGGTAAAGGGACTTCGCTGGATATCGTCCGGCCCATTGGACATCTCTGTCATTGGACGGTGTGTTCCACAAAGAGTCCGGACTACTAAAAACAGGTAAGCAGACACCTATTGTTATATAACTGAAGTTCTGCACATTGGCTTTATCCAAATTAATTTTGTGAAACACCTGTTTGATGTAAGTGAACAAAATTATGAATTATTATGAGTAAATAAGAAATATTGTCGCTATTGTGATATGCAAATGTATGATAAATGTGAGTGTTAAAACCATGGTATTATAGAGTATTGTTCCACTGACACGTACCAGAGGGCTAGGTACGGCTAGGATCGGGGAAAATACTGAAATCCCCAGGCTAGGATCACCAGGGGTGAGAACTGGGGATATAGGGAGTTATTGGTTTAAAAGTGTTGCGCTACTGACACGTATCAGAAGGCTAGATACGGCTAGGATCAGAGGGACACTTACAATTTTAGAAGTCTCCAGGCTAGGATCACCAGGGGTGAGAACTGGGGATATAGGGAATTATTGGTTTAAAAGTGTTGCGCTACTAACACGTACCAGAGGGCTAGGTACGGCTAGGATCAGAGGGACACTTACGATTTTAGATAAGATTGCGCTTCGGCAGGGAGTTGTACTTGGGGGGTACAGCCCAGATCGGAGGAGCACTTTAAAGTGTAGGGTGTTGTATGAATGAGAGTGCGAATGATCCCAGTATAATAAAAGAGTGTTTGCAGACGAAATAAAAGAGTGAATGCGGGTTATTAAAATTAATAAACCTGTATACCTTGATAGAAAACTAATTAGGAGTTAAAGAAGTCTGTGGTTGCTTAAACCGTATAACCCGTTAATAACAATTGGGAATAGATATACTAGGGTAGAGAAATTAAAATAAAATATATATTAAAAGTGAGACATAGAATCATAGAATATTGAAGGTTCTAAAATCCACACTTGAAACAAACAGAGGAAAAGATGGAAAGGAATGGAGCAGGCGAGGAGAGAAACTGGAATGGATAGAAGATGGTTGTATACTATCCCCCGATGGAGTGCCTGTAGGAGGCGAACCAGGGAGAATACTGGAAACGTTGAAATGGAAAACCCAGAAAGCAGAAGGTGAATGGAAGAATGAAGGGGAGCCCCGCAGAGGAAAGATCAAAGACGCAATGGAGAAAGCAAAGCTAAAGGAGCGGATTGGCCTAGCCATGCTTGAAAATTTTAAGAAAATGTGGGAGGAGAAAACAGGACAGAAGGAACGGACCCGTTTATACCCACCCCTACCAACAGCGCCACCACCATATGACGACCACCCAAAAACAATGGCTCCGGTTCTGGACATAGCGGGAAAAGTCCACTATCAACAAAGGACAGATGAGGAGGAAGAAGGAATGTGGGTCAGAAAGAGCGATATGACTGACAGAAGGGGAGACGTGGACGTACTTCTAAAAGCTGCACAAGCGCTAGAAAAAGGAATGTCTGAACTGAGAGGACAGAGAGAGAGAAGAAAGAAAAAAGGAAGTTAAAAGAATGGAAGAGGAAGTGAGAAGAGGCGCAAAGCAGCTGAAAGAAATGGAGAAAACCATGCGAGATCTGAGTGAGGAAAGGAAACAAGGAAGTAGAGCAGCCTCTCCTCCCAGAGGACATTTCATAGATATGGGAGAAGAGCATGAAGAAGCAGCGAGAGAGAGAGAGAGAGTAGGAGGGGGCCAGTACCCACTGATAGCCTTACCTAATCTATTGGCGGGGAATGAAAGAGGCCCCAGCAACCTTAGATGTATAAAGTATGAACTTGCTCACCCGAACATAGACGTACATCATGGGTGAGAAAGTAGAGAATATTTGTGGTTATGGAAGTAATGTATAAATAGTGGAGAGCCAATAGGGGGTTACATTGAACTATTATGTTTTGTTGGGCATTTCGGTGGCATGTGGTGGGGTCTGTGTGTATGAGTGAATTCGGCGGCTGGTATGGGTGGTGACCGGATACTACTGAGTATTTGGTTTGTTGATGTTGAATGGAAGATTTGTAGCGTGGTTGGGGTTAAATAGAAAGACTCACTTATTCAATAGGGAATGGGTGAAGGGAGAGAGAGTTTTTGTGTTGCTGAATGAGGTGAGAGCTAGTGCGGTTTTCATTTGGTGACGTCACTTGCTCTATGAACTGGAAGTATTTACTTTGAAAGCATCGCGGAATGTGTGGGGTGACTGGCAATGTATGTAGAGGGTCCCTGGTTCGAACCCAGGTAGGGACAGTGGGTAAAGCTTTCGCATTGGGGCTATAGACCTAGATTACTACGTGGATTGAGAAATGTTAAAGGTTGAATTAGATAGCATAAGTAGAAGTATTCTAGAAAGGTCTATGAAAATATGTTACAAGGTCCCCGGGCCTCCCCCGTTGTGTAGGAAGGAGCAAGGGGAGGGGTGAGAGATAGTTCAAATGATAGGAATATCATTAAATTGTCACGAGTTACAAAGCCAGAACCCAGAAGCAGACCAGGACAAGGTAAGTTGAAACGAAGGTGAGTGTTTATTTACAAATTCAAGAGTGATGCTGAATAATCCAGGGAACAGAGCGGGCGGCGTTGATTAGTGGTTAGGGGTGCAGTGGTTGATCCAATCATGGCTCGGCAGCCGCCGACCACCAGGCAGAGGTTGGATGAAGGTTCCGGACGAGTGACTGCAGATGGAACAAAACGGAGGTAAGTAAACAACAAACCAACAAGGTGCAAAACAACAAAACTAACGCTAGAAGCTCTAAGACTGATACTCTGGTAAACCTACTGTTCATGGCTAACGATCCGGCAGGGAATGGATGTTAGGCCAGAGCCTAAGAAGGGTGATGATCAGGACCAGGTGTGCAGATTGCTGATGGGATGCAGGTGCGGAAATCAAGAGAGCTCCCCGGAGCGTTCCAGAACCCTCGGGAAACTGGAGATCACGAGCAGAAAAACAAGTCCACAGACAGGACCCGACTCAGACTGCCGGGATCGTTACAGTACCCCCCCTCCGGCCGGAACGCCACCGGGCGGACTCCCGGAGCGCCAGGATGGAGGCGGTAGAAGTCACGGATGAGGTCAGCATCTAGGATCTGTCGCCGCGGAATCCAACTCCTCTCTTCAGGACCATACCCCTCCCAGTCCACGAGATACTGGAAACCCCGGCCCCGCCGTCTGGAATCCATGATGCGTCGCACCGTGTAGGCAGGACCACCTCCGATCATCCGAGGAGGAGGAGGAGGAGGCGGAGGAGGCAACAGAGGACTGAGGAAAACAGGCTTGAGGCAGGAGACATGAAAGGTGGGATGGACTCTGAGCGTCCTCGGGAGTTTGAGTCGAACTGCCACCGGATTGATCACCTTCTCCACCACAAACGGACCAATGAACTTCGGTAACAACTTCCTAGACTCAGTCCGTAAAGGAAGATCCCGTGTGGCCAACCAGACCCTATCTCCGATGGTATAGGTGGGAGCGGGGATCCGCGACGATTCGCCTGGAGCTGATACCGGTCCGAAACTCTAAGGAGTGCCTTTCTGGCCCGATGCCAGGTCCGGTGGCAACGACGAATATGGGCCTGAACAGAAGGCACTGAGAGCTCCTTCTCCTGAGAAGGGAACAAGGGAGGTTGGTAGCCATACAGGCACTGGAAGGGAGACATCCCAGTGGCAGATGTAGGGAGAGTATTGTGGGCATACTCAACCCAAGGCAACTGAGAGACCCAGGAGGTGGGGTTGGAAGAGGCCAGGCAGCGTAGCGTGGATTCCATCTTCTGGTTGGCTCTCTCCGCCTGACCATTAGATTGGGGGTGAAAACCAGATGTGAGACTGACTGTAGCTCAATGGCCAAACAGAAGGACTTCCAGACAGCAGAGGTAAACTGAGGGGCCACGGTCGGAAACGATATCACTGGGCAAACCGTGGACCCTGAAAACCTCCCTAACCAGGATCTCGGACGTCTCGAGGCAGAGGGAAGCTTGGCAATTGGCACAAAGTGGGCGAACTTGCTGAATCTGTCCACGATAGTCAGAACGACCGTGTTCCCCTCAGAAGCGGGCAACCCAGTGACAAAGTCCAGGGCCAGATGCGACCATGGTCGCCGGGGAATAGGAAGGGGGTGAAGTAGTCCAGAGCTGGGCCGATTGGTACTCTTATTCTGCGCACACACTGGACAGGCAGCAACATAACCCCGAGTATCCTCGGCCATGGCAGGCCACCAAAAAGCGTCTGCGAAGAAACGCCATCGTCCGAGCCACGCCAGGGGTGACAAGCCATCTTGCTGGCGTGGGACCATTTGAGGACCGCAGGACGAACCGACTCAGGCACAAACAACCGACCGGGTGGACCGTTACGGGACCGGGCTGCGTCCGAAGGGGCGCCATCACCTCCTCCTCAATCTTCCACCTAACAGCTCCCACGACGCAGTTCCGGGGAAGAATTGTCTCGGTCTTGGACCCACTCTCCTCCGTCTTGGAGAACATCCGAGACAAGGCGTCCGCCTTGCCGTTCTTAGATCCAGGTCGGAACGTCAGGGAAAAATTGAATCGTCCGAAAAACAACGACCACCTGGCCTGACGGGAGTTGAGACGTCTAGCCGATTGCACGTAAGCAAGATTCTTGTGGTCAGTCCAGACAATAAACGGTTGCTCCGCCCCCTCCAACCAGTGGCGCCACTCCTCCAAGGCAAGTTTCACCGCGAGCAGCTCCCGGTTACCCACATCGTAATTCCTCTCCGCAGGCGAAAGGCGACGAGTAGTAGGCGCAGGGATGGAGTTTACTGTCCGTGGAGCATCGCTGCGACAGGATGGCGCCAACTCCCACATCAGACGCGTCCACTTCAACGACGAACTGACGGGCCGTGTCCGGTTGAGAGAGAATCGGTGCGTTGGTGAATCGCCTCTTCAAATCCAGAAACGCTCGATCCGCCTCCGGATTCCACTTGAAGCTCCTGATACTGGAAGTCAAGGCAGTTAACGGAGCGGCCACACGGCTGTAATCCCGGATGAATCTGCGGTAGAAATTCGCAAACCCCAAAAATCTCTGGAGCTGCAATCTCGTACCGGGCTGGGCCCATTCCAGAACCGCTCTAACCTTCTCCTGGTCCATCCTAATCTCTCCCCTGGAGATGATGTACCCGAGAAAGGATGTCGTGTGGGCGTGAAACTCGCACTTCTCGGCCTTCACGAACAGGCGATTCTCCAACAATCGCTGCAGAACCTGCCGGACATGCTGGACGTGGTCGGAAGGTTCCTTCGAGAAGATCAGAATGTCATCCAGATAAACAAACACAAAGAGACCGATCATATCTCTCAGGACGTCGTTCACCATACTCTGGAATACCGCTGGAGCATTGGTCAGTCCAAACGGCATCACCTGATACTCGAAGTGACCCATCGGTGTATTGAAACCCGTCAACCACTCGTCTCCCTCTCTGATCCGGACCATGTGATACGCATTGCGTAGGTCTAGCTTGGTGAACACCGTAGCACCCTGTAAGGAGTCGAAGGCAGAACTCATCAAGGGCAGGGGATACTTGTTCTTGACCGTGATGTCATTCAACCCCCGATAATCAATACACGGTCGAAGAGAGCCATCCTTCTTACCCACAAAGAAGAATCCTGCCCCCAGGGGTGATGACGAGGGACGAACGAGACCAGCAGCTAGGGACTCCTTGATGTAGGTCTCCAAAGCCTCACGTTCAGGGCGGGAGATGCTGTATAACCTTCCCTTGGGGTAGACCGCTCCAGGGAACAGGTTGATGGCACAATCATATGGTCGGTGGGGAGGGAGTGACAGAGCCTTCTGCTTACTGAACACTTCCCCCAAATCGTGATATGTCTCGGGAACCAGGGACAAATCTGGGGGTTTAGCCTCAATCACCTGACTGGGAACCGAATGGGGACAGGCAGTCTTGAGACAGTTAGCATGACAATCAAGGCTCCAACTCGTTACCTTGCCCGTCACCCAATCGAACGTGGGATTGTGTTCCTTCAGCCAGGGGTATCCAAGGACCAGAGGAACATGGGAAGACGGCAGAATGAAGAATGAAATCATCTCCGAATGATTCCCCGACAACAGCATCTTAACCGGTTCAGTCCTCATCGTGATACGTGCCAGACTACTGCCGTTCAGAGTGGTCGCTTCAATGGCTTCCGGCAATTGCTCCTTGGAAAGCCCCAGCTGTTCCACCAACTCGGCATCAAGAAAGCTTCCATCGGCACCTGAATCGATAAAGCGTTAATCGCTAAGCTCTGATTCCTGTTCACAAGGGTAGCCGGGAAACGGGGTCTGACAGAGGTATTTAGAGGTCGAAACTGGCTCGCTAAAAGTCCTCCCAACTTTAGCGAGCCGCGCAGTTTGACGACCGCCGGAAACAGGTGGCGAGGTAATGTCCCGAACCACCACAGTAGAGGCAACAGTTAGTCCTACGTCTGAGTTGGCGTTCCTCCTTGGTTAACCCGTGCCGCCCTACTTGCATTGGTTCCGAATCGGGAGACAGGACCTCTCCACTAATCCTGTGTGGTGGACGATGATCGACGTATTCTGGTCCAATCCCCGACCCGACTGGAACCTGAGAAGCTGATCGATTGGACGGACCCCATTGCTTCTCCCTCCTTCGCTCTCGGACTCGATTATCCACCCGAATAGACAAGGCTACCAAGCTGTCCAGGTCACTAGGCTCCGGATAGGAGATCAACTCATCCTTGAGCTGCTCCGACAGACCCTGGTAAAAGGCCGCTTGCAGAGACTCCTCATTCCACCCACTCTCCACAGCCAACGTCTTGAACTCGATCACGAAGTCGGCCACGCTGCGAGTTCCTTGGTGAAGCGAAAACAGGCGCCTAGCTGCGTCCCTCCCTCGGACGGAATGGTCGAAAAGCTTCCTCATCTCGGCCGTGAACCCCTGGTATGAAGCCATGCAGGGGTCTTGTCGTTCCCAAACGGCTGAAGCCCACTCCAGCGCTCGACCACGCAGCAACTCAATCACAAAGGCTATCCTAGCCTTGTCTGTGGCATAAGAGTAGGGCTGTAGATCGAACACTAACCCACACTGCATAAGGAAAGAACGGCATCTTCCCAGCTCCCCCTCATATTTATCCGGCGTCGGAACCTTGGGCTCACGGAAGGACACCGCTCCAGACGCGGCAGGCGAGATGGGTGAAACCGGTAGTGGATCCTCCACCGGAAACTTGCGCTGGTTCTGGACCTCCGTCAGACCGGTAGAAAGGTTCGAACTGCCAACGCGATCTCCTGTAGCTCCGTGCTATGATGGCCCAACATCTTCTCCTGATGGGTAATGGCATGGCGAACAGAGTCCAGGTCCGCTGGGTTCATTACTGGCCGGATCGTTCTCTCCACGAGTTACAAAGCCAGAACCCAGAAGCAGACCAGGACAAGGTAAGTTGAAACGAAGGTGAGTGTTTATTTACAAATTCAAGAGTGATGCTGAATAATCCAGGGAACAGAGCGGGCGGCGTTGATTAGTGGTTAGGGGGTGCAGTGGTTGATCCAATCATGGCTCGGCAGCCGCCCGACCACCAGGCAGAGGTTGGATGAAGGTTCCGGACGAGTGACTGCAGATGGAACAAAACGGAGGTAAGTAAACAACAAACCAACAAGGTGCAAAACAACAAAACTAACGCTAGAAGCTCTAAGACTGATACTCTGGTAAACCTACTGTTCATGGCTAACGATCCGGCAGGGAATGGATGTTAGGCCAGAGCCTAAGAAGGGTGATGATCAGGACCAGGTGTGCAGATTGCTGATGGGATGCAGGTGCGGAAATCAAGAGAGCTCCCCGGAGCGTTCCAGAACCCTCGGGAAACTGGAGATCACGAGCAGAAAAACAAGTCCACAGACAGGACCCGACTCAGACTGCCGGGATCGTTACATAAATGTATGCTTATCAACGATAGCAAGTATTTGTTTTATTAATTAGGGCCTAATCAGAGAGAACAGTTAAAGAAATTGAATAGCGAACTGAAATGGCGATAGAGCTGTGAAAATTGAGTTGAGGACAAAGGAGAATAATTTATGGCTCTGGTTAGCGGAAAAAATATAGAGACTGTCCAGCGAGTTAGATTGAGCTGTAAGATTTCAAGTAGAGGTCTAAATACTTGACTGGAAGGCAGTGCTTTGATAAATTCTAATTGTTATTACTTTATTCGATAGGTTGCTTAACACCAGTGGTGTATGCAAATAGTTGGTGAATTCTAGAACGATAATTTATTTTCGTTACGGGGACCAGGGGATGCAAGTAGCTTTAGCTATTATGCTGAGGGAATAGCACCAACCTATAGTGGGTTCTAGATTTGTTAAATAAACAAACTTATATTTTAAACTAAAGTAATGCAATAGGCTACAATTATAACATTATCAGAAAAAGGCACAATTTAATGTGAAATAGTTATTACAATTATTATTAATAGTTATTACAGTTATTATCATTGATCCAGTAATGATAGAAGGATAGTAGAGGAAAGGTGTCAGTGGTGCTGTAGGTGGGTGTGGTGCTGGAATCAGGCGCAGGACGCAGAAAATAAGTCCAAAAGACTTTAGTGCAGGCACAAACAAATACACGAGCCAAAAGCCCTGAGGCGAGAAACTCCGCACGCAGGCGTAAACAAAATGGCGCACTAAACATGTGCGATAAATACTCTCCTTAACAGAGGAGGAAAACTACAAAGAGCAAACGGTATACTGTAGAGCACAAACACGACAGCGAAACAATCACACACAACACCTGACAAACACAACGAGAACTTATAGGACACTAATGACGCTAAACGACAACAGGTGTACAATACCAGACAAGACCAAACGAACATAGAAACATACAACGGTGGCAGCTAGTATTCCGGAGACGACAAACGCCGAAGCCTGCCCGAGCAAGGAAGAGAGGCAGCCTCGGCCGAAACTGTGACAAAAGGCAAGGGATTAAATCTCATTTAGGGAAAGAAGAGGAGTATGAAGATATATTAGGGAGAAAATACCATTAACTGAGGGATATAAAACGTTTAGCTGAAAAAGACAACAGGAATAATTTACCTTACACCCTAATATAGACATTAGACCACACCAGAAGTAGAGATGGCAGGATCACCAGTAGCAATCATGAAGAGAAGGTTCCCAGAAAATAGTGAAGATATTGGTAATATCTCTAACAAATGAGAAAAAGGACCAGAAAGATAGTAACTAAATGGCCAAAGGAGGGAACATTTGATGTAACCGTGATTGTATTGGCTAAAAAATGAAATATGACATTTACAGGGGGGACAGGAACAATAGAAGGGGAGACAGATTTTCCTAGGGGTTGATCAAATAATTGATAATGGATCATTTGAGATGAGATCACATGTAGCAGATTTAGGGTAATCAATTAAATAATAATTGTATACTCGAGGAATTTTGAGTGGTTTTATGGATTAGTTATGAGGAATTAGATTGATACAAACAATTATTGATGGGTTAGGACTGGGGATATCTGTATCATGTTTTGTGTGTACTACCATCTTTAGATTACTGATGGTAATTGAAGGTTAACAAAATGTATAACCAGGAGAAAGAGATTAGCTTATCTCATTGGAATGTTGCCCAGGGCTAGGGGGAGCAGTAGTGAAGTTAGGCAGTATTTAGGTCATAAAAGTGAGCTACCAAATCAAGTGGGGCCTGGCTATTTGTGGTTGTTGTTTTTCAAATTGGGTTTTTCAAATAAAAAAACAACACACCTAGTATGATGGTTATAAAGGGTTGTTATGTTAAAATTAGGGGGTAAAAATAAGGGATGGCAATTGGATTGGTATTACCTAAGTGATTGTTTAGGTAGGTGGTAATATTGACACATGGGCAAATCATGTGTCAAAAGGGGGATGGTAGGAGATGGTAGGATTAAATAATAAATATATACGAAGGAGAGGACAAAATACTTTTAAAAAAATAATGCAGTCAGAAATAGAAATTGAGAGCTGAACACGTGTGAAGATAGTTTATTAACCACACCTGTATGTCAGAGGTTTTGTGCCCCACAGGTGAACTAAAGGAGAAGGTGACCCACTCTATCTAACCAGGTGACTGGTGAGCATCCAGTCCCTAAAGAAGCAGGCCTGTTGGGAAGGGCCCTATCAGGATATATTGGTCACTGCCTTTGCCATTAGAATAGCAGAAAGAGCAACCTGGGTCCACGTTACCCACTGCAAAAAGGTAAGAACACATGCAAGCACCACTGAACACATGCAGAGTTAGAGAGAAGAACTGAACCAATAGGGTCTGGGGATCACCTCTGTTAACGAAGATCTCCTACCCCGACCTATCATCACTGTAGTGTGTTCTCAGGGTGTGAGTATGGGGTAGAACCAAGCAGAAAGACTGAGGACAGGAGAGGGTTGGCGGTTTTTGGGAATATGGATAACTTGAGTTGCATCATAGTCTCGGCAATGGTCTTGATATGTCAAGATCCACCACCAATTGTGCTATGCCCTTACCATTGTTAAGAAGTAAAAGAGAAGAGAAGCGACCCGACATACTGACCGTCAAGGACGAGTGGCCTACAAAATGGGAGTCAGAGAAGGGCAGACTGTCAGATTCAGAATAAGGGTTAGGGACGTAGCCAATGGGTGGGGTACATGTCAATAAGCAAATTGGGATTATAAAATCCCATTATATTCGTGTTCGGCCCCCACGGCGGATTGTTCCTAGACTCAAGTGTTTAAACACACTTGGGGATGGGGATATGAGACCGAGCGGGACTGAACATCCAGATGGGGGGTAAAGAGAAACAAAGACATCACCAATTATCAATTGGAGATAGTAGTAATGTGACGGACTTAAGTTCGGAAGCACAGGAGAGAATTCTGAATCTTACAGCCCCTGTAACCGATGTGTGGTGGGCGTGTGCCAGTAAAGGCAATATAAGGCAGAGAATTCCAAAAAGGGTGGCTAGATACGTGCGCCCTGGTTCTACTGATTCAGCTAGTTAGAATTAGTCACCAGGAACCAAGGATTAAACAGATGTAGGAGGAGTTTTAACAAGAAGGAGAATAGCCCTATTTAGATGGATGCGATTGGGATACCAAGGGGGGTATCGGATGGATACCGAGCTATGAAACAATTAGGGGAAGGGTTTACTACCACGTTCTTTTGGTGGGTGACAATAAACAAAATTGTGAATTGGATTAATTATATCTATTACGATCAACAACGATTTATTGGCTGGACTAGGGATGCAACGGAAGGGATCTTTGAACAATTATCCGCCATCTCACTCTTATGACTTAGTAAAAAGAGGTTGGCTCTAGATCAGTCAGAAAGGGGTGGTGTCTATAGAATGGTAAGCCATTGTTGTACGTTTATCCCTAACAATACCAGTCCTGACGGGAGTATCTCTAAAGCCCTAGTTGGTATAGATAAACTATCAGCTGAAATGAAGAGCATGGCTGGAATGGAGGGAAACGGACTGTTCTCCTGGTTGGGGGAGTGGTTTGGTAAGTATGCTGCACTGGTGGTTTCTGGATTTCTGACCCTAGTAGTTGTGTTTCTAATATTAATGTGCTGTGCTGCCTGTGTAATTCCTTGTTTGAGAAAGTCTGTTACAGATGTCGTGCATACGGCTGGTATGATGCCCCTCCTAGGGGCTCAAGAAGGGGATGCAGACACTGAGTCTAGCTTTCGGAGGAAACTGGGGTTGACACTTATATTTCCTACCATTCTTCTTTAACAAACCTTCTCCCTTTTTCCCGCCATTTTTAACAGACTCAAGCTCACAGTCTTCCTCCCTCTCTCTCTTAGACCTCATCTGCCTCTCTTTTTCCCTCCATTCCTCCTCCATCATCCAGGTATACGTTTCCTTATGATAATACTGCACTTCTCCTGACATACATCTGTTTCTTGCTTTCTCAAGGGACTCCATTTACCTTCCTACACTTATTCATTGCGCTTTCGATAAAATATGAGCAATAAACTTCCCTGCTTCCTCCTGTTTTCTACTGCTGTTGCTTGGGTCCCCTCTGTCATGTTGAAAGAACAAATTATCTGTCGGCATTTATAAAATTGTACCTGAAACTAGGCTACATGTCTTTTTTTTTAAAATAAGGTATGACTTTACTAGCCTACTGGCATAACACTGTGGATGGAATAGAAACGTGGTTAGTGAATGTAAAAGGAACCGCAGAAGAGTTTTTAAATATGCCTCACCCCCTTTGAATCAGCTTTTGTTTTGTTAGAGAAAAACATGCACTACTTATTATTTTATCTCACTTTTTTTTTGCACAATTAATTTAATTAGTTTTGATCACTTTACACATTTATTTTGGGATAGATCCCTGTAAATGTCATTTGCCTAATGAAGCGCGAGTTATGGAGAAGGAACATATCGTTTCAAGCAGGAGCATTTCCCTCCACGTTCACTCTCCTCGATCACCTAATGTCTATGACCGGAACCCTGGTTCCTTGTTTTCTAAGAGGAAGAGTCCGATCCCAAGTTTCTCACTTGGGAGGTATCAGAATCAACGAATAGCAAGTTCTATGGTCTATACCAGGGGTGTCAAACGTACGGCCCGCGGGCCGGATCAGGCCCGCAAACGGGTTTAATCCGGCCCGGGAGATGATTTTGAAAAACATAAATAAAAAAATAAAAAAATAAAAAATTGTAAAGTATAAAAATGCGCTGCAATTTTTCAATTAAATAAACTGCTGTTCCAATTGCGTCCACTGGATGGCGCAATAGCAATTGTGTTAAGCAAGCAAACTGTTTATACCGGGGCAGAGCAAGTAGGTCAAGCACGTGCAGCCAATGAGCTACTTTGTTTTTCCCGCGATATTTATTAAGGCTTCTACTTTTAACATTATGTGCTTTGGCATCCTCATTGCCCCAATATGTCTCTGTCAAAAAAGAGAAAAGTGGACGCAGAGTGCAGAGTGTTCCAAGAAAAATGGTCGTCCTATTTAATCACGGAATTGAATGGGAAAGCATGATGTTTGGTGTGTTCAGAGCATGTTGCAGTGCTGAAAGAATATAACCTTCGTCGCCACTATGTGAGTCTTCATGCCGACAAATATGACAACTTTCAAGGACAGCGGAGATGAGAGAAGGTGAATGAACTGTTGGCGGGTCTGAAGAAACAGCAGTCTGTGTTTACTCACAGCCGAGACATCAGTGACGCTGCAGTGAAAGCTAGCTACCTCATTGCTAATGAAATCGCAGTGGCTTCAAAACCATTTAGTGAGGGTGAATTTGTAAAAACATGCATGATGAAGGCAGCGGAGATTGTGTGCCCTGAAAAGCGGCAGGCTTTTGCAAATATCAGCCTGACAAGAAACACTGTTGCAGACAGGATTTCCGATCTTTCAGTGGATTTGGACAGCCAGTTGAAGCAAAAAGTAAAGTCATTTATTGCGTTTTCGGTTGCAATTGATGAAAGCACGGACATTACAGATGTTGCACAACTGGCCATTTTTTCATCCGCGGAGTTGATGACACATTGACCGTCACCGAGGAGTTCGTGGAGTTGGTGCCGATGACAGATACAACGACAGCAGCTGATATTTTTACTGCACTCGTCGGCGCGCTGGACAGGGTCGGAGTGGACTGGTCCCGCGCTGTCAGCCTGGCTACAGATGGTGCGCCCTCAATGATCGGGAAAAAAGCAGGCGTTGTGACAAAGTTCAGAGAGAAAGTGCAATCTGCAAATGGAGGACGTGATTTTTTGACTTTTCACTGTATTTTGCACCAGGAGGCTTTGTGTTGCAAGTGGTCATCCAAACTGTTAATTTCATCCGATCCAGAAGCCTGAATCACTGTCAGTTTGACAGCCTTCTCAGAGAGAAAGACCACATCTATGGCCTGCCATACCACACTGAGGTAAGATGGTTAAGCCGAGGTGCTGTACTGAGGCGTTTCTTTGATTTACGAGAAGAAATTGAACAGTTCATGGAAGAAAAGGGCAAACCAGTGTTAGAATTTCATTCCGCAGAATGGATGCTGGACCTTGCATTTATGGTGGATGTTACAGAGCACCTGAATAACTTGAACAAACAGCTGCAAGGGCGCAACAAAGTTGTCACGCAGTATTATGACAGCATACGTTCTTTCAAGTTGAAGCTGTCATTGTGGGAGACGCAACTTGCCGGTGGTGATGCAGCTCACTTCCCCTGTCTGAAAAATGTGTGCGCGACCCAACATGTGGCAGACATGAAGCGGTTCAAAGATAAAATAACGGGACTGTTACGGGAGTTTGAGCAACGCTTTCAGATTTATGTTTATATGTTTTTATGTTGATGTGCTATTGTTTTTAATTGTTTTAATTTTATTTGTATATTTAACCTATTCTTGACTCTGTGGTTCTTGCACTTGTTTGGGGAACAGGATTTCATTATTTTTATCTACATTTCTGCCTGAGAAATGACACCCTGATATAGTTCTGTGATCTGTGATATACTTCTGTGAATCACTGAGGCGTTGTGTGTTTGTGTGTTCTTTGTCCTCAGAACTTTCAAATAACTTGAGGTGTTTTATGATTAATAGTGATGTTGTGCTTTTGGACACTGTCCTCAGGCTCCAGCTTTATGTTTATATGTTTTTATGTTGATGGGCTATTGTTTTTAATTGATTTTATTTTATTTGTATATTTAACCTATTCTTGACTCTGTGGTTCTTGCACTTGTTTGGGGAACAGGATTTCATTATTTTTATCTACATTTCTGCCTGAGAAATGACACCCTGATATAGTTCTGTGATCTGTGAAACAGTTCTGTTAATCACTGAGGCATTGTGTGTTTGTGTGTTCTTTGTCCTCAGAACTTTCAAATAACTTGAGGTGTTTTATGATTAATAGTGATGTTGTGCTTTTGGACACTGTCCTCAGGCTCCAGCTTTATGTTTATATGTTTTTATGTTGATGTGCTATTGTTTTTAATTGATTTTATTTTATTTGTATATTTAACCTATTCTTGACTCTGTGGTTCTTGCACTTGTTTGGGGAACAGGATTTCATTATTTTTATCTACATTTCTGCCTGAGAAATGACACCCTGATATAGTTATGTGATCTGTGAAACAGTTCTGTTAATCACTGAGGCATTGTGTGTTTGTGTGTTCTTTGTCCTCAGAACTTTCAAATAACTTGAGGTGTTTTATGATTAATAGTGATGTTGTGCTTTTGGACACTGTCCTCAGGCTCCAGCTTTATGTTTATATGTTTTTATGTTGATGTGCTATTGTTTTTAATTGATTTTATTTTATTTGTATATTTAACCTATTCTTGACTCTGTGGTTCTTGCACTTGTTTGGGGAACAGGATTTCATTATTTTTATCTACATTTCTGCCTGAGAAATGACACCCTGATATAGTTCTGTGATCTGTGAAACAGTTCTGTTAATCACTGAGGCATTGTGTGTTTGTGTGTTCTTTTTCTTTAGAATTTTCAAATAAACTTGACGTGTTTTCTGATTAATAGTGATGTTGTGCTTGTACTATTTTGGACACACTGTCCTCAGGCTCCAGCTTTATGTTGTATGTTGATCGTATTAAAACAAAGAAAACAATCTGAAGTTGTTGTTTTTAAGTTATATATATACCATGATTTTTCCGGTCCGGCCCACTTGGGAATAGATTTTCCTCCATGTGGCCCCTGAGCTAAAATGAGTTTGACACCCCTGGTCTATACAAATAACTTACATTCATTTGAACTGGTAGGTACCGGGTTTCCGACATGACGTGAACGTGGCGAAATTCCTACCTGTCACGTGCGCACCCCATACCAAACGCTGCCTAAAAACTATTTCCAGGTTGGGAAACGACATATTACAACTGGGAAGAAACGCTATCGATAGAGGAGCGGTAAAACAGTGAAAAGGGGGAAACCCTGTAACACTAGAGGTAAGAGTTATCAGGCCGCATTATTTCAGCTATCCGCAGCCCGCTAGCTAGCTACTGAGCGAGGCAGGCTCCGTTGTTGGCAAGCTAGTTAGTTGAGGCAGGCTTGCCATGTCAAAACGGGCCCCTGCTGATAATGAGGTAGTCTGTAGGTAAACTTGTTGTGTTGGAGTTAATCAGCGACATTGGCAGCCACAACTGTTCACAGTAAATATGAGGAAAACTTTCGTGTTTAAAAAGTAGAGCTGACTAACCTCCCAACTGATGCAATCAGATGTTTCAAGTTCAAAGTTAGCTAACGTTAACATGCTAGCTAACGGCAGCAGCAGCCAGCGTTTACATTTGCTCTACCGTCGTTAGCATTTGGAACTGCTAGCGAACTAGCTAGCTAACTGTCACTCAATCGCTTATGCAAATGATTCAAACGATGTTCGTAACTAGCTAACATTATTTAGATAGCTGGTTTAGCTAACAAAATACTTAACGGTCTACGTATGTGTTGATAGTCGATATTATTGTTCAACACGTGACTTGCTGAGGTGGCTAGCTACAGTAACCAGCTAGCTGGCTTTAATGTGGCGTCATTTCGCTAGCTACCTTCGCCTTGAAAAAGGGCCGTTCAAATAACTCATAGTTAAAATGAAAGTTTATGGAAATATATAGCTGTCTATAGTTGTCCATACACCAATGGCTTTATGTCTCTCCTCAACAAGGATAAATGTTAAATGCATCTCTCAACAACTAAGCCTTCATTGGCTGATTACAGTATTTGCCCATCCAGTATCTCACTCTGATTTGCATAGTCTTAATGGCTGACTCAAAATTACTTTACAGGTGCACAACTAACAACGTACAGCCAGCATAATCTCCCCCCTCTTTTATATGCAAAGTATCACCAGCGAAAGTATATTACAATGAGGTCTGACGAGGCCTAGTGGAGCTGAGACTAAGGCTGCATTTCCACAATGTCTCCATTGGTGCATCTCGATACAGTGTAGCTCAGTTGGTAGAGTATGGCGCTTGCAACGCCAGGGTTGTGGGTTTGATTCCCACGGGGGACCAGTATGAAAATGTATGCATTCACTACTGTAAGTCGCTCTGGATAAGAGCGTCTGCTAAATGACTCCAATGTAAATGTAAATATATTGATATTATTCATTCTTTATATTTTCCTTACAGTGATCATGGTAGGCGAACGCCGCAATGGGAACCTACTTGTCCAGCTGGGCACAAAGCTGCAGGCCTATCCAGAGGAGTTGATCAGGCAGCGGCGGACTCACGATGGCCAGACAGAGTACTTGATCCGCTGGTGCCTGCTGGCCATAGACAACGGTAGTGGCTCTGGTGGAGGGGGCAACGAGGCAGGAGGAGGTGGGGGAAGCAGTTCAGGGGTGGGTGGCTCCAGCGGCTCAACTTCAGGCGAGAGCAAGACGGAGAACATCCTGATGTGGATGTCAACGGAGGATGTCTACGCCAACTGCCCCACGCTACTGGGCAAACGCAAGGCAGACACCCAGCGGCCCCTCCAGGAGGAGGAGAGGCCCAGTGGAGAGTTCCCTACTAATGTCACCTTTGACGAGGTGGAGCTCTCAGACATGAAGGACGATGTTAAGAACTTGGTCACGAGGGCCCGCAAGCAGATGGCCAAGAAGAGCGACTTTGCCATCAGCATCACACACACCATCCACGTGCTTAGTGCCTACGCCAGCATCGGCTCACTGGTGGGCGTCTTCAAGGAGACTGGTGCCCTGGACCTGCTCATGGAGCTGCTCTGCAACAAGGAGCGACAAACCCGCCGAAGTGCTGGGAAGATGCTTCGGGCTCTGGCCTCTCATGACGCAGGTATGGGTTTTTTATAGTTTCATTCTTAGACTGTCCCAGTGTCAGCCATATAGGAAACGACAGAGTAGAGAGACTGAGGCTGTGATAAGTGGTTTTAACACATTTCCTACTGATCACCTTCTTTTCAAGATCACTGACTGGACAGAAAAAGCAGCCTTACTGGTAGGCTAGGCAGGGTTTCTGCCCTGTTGCTTTCACGTAGACTATCCTTTACTAGGGTCCTATAAAATCTGTAATTCAACTATATTAAAACATTTATTGAACTTAGTAGGAAATCAATTAAATGTATTGAACTTATTAGAACATTAATTAATTTGACCAACTTTCTGAAACAGCACAGGAATGTGTGTTGCACGTGTATGTCTACATTATGTAGCCTTTACCGATGATGCTAATGAGCACCTTCTGGTAAAGATGGAAAGGCTTTCTCAATTAAATGTTAACTACACTGAACAAAAATATATAAACGCAACATGTAAAGTGTTGGTCCCTTGTTTCATGAGCTGAAATAAAAGATCCCTGAAATGTTTTGGGTGCACAAATTTGTTTACATCTCTAAGTATTTCTCCTTTGCAAAATAATCCATCCACCTGACAGGTGTTGCATATTGAGAAGCGGATTACAGTATGATCATTACACAGGTGCACCTTGTGCTGGGGACAAAAGGCCACTCTAAAATGTGCAGTTTTGTCACACAACACAATGCCACAGATGTCTCAAGTTTTGCGAGAGCATGCAATTGGCATGCTGACTGCAGGAATGTCCACCAGAGCTGTTGCCAGATAATTTAATGTTAATTTCTCTACCATAAGCCGCCTCCATCATCATTTAAAAGAATTTGTCAGTATGTCCAACTGGCCTCACAACCGCAGACCATGTGTATGGCGTTGTGTGGGTGAGAGGTTTGCTGATGTCAACGTTGTGAACAGAGTGCCCCATGGTGGGGTTATGGTATGGGCAGGCATAAGCTACGAACTCAATTGCATTTTATCGATGGCAATTTGAATGCACAGAGATACCGTCTTCCGCTAGTAAAAGACTAATCAGATTCAATATTCAGGGGTCGCGTTAATGCAGGACTGCCTATCTTGCTGCGCTTTTGTAAATGCAGATCTAAAAGGCTGCTTATTGCAAATTCTGCTCGGCTTCAGTTAGGGTTCACTCGAAATCATGAATGTAGAAGGACTAATTTCATGCTTCAGTTGCAGTTCTCCACTTGGATGAAAATATATTTGCACTCTTCATTGGATCTCCAGACAGCACTCTGACTGTGTAGGCTACTTTTTTACAGTACCTTCCTCCTGTGTAGTTTTTCTCTGGTTGCAAGTTAAAATTAACTTCAAGCTAGATATTAGGAAATGTAGCTGGCTAAATTCTTTCTAATTATAAACATTAGAAATATGAATGCCATGCATTGTTTTTGGAAAAATACCTTGCTCTAATTTACTTGTGTGGCTGTTAGCTAAATAGCGTTGCACTTCTGCTGTCATCTGATAAATGATTTTCTGTCAAATGTGTTGCACTAATGTATTTTGTGTGAAGAAATACTAGTTGAATGCCCCTTATCAGTCTATTGAAGCCAAAAAACACTGACTGTCAATATGAAACGCCGGTGAAATGGTTTAAAAACATATATTTTTTTTTTTATGGTCTGCGTTTTTGAATAGGCATGTTTCTCAATGCTAATGAGACCCCTGGTATTTGTGGAATGGAGGGGACTAAGTTGCCGTAACTTCCGAGAACACAAACACTTCCATCTTACATAGCGTGCTAGTGAGGGACGGAGAGGGGGGGGGGGAAATATAGTAGGGCTGGCCCCAACAAAAAAAAAAATCTTGGTTGACAGTCGTCTGTTCTTTCGCACAATTGATAGGTCAACATTTTATTACCTATTTTTCCATATAGACACACCCTATGTTTTTAATAAAATCAACTATGTAAACTACTGCGCTTGTATGATGCTTTAAGCGTTATGATTAAAAATGAAGACACAAATTACTCAATGGGGAGCCAGAGATCAATATAGCCTAACCAGAAGAAAAAACCCTGTTCCTGACCCCTCGCCCGCTGCTGCTTGCCTTCTGTCGTTTAGTCTCCTGAAGTTGCCGGTAATAGGCTACACCAGCGGTCGACAACCTTTTCCATTTGGAGGGCCAATTTATCATACCATTTCTACTGATATCTGTGCCAGTTATGATTTTCATATTCACATTTTCATGGAACAGTTTCATTTTAATTTATAATAGTCTTCAGTACAGTAGAATATTTTTTCCAGAAAATCACATTGTAGGATTTTTAATGAATTTATTTGCAAATTATGGTGGAAAATAAGTATTTGGTCAATAACAAAAGTTTCTCAATACTTTGTTATATACCATTTGTTGGCAATGACACAGGTCAAACGTTTTCTGTAAGTTTTCACACACTGTTGCTGGTATTTTGGCCCATTCCTCCATGCAGATCTCCTCTAGAGCAGTGATGTTTTGGGGCTGTCGCTGGGCAACACACTTTCAACTCCCTCCAAAGATTTTCTATGGGGTTGAGATCTGGAGACTGGCTAGGCCACTCCAGGACCTTGAAATGCTTCTTACGAAGCCACTCCTTCGTTGCCCAGGCGGTGTGTTTGGGATCATTGTCATGCTGAAAGACCCAGCCACGTTTCATCTTCAATGCCCTTGCTGATGGAAGGAGGTTTTCACTCAAAATCTCACGATACATGGTCCCATTCATTCTTTCCTTTACACGGATCAGTCGTCCTGGTCCCTTTGCAGAAAAACAGCCCCAAAGCATGATGTTTCCACCCCCATGCTTCACAGTAGGTATGGTGTTCTTTGGATGCAACTCAGCATTCTTTGTCCTCCAAACACGACGAGTTGAGTTTTTACCAAAAAGTTCTATTTTGGTTTCATCTGACCATATGACATTCTCCCAATCCTCTTCTGGATCATCCAAATGCACTCTAGCAAACTTCAGACGGGCCTGGACATGTACTGGCTTAAGCAGGGGGACACGTCTTTGTTACTTTGGTCCCAGCTCTCTGCAGGTCATTCACTAGGTTCCCCCGTGTGGTTCTGGGATTTTTGCTCACCGTTCTTGTGATAATTTTGACCCCACGGGGTGAGCTCTTGCGTGGAGCCCCAGATCGAGGGAGATTATCAGTGGTCTTGTATGTCTTCCATTTCCTAATAATTGCTCCCACAGTTGATTTCTTCAAACCAAGCTGCTTACCTATTGCAGATTCAGTCTTCCCAGCCTGGTGCAGGTCTACAATTTTGTTTCTGGTGTCCTTTGACAGCTCTTTGGTCTTGGCCATAGTAGAGTTTGGAGTGTGACTGTTTGAGGTTGTGGACAGGTGTCTTTTATACTGATAACAAGTTCAAACCGGTGCCATTAATACAGGTAACGAGTGGAGGACAGAGGAGCCTCTTAAAGAAGAAGTTACAGGTCTGTGAGAGCCAGAAATCTTGCTTGTTTGTAGGTGACCAAATACTTATTTTCCACCATAATTTGCAAAAAAATTCATTAAAAATCCTACAATGTGATTTTCTGGATTTTTTCCCCCTCAATTTCTGTCATAGTTGACGTGTACCTATGATGAAAATTACAGGCCTCTCTCATCTTTAAGTGGGAGAACTTGCACAATTGGTGGCTGACTAAATACTTTTTTCCCCCCACTGTATACTTGGGGTCATTTTCTATTTGGAAGACCCATTTGCGACCAAGCTTCAACTTCCTGACTGTCTTGAGATTTTGCTTCAATTTATCCACATAATTTTCCTTCCTCATGCTGCCATCTATTTTGTGAAGTGCACCAGTCCCTCCTGCAGCAAAGCACCCCCACTGCATGAAGCTGCCACCCCCGTGCTTCACGGTTGGGATGGTGTTCTTCGGCTTGCAAGCATTCCCCTTTTTCCTCCAAACGTAACGAAGGTCATTATGGCCAAACAGTCTATTTCTGTTTCATCAGACCAGAGGACATTTCTCCAAAAAGTACGATCTTTGTCCCCATGTGCAGTTGCAAACCGTAGTCTGGCTTTTTTATGGCGGTTTGGAGCAGTGGCTTCTTCCTTGCTAAGCGGCCTTTCAGGTTATGTCGAAATAGGACTCGTTTTACTGTGGATATAGATACTTTTGTACCTGTTTCCTCCAGCATCTTCACAAGGTCCTTTTGTTGTTCTGGGATTGATTTGCACCAAAGTACGTTAATCTCTAGGAGACAGAACGCATCTCCTTCCTGAGCGGGAGAACGGCTGCGTGGTCCCGTGGTGTTTATACTTGCGTACTATTGTTTGTACAGATGAACGTGGTACCTTCAGGCGTTTGGAAATTGCTCCCAAGGATGAACCAGACTTGTGGAGGTCTACAATTTTTTTCTGAGGTCTTGGCTGATTTCTTTTGATTTTCCCATGATGTCAAGCAAAGAGGCACTGAATTTGAAGGTAGGCCTTGAAATACATCCACAGGTACACCTCCAATTGACTCATGATGTCAGTTAGCCTAGCAGAAGCTTCTAAAGCCATGACATCATTTTCTGGAATTTTCCAAGCTCTTTAAAGGCACAGTCAACTTAGTGTATTTAAACTTCTGACCCACTGGAATTGTGATACAGTGAAATAATCTGTCTGTAAACAATTGTTGGAAAAATAACTTGTCATGCACAAAATATATGTCCTAACCGACTTGCCAAAACTATAGTTTGTTAACAAGAAATTTGTAGAGTGGTTGAAAAATAAGTTTTAATGACTCCAACCTAGGTGTATTTAAACTTCCGACTTCAACTGTACATTCATATTATTAATTTTAGCTCTCTGTGTACATCCAAGGGTCAGCCGTGCTGCCCTGTTCTGAGTCAATTGCAACTTTCCTAAGTCATTTTTTTGTGGCACCTTACCACGCGACTGAACAGTAGTCCAGGTGTGACAAAACTAGGGCCATTAGGACCTGCCTGGTTGATAGTGCTGTTAAGAAGGTAGAGCAGCGCTCTATTATTAAATACTTCTCCCCATCTTAGCTACTGTTGTATCAATATGTTTTGACCATGACAGTTTACAATCCAGGGTAACTCCAAGCAGTTTAGTCACCTCAACTTGCTCAATTTCCACATTATTTATTACAGTATTTAGTTGAGGTTTAGTGAATGATTTGTCCCAAATACAATGCTTTTAGTTTTAGTCTTAAATAATTCTAACTTATTCCTTGCCACCCACTCTGAAACTAACTGCAACTCTTTAAGTGTTGCAGTCATTTCAGTCGCTGTAGTAGCTGACATGTATAGTGTTGAGTCATCCGCATACATGGACACTATTGCTTTACTCAAAGCCAGTGGCATGTCATTAGTAAAGATTGAAAAAAGTAATGGGCCTAGACAGCTGCCCTGGGGAATTCCTGATTCTATCTGGATTATGTTGGAGAGGCTTCCATTAAAGAACACCCTCTGTGTTCTGTTAGACATATAACTCTGTAGCCACAATATAGCAGGTGGAGTAAAGCCATAACACACGTTTTTCCAGCAGCAGACTATGGTCGATAATGTCAAAAGCTGCACTGAAGTCTAACACAACAGTCCCCATAATCTTTTTATCATCAATTTCTCTCAGCCAATCATCAGTCATTTGTGTAAGTGCTGTTCTTGTTGAATGTCCTTCTCTATTAGCATGCTGAGAGTTTGTCAATTTGTTTACTGTAAAATAGCATTGTATCTGGTCAAACACCCTTTTTTCCAAAACTTTACTAAGGGTTGGTAACAGGCTAATTGGTCGGCTATTTGAGCCAGTAAACGGGGCTTTACTATTTTTAGGTAGCGGAATGACTTTTGCTTCCCTCCAAGCCTGGGGGCACACACATTCTAGTAGGCTTAAATTGAAAATATGGCAAAGGAGTGGCAATATCGTCCGCTATTATCCTCAGTAATTTTCCATCCAAGTTGTCAGACCCTCATGGCTTGTCATTGTTGACAATACATTTTTCACCTCTTCCACACTCACTTTACGGAATTCAAAATTACAATGCTTGTCTTTCATATTTGGTCAGATATACTTGGATGTGTAGTGTCAGCAATTGTTTCTGGCATGTCATGCCTAAGTTTGCTAATCTTGCCAATGAAAAAATCATTGAAGTAGTTGGAAATATCAGTTGTGTTTGTGATGAATGAGCCATCTGATTCAATGAATGATGGAGCGGAGTTTGCCTCTTTTCCCAATTTTCATTAAAGGTGCTCCAAAGCTTTTTACTATCATTCTTTGTCATTTATCTTTGTTTCATGGTGTAGTTTCTTCTTTTTATTCAGTTTAGTCACATGATTTCTCAATTTGCAATATGTTTGCCAATCGGTTGTGCAGCCAGACTTATTTTTCATTCCTTTTGCCTCATCCCTCTCAACCATACAATTTTTCAATTCCTCATCAATCCACGGGGATTTCATTTTTTGGTGATTTTCTTAATGGGTGCGTGCTTATTAGTAACTGGAATAAGCAATTTCATAAATGTGTCAAGTGCAGTGTCTGTTTGCTCCTCATTACACACCACGGACCAACATATTCTTTACATCAACAACATAGGAATCACTACAAAACTTATTGTATGACCTCCCTTATACACAATATTAGGCCCAGCCTTTGAAACTTTGGTTTTCCAAGATATGGCTACTACATTGTGATCACTACATCCAATGGATTTTGATACTGCTTTCAAACAAATGTCTGCAGCATTAGTAAAGATATGATCAATACATGTTGATGATTTAATTCCTGTATTGTTTGTAACTACCCTGGTAGGTTGACTGATAACCTGAACCAGGTTGCAGGCACTAGTTACAGTTTGAAGCTTTCTCTTGAGTGGGCAGCCTGATGAAAGCCAGTCAAAATTTAAATCACCCAGGAAGTATACCTCTCTATTGAAATCACATTAATTTCACACATGTTATCCAGATACTGACTGTTAGCAGTTGGTCTATAGCAGCATCCCACCAGAATGGGCTTTAGGTGAGGCAGATAAACCTGTAGCCATATTACTTCAACAGTATTTAACATGAGATCCTCTCTAATCTTCACAGGAATGTGGTTCTGAATATAAACACCACCATTGGCATTTCTATCTTTTCTGTAAATGTTATAACCTTGTATTGCTACCACTGTATCATCAAAGGTATTATCTAAGTGAGTTTCAGAGAGAGTCATAATATGAATGTCATCTGTTACTAGCAAATTATTGATTTCATGAACCTCGTTTCATAAGCTACATATGTTAACGTGGGCTATTTTGAGCACTTTTCTTCTGGGATGCTTACTTGTTTTTATTGCTTTACTGGGAAGCTTAGCAGCAGTAGATGTGCTCATGTTCTTTATCTTAGTGCAGGGTGAGCTGTACACAGTGGACTTCCTCCTCGGGCACACCGGCTCAGTGCTAACAGTATAACTCTGGTTCTTAGGCACATGATTACTGCATACAATAGCTGTAGATCAGCAGAGGCATTCAGGGCAGTTAGAGGGACATAGTGTAGACATTACTGTGAATTGCTTACTTACAGTGCATTTATTTTTAATAAAAAAAGTAAAACAACAACAAAAAAGGGTTGAGAAAAAAAGAGCAGAAGAAAAATAACAGTAGGAAGGCTATATATAGGGGGGTACTGGTGCAGAGTCAATGTGCAGGGGCACCGGCTAGTTGAGGTAATTAACAGAGTAGCAGCAGCGTAAAAAGATGGGGTGGGGGAGCAAATAGTCCGGGTAGCCATGATTAGCTGTTCAGGAGTCTTATGGCTTGGGGGTAGAAGCTGTAGAGAAGCCTTTTGGACCTAAACTTGGCGCTCCGGTACCACTTGCAGTGCGGTAGCAGAGAGAACAGTCTATGACTAGGGTGGCAATTTTTAGGGCCTTTCTCTGATACCGCCTGGTATAGAGGTCCTGGATGGCAGGAAGCTTGGCCCCAGTGATGTACTGGGCCGTACGCACTACCCTCTGTAGTCAGGATGCTCTCGATGGTGCAGCTTTATAATTTTTTGAGGATCTGAGGACCCATGCCAAATCTTTTCAGTCTCCTGAGGGGGAATAGGCTTTGTCGTGCCCTCTTCACGACTGTCTTGGTGTGTTTGGACCATGATAGTTCGTTGGTGATGTGGACACCAAGGAACTTGAAGCTCTCAACCTGTTCCACTAAAGCCCCGTCGACGAGAATGGGGGCGTGCTCAGTCCTCTTTTTTTTCCTGTAGTCCACAATCATCTCCTTTGATTAAAACCCACATGGACTACGATATAATCGATTTCAATGTCCTCACTTAGTAGATTTGGGAGCAGCTTAGTAATGTCATTTACTCTACATTGTTTTTGCACCAGGAACGGTCACATTTCTTACCATAGAGCTGCTCAAAATCACAGCCGACGAGGAAATCCGCCCACTCCCACGCTTCACAGGATGCAGGCCTCCGACAGATGGAGAAGCCCAGCTCAATCCAGAACAGGGACGGAAGGTTGCCGACTTCGAAATCGTAGTAGGCACTGTGGACGCAGACACCCCCAGCGACGAAGGTGCAGGAAGATCAGGCTCCAGGATGGTGAAACTATTCGTTTTTTGTATCCGCTCCGGGCCTCTCGTTGGAAGTGTAGACTGCTTTGTGGGAGATCATTGTCTTCGGCTTCCACGGCATGTGACATGCAACCATCGTTGATTGCCTTTCTCCTCATGCTGTGCTCCTTCGACAGCGCAGTCAGATGGGGGAGCTCCGGGCAACACCCTGGCCAGTCGGATAACGACAAACGACAAGGCAGAGATTTATCCAACAAGCGCGAACGCAGTCCAGCCACCGGTGTAGAAAATGTAAACATTCCACTCTGCGTTTCCCCCCGTTTCTTACATAGACTGGCGACTTGCCGAGGATTATAGGCTTGAGGTGGCTTCCTTGATCACGCAAGTAAACCACTCAGAGTGATCCGGTTTGTCCCGAAACAAAGCGTAATAGATACAGCTCCTACAGCGCTGGAACCGTTTATTTAGTTCTCCGTTGCAAAACTCATATGGTACCAACTTCGTTAGCTTGATGGCTAGCAGCTTAGCGTCTCTGAAAACGATCAATATTTATACATTACTAGCTCAAACACTTCATCTGCAAAAATGACCAGATAATTATTGGATGATGGCGATTTCAGAACCAAAGTGTGGGGGATACAAAAATAGGCTGTGTGTTTTTCACAGGAGGCGAATGTAGCTTGTTTTTGTCTGCCAATCATCAGTGGCACTAGGCTCTGGCTGTGTGTGTGTGTGTAGCTTTGATTAGCCAACCCAGCTAACTAGCTTCTCTTCTTGGTTCGATGCAGTCAACACGAGTACTATGTAATCAGATTGGATGATAAATAACCTAGCAGCTAGAAATTACTAACTAGTACAAGTGGGCTTGGTTGCTGCCCTCTCTTCCTCCTCGTGCTACTCAGCCACAGTCACAAACACAGCACGGCCCCTCCCCCGCCTGGTGCTAGCTCAGTTTCCCTCTCCTTTGGTTCGTGCATTTAAAAGCTTCAGTTAATAACATAGTTTTTGCTATGTATTGTCTGCTGCGTCCCTCACTCGGATCGGAGTGGGTTTGGACTTGACAGGGTCTATACAGGGCTGGGTCTGGTTGTCCTCTGGTCCGTTCGGACTGGGTCTCCATGTTTAAAACATTTAATTTATTCAGGTAGGGTCCAGGGAGGAAAGCTTGTTGGACCTGAGAAGACCTCTAATCTTAGATATGTATTGGATCGTCTTGAAAGGGAAAGATGCACATCCCTAATAATAGGTCATTAGGTATGTGTGATATTAATAAAGGTTAAAATATATTTTTCTGTGAACGTCATTGACCTAAGTAATGGTGTTTCTGCACGACTCGTAGCCTTATTTGGCCAAGAGGGGCTTGAATTCTGGATTTAGCAATGCAGTTTTTCAACTGGTTAATCTTACCTTTGGCTCATGGCTTTAGTTTGCGTAGCATTTTCTATTGTCAATGACCGACCAATGCTTCCCATTTTTGATTTTGAAGGTGTGAGTCTTTGGGTAATGGTTAGCCTAACTATGGGCTGTCGTACTTGCCCTTTTGTCATGACATGAATACTCTGTAACTTGGAATTCTGTGCAACTAGTCCGGATGTGAACCCGGACCAGTTACACCTGTTTCTTATTAATTTGAATAAACTGAATGCGTGACATGGGCTAAGTCTGTAGCAGTTGACAGGTATGACAGTTGGCCAGTGACAATTCACTGATGCAATGACAATCTGTACAATCCAAAACACTGAAAGATTAGTGGTACTGGTAATGCCTTGTACCAGGTCCCACCAAGCATTTCTTTACCATGTTTTTTTTTGGAGAATTTCCCCAGTTGTAGAGCTGTTGAGTGTTTCTCATATGCGTCATGTAATCAATGAATGGTAAAAAAAGAAGGGCCTACTCAAGAGGCCACGTCAGACCACCTTGGTTGATTGGACTGTTTGTTTTAAGGTTTCTAAGCAACTGTTTGCTGGGGAGGAAATTGATAAAGGGAAAGAACGTTCATTGAATTGGTTTGTTGATTGTTATCGTAGGCTACTTTTTATTTTATTAAGCCACTCACAATTGACCTTAAAAAAAAAAATATATATATATATATAAAAATCTGCTCTACTGTCTTGTGTAGAATAACACAATTATAGTGTACTATTGCCTCTCGGTTGCTGTACTTTTTGAAATCCCACTCCTTGGGCCATGAGGGTCACAAACCTTGTGTACTCTTAGGGGAGTCACATCTATCAGGAAGGGCTGAGACCTTTTGACATGGCGCTAAGGGCAGCTCTGCATTCCTGTCTTGTTTGTTTGTTAGTTTGTTTTCATATCGGAGTTTGTTGAGGAAATGCTTGAATGCAAAGGACATCTCTTCTTACCCCGGCTGTGTTTACAAGTTTGCTGTATTCAGAGGTGAATTGGAGCTGGTATGTTTGTAAAGGTGTTAGCTTTGTCAGACACTTTTCTGCACTTAAAAACACATTTGTACATGTTAACATGGGATCCTTGTTTTTTTTCTTCATTTTGTGACACCTCTAAGTACTATTACCATGCCATGATTTTAGAGTAGGGATGTGCATCTTTCCATTTCAAGACGATTTGATACGTATCTGGGCTACGATACTGGAACGATTTTAGTTTGAAACAATTCTGTTTGATTAGAGAACGATTCTATGCTATTCGATACGATGCACAAACATTTGTTGTATAAACTCTTATTTTCCCTTCTAAATGTAAAATCTGCTGCTGATGGAGCTCATGAGCTGACTTCTGTGTGTAAATTATGTACAGTGCATTCCGAAAGTATTCAGACCCCCTCCCCCTTTCCACATTTTGTGACGTTACAGCCTTATTCTAAAATTGATTTAATATTTTTTTTCTTCAAATGTATAAAATAAAAACATCACTTAAGTATTCAGACCCTTTACTCTGTATTTTGTTGAAGCAGCGATTACAGCCTTGAGTCTTCTTGGGTATGACGCTACAAGCTCGGCACATGTATTTGGGGAGTTTCTCCCATTCTTCTCTGCAGATCCTCTCAAGCTCTGTCAGGTTGGATGGGGAATGTCGCAGCACAGCTATTTAAAAAAAGGTCTCTCCAGAGATGTTAGATCGGGTTCAAGTCCGGGCTCTGGCTGGGCCACTCAAGGACATTCAGAGACTTGTCCCGAAGCCACTCCTGCGTTGTCTTGGCTGTGTGCTTAGGGTTGTTGTCCTGTTGGAAGGTGAACCTTCGCCCCAGACTGAGGTCCTGAGTACTCTGGAGCAGGTTTTCGTGAAGGATCTCTCTGTACTTTAAGCCGTTCATCTTTCCCTCGATCCTGACTAGTCTCCCAGTCCCTGCCGCTGAAAAACATCCCCACAGCATGATGCTGCCACCACCATGCTTCACTGTAGGGATGGTGCCAGGTTTCCTCCAGACGTGACGCTTGGCATTCAGGCCAAAGAGTTCAATCTTGGTTTGATCAGACTAGAGAATCTTGTTTCATGGTCAGAGTCATTTAGGTTCCTTTTGGCAAACTCCAAGCGGGCTGTCATGTGCCTTTTTACTGAGGTGTGGCAACTCTACCATAAAGGCCTGATTAGCGGAGTGCTGCAGAGATGGTTGTCCTTCTGGAAGGTTCTCCCATCTCCACAAAGGAACTCTGGAGCTCTGTCAGAGTGACCATCGGGTTCTTGGTCACCTCCCTGACCAAGGCCCTTCTCCCCCGATTGCTCAGCATGGCCGGGCAGCCAGCTCTAGGAAGAGTCTTGGTGGTTCCGAACTTCTTCCATTTAAGAATGATTGAGGCCACTGTGTTCTTGGAGACCTTCAATGCTGCAGAAATGTTTTGGTTCACTTCCCCAGATCTGTGCCTCGACACAATCCTGTCGTCTTGGAGCTCTACGGACAATTCCGTCGACCTTATGGCTTGGTTTTTGATCTGACATGCACTGTCAACTGTGGGATGTTATATAGTCAGGTGTGCGCCTTTCCAAATCATGTCCAATCAATTGAATTGACCGCAGGTGGACTCCAATCAAGTTGTAGAAAGATCTCAAGGATGATCAATGGAAACAGGATGCACCTGAGCTCAATTTCGAGTCTCCTAGCAAAGGGTCTGAATACTTATGTAAATATAAGGTATGTTTTTTTTTTTTTAAATACATTTTCTAAATTTTCTAAACCTGTTTTCGCTTTGCCATTATTGGTTATTATGTGTAGATTGTGTGTGTGTGTGTGGGGGGGGACAATTTAATCAATTTTAGAATGAGGCTGTAACGTAACAAAATGTGACACTGGGAGAGGAATTCTCCTTTCAACAGGACAATAACCTACAACACAAAGCCAAATCTACACTGGAGTTTGCTTACTAAGAAGACCATGAATGTTCCTGGAGTGGCCAATAAGCTTGGCCGGTATACCGGGGTATTTCGAAAAAGCCACAGGATGGTTTTACAATACCGTCAACTATTTCTATGAAGTTTTTCAAGAGATTTGAATAATTTGTAGCAACTTTTTAAGTTAATACCTGAAGTCAACTTGTGCAATACATTAGGAGATAAAGCATATTCTGTTCTTAATTTCACCGGTCACATTATGAAGCTTACCATAGTTCCCCAGAACAGTTCAGCCAATCACGTGTTTGTAAATAGCACAACGGGAGAAAGCGAGCTGGTGCGTCCATAGCGTTCTATATCTATCGGCAAGTCTCTGTTACACTTGTATGCAATTTCCTACTAAATGTTTGCCATCAGATACGGTATCTTTTAATGGCTTTCTGCCAGAAGTCAAAGAGCTCTGGATGAGTTCTGTACAGCTGCCATTTCTTCCTTGTGCTTCCTACTAGTGTCCCCCCCCCCTAGTGGCCAAATTAGTTGCCTTAAATCTGCTTGAATATCTATGGCAAGATTTGAAAATTGGTGTCTAGCCATGATCCAACACCTAGACAGAGCTTGAAGAATTTTGAAAAGAATAATGGGGAAATATTGCCCAACACCAGTGTGCAAAGCTCTTATGAGACTTACCCAAGAAGACACAACTGTAAATTGCTGCCAAAGGTGTTTCTAACATGTATTGACTCAGGGGTGAATACTTATCTAATCAATGTATGTTTTTATTTTTCATTAATCTAAAAAAAGGTAAAATTTTTCTTCCACTTTGACAGAGTATTTATGTAGGTTGATTACAAAAATGACAAGTCCATTTTATTCCCACTTTGTAACACAAAATTAGGAAATCCATGGAGGGTGTTGACTTTCTATAGGCAGGAGTGGCTTCGGGACAAGTCTCTGAATGTCCTTGAGTGGCCCAGCCAGAGCCCGGACTTGTACCCGATCGAACATCTCTGGAGAGACCTTTTTTTAAATAGCTGTGCAGCGACGCTCCCCATCCAACTTGACAGAGCTTGAGAGGATCTGCAGAGAAGAATGGCAGAAACACCCCAAATACAGGTGTACCAAGCTTGTAGCGTCATACACAAGAGTACTCGAGGCTGTAATCGCTGCCAAAGGTGCTTCAACAAAGTACTGAGTCAAGGGTCTGAATACTTGTTACTTAAATACTTTTTTTTATATATTTTTTTTTATTAAATTTGCTGAAATATATAAACCTGTGTTTGCTTTGTCATTATGGGGTATTGTGTGTAGATTTGAGGAGGGGGGGGACAATTTTAATCAATTTTAGAATAAGGCTGTAACATAATGTGGAAAAAGTCAAGGGGTCTGAATACTTACTCCGAATGCACTGTATGTATGTATGTATGTGGGACAAAGGGGGTAGTCATTCAAATTATGCCTACCCAAATTCACTCAAATCAAATCTTGTCACATACATACAGTTTAGCAGATGTTATTGCAGGTGTAGCGAAATGCTTGTGTTTCTAGCTCCAACAGTGCAGTGTGTATCTAACAATTCACAACAATACACACAACCTAAAAGTAAAAGAATGAAATTAAGGAATATTTAAATATAATAAATATTAGGATAAGCAATGTCGGAGTGGCATAGACTAAAATACAGGAGAATAGAATACAGTATATGCATATGAGATGAGTAAAGAAAAAATATATGAACATTATTAGAGTGACTAGTGATTTCAAGTCTATGTATATGGGGCCGCATCCTCTAAGGTGCAGGGTTACGTAACTGGGTGGAAGCCGCCTAGTGATGGCTATTTAACAGTCGGATGGCCTTGAGATAGAAGCTGTTTTTCAGTCTGTTGCCGTACCAGGACCCAGTTGCACAGGGCGGGGTTCAGACCCAGGGCCCCGAGCTTAATGATGAGCTTGGAGGGTACTATGGTGTTGAATGCTGTGCTACAGTCAATGAACAGCATTCTTACATAGGTATTCCTCTTGTCCAGATGGGATAGGGTAGTGTGCAGTGCGATGGTCCTCTGTAGCTCAGCTGGTAGAGCACGGCGCTTGTAACGCCAGGGTAGTGGGTTCGATCCCCGGGACCACCCATTCACAAAATGTATGCACGCATGACTGTAAGTCGCTTTGGATAAAAGCGTCTGCTAAATGGCTTATTATTATTATTATTATTATTATTATTATTATTATTATATTATCGTCTGTGGATCTATTGGGGCGGTAAGCACATTTTGAAGTGGGTCTAGGATGTCAGGTAAGGTAGAGGTGATATGATCCTTAACTAGCCTCTCAAAGCACTTCATGACAGAAGTGAGTGCTACGGGGGCAATAGTCATTTAGTTCAGTTACCTTTGCTTTCTTGGGTAAAGCAACAATGGTAGACGTCTTGAAGCAAGTGGGGACAGCAAACTGGGATAGGGAGAGATTGAATATGTCTGTAAACACTCCAGCCAGCTGGCCTGCGCATGCTCTGAGGACGCGGCTAGAGATGCCGTCTGGGCCGGCAGCCTTGCGAGGGCTACTCACGTCGGCCACGGAGAAGGAGAGCCCACAGTCCTTGGCAGTGGGCCGCGTCGGTGGCGCTGTTATCCTCAAAGCGGGCGAAGGGGTTTTTGCTTGTCGGGAAGCAAGACGTCGGTGTCCACGATGTGGCTGGTTTTCCCTTTTGTATTCCGTGATTTGTCTGTAGACCCTGCCACATATGTCTCGTGTCTGAGCCGTTGAATTGCGACTCAACTTTGTCTCTAAACTGACGTTTTGCCTGTTGGATTGCCTTACTGAGGGAGTAACTACACTGTTTGTATTCGGCCATATTCCCAGTCACCTTGCCATGGTTAAATGCAGTGGTTCGTGCTTTCAGTTTTGAGCGAATGCTGCCAGCTATCCACGGTTTCTGGTTGGTGTAGGTTTTAATAGTCCACAGTGGGTACAACATCTCCTATACACTTCCTAATTAACTCAGTCACCGTGTCCTTGTATTTGTTGATGTTATTCTTGGAGGCTACCCGGATCATATCCCAGTCCACGTGATCAAAACAATCTTGATGCGTGGATTCCTATTGGTCAGACCAGCGTTGAATAGTCCTTAGCACGGGTACGTCCTGTTTTGAGATTTTGCCTATAGGAAGGGGGGAGCAAAATGGAGTCGTCGATCAGATTTGCCGAAGGGAGGGCAGCGGAGGGCCTTGTAGGCATCCCGGAAGTTGGAGTAGCAGTGGTCGAGTGTTTTAGCAGCGCGAGTACTACAGTCAATGTGTTGATAGAACTTAGGTAGCGTTTTCCTAAAATTTGCTTTGTTAAAATCCCCAGCTACAATAAATGTGGCCTCAGATTTGCATAAAGTCCAGTGAAGTTCTTTTGAGGTCCGTCACGGTATCGGCTTGAGGGAGAATATACACGCCTGTGACTATATAAACGAAGAGTATTCTCTTGGGAGGTAATACGGTCTGCATTTGATTGTGAGGTATTCTAGGTCGGGTGAACAAAAGGACTTGAGTTCCTTTATGTTATCACAATCACACCGTGAGTGGTTAATCATGAAAGGAACACCCCCGCCTTTCTTCTTCCCGGAGAGTATTTTATTTCTGTCTGCGCGATATACTGAGAACGCAACTGGCTGTATGGACAAAGACAGTAGATCCCGAGAGAGCCATGTTTCCATGAAACCGAGTATGTTACAATCCCTGATGCCTCTCTGGAAGGAGATTCTCGCCCTGAGCTCGTCTACTTTATTATCCAGAGACTGAACAATAGCGAGTAATATTCTCGAAAGCGGTGGATGGTGTGCACACCACCTAAGTCAGACTAGAAGTCCACTCCGAATACCTCTTCTCCGCCGGCTGTGTTTTGGATCAGCCTCTGGAATCAGTTAAATTTCCCTGAGGGGTACGAACAAAGGATCCAATTCAGGAAAGTCGTATTCCCGGTCGTAATGCTGGTGAGTAACTGCCGCTCTGATATCCAAAATGTATTTCCGGCTGTATGTAATAACAGAAAAACATTCCTGGACTAATAATGTAAGAAATAACACACACAAAACAATATACTGCAAAGTTGTTTAGGAGCTAGAAGCAGAACTTCCATGTCCATATAACTTATGTGAGTTGTTAAGCCAAATTTTACTTCTGAACTAATTTAGGCTTGTCTTAACAAAGGGAATGAATGCTTATTAAATTACTATTTCAGTTATTGCATTTTTATTGAATTGTCAATTTGTAGAATTTTCTTTAAACTTTGACATTATGGAGTATTTTGCAAAGGACAATGACAAAATTACAATTAAATATATTTAAATCTCACGTTACGCAACAAAATGTGAATAAGTTCAAGGGGGTGTAGACTTTCTATAGATACTATATGTAGTCACCTGGGCTCAGCCATAAGGGAGACTAGGCATCTACCACCCCTTTACCAATATCAGATATGTAGCCTATTTTTCTTTTTTTGTCCCCCCCCCCCGCTTTGGTTCAGAAATCAGCATCACGCGCTAATTACCTTTATCATTAATGCATATTGAGCTAGTAATGTATCAATATTTATCGTTTACAAGTTAGCTATGACATAGCCAATGAATTTGTATATGTGTGTGTGTGTGTGTGTGTGTGTATGTGTGATATATATATATATATATATATATATATCTACCACCACCGTTCAAAAGTTTGAGGTCACTTAGAAATGTCCTTGTTTTTGAAAAAAACATAACATGTCTAACATAACATCAAATTGTTCAGAAATACAGTGTAGACATCGTTAATGTTGTAAATGGCTATTGTAGCTGGAAACGGCTGATTTTTAATGGAATATCTACATTTATCAGCAACCATCAGTCCTGTGTTCCAATGGCACGTTGCGTTTGCTAATCCAAGTTTATGATTTTAAAAGGCTAATTGATCATTAAACCCTTTTGCAATTTATGTTAGCACAGCTGAAAACGATTGTGCTGATTTTAAAGAAGCAATAAAGGTGGCCTTCTTGAGACTAGTTGATTGTCTGGAGCATCATCAATTGGGGGTTCGATTACAGGCTCAAAATGGCCAGAAACAAAGAACTTTCTTTGATCCTCGTCAGTCTATTCTTGTTCTGAGAAATGAAGGCTATTCCATGCGAGAAATTGCCAAGAAACTGAAGATCTTGTACAACGCTGTGTACTACTCCCTTCACAGAACAGCGCAGACTGGCTCTAACCAGAATAGAAAGCGTGGGAGGCCCCGGTGCACAACTGAGTAAGAGGACAAATACATTAGTGTCTAGTTTGAGAAACAGGCTCCTCACAGGTCCTCAACTGGCAGCTTCATTAAATAGTACCCGCAATACACCAGTCTCAACGTCAACAGTGAAGAGGTGACTCCGGGATGCTGACCTTCTAGGCAGAGTTGCAAAGAAAAAGCCATATCTCAGACTGGCCAATAAAAATAAAAGATTAAGATGGGCAGTCTGAGATATGGCTTTTTCTTTGCAACTCTGCCTAGAAGGTCAGCATCCCAGAGTCTTTTTTGGCTCCGTTGTCGCCGCTGATAAGGCTTCCATGGTAGGGGAAGTTGTCGACATACTCAAGCGTCTCTCCACTGATGGTAATTGGTGGTGGTGGTGTATTAATGCATATGTCTTGGGTCTTCTGTATGTTCAAATGGAAACCAGTCTGTTTAGCATGCATGCTGAGTCTGACTACTGGAGGTGGATGTATTTGGATGATATAGAGGCCAGATCATCTGCAAAGTTGAGGTCTTCTAGATTAGAGAAGAGGGTCCACTGGATTCCTCAGGCATGGTCAGATTGACACATTACCCAGTTTATGGTAACATGAAAAGGATTGGAAAGAGGATGCAGCCTTGTCTGACACCAGACTTAAGTTGAAGTGACTCAGTAAGAGCACTATCAAGGATGATGCTACATTCAAATTGTTCATAGAACTTCCCAATGAGGTTGACAATCTTGGGTGGTATTCCGTAGGCTCCAAGGATTCTCCATAAGCTCTCATGGTGAACACTATCCAATGCCTTCTTGAAATGAATTAAGTTGGTCTAGAGGGGTGCATTCCACCTGAGGCATTGCTCGATGTTGTGCAGGGCAAAGATCTGGTCGATCCATCTTCCTTTGCGGAACCCAGCTTTTTCTTGTCTTAGTTTGTCATCGACAGCAGTGTCAATCCTTTTTGAAGAGTTTTCTGCAGAAGATTTTGCTGGGGATGGAGAGGAGTGTTGTCACATTCACTGAGGTTTCCTTTCTTTGGCAGTTTGACGATAAGTCATTTTCGCCAGTATTGTGGTATGATATCGTGCTCCCAGATCTTGCGAAAGCGATCAGTCAGCACCTTGTTAGCTGTGTTGACATCAGCTTTAAGTAGCCGTTGTCTCCGGTAGCTTACTTTTCTTACACTATTTTCAACCGCGCATAGATAACGACAATAGCAAATTACATAGGCTTTATTATTTGAATGACAACCTAATATCACGCAAGCCATTTTAGCATTTGAATGATGAAATGCATGTGTAACTCTGTTTTTATCGCACTGCTTTGCTTTATCTTGGCCAGGTCGCAGTTGTAAATGATAACTTGTTCTCAACTGGCTTACCTGGTTAAATAAAAAAATGTGCCGCGCAGATGTGCAATATCAGGAACAGGCCGCCTACCTCGCGTTGGGCACAGTGCGCAGTTTGACTAGGTTACTGATACTGCCTGGGGTTGTTCGGCATGCAAAATGACTTGGTTAATGACTCAACATTTGCATGCAGTTCAACACTGAAGGAGAGGACGAATCAGTTGTCACAAGATAAGTGGTATTTTTGCAATGTAGAATGTAATATGAGCAAAACAATTTAGTGAACTGGCGATTCGTAACATTGGAATACATTTTCTGACCAATGTATTCTACACTTGGATCGGTTTGGGTTACGCGGACTGATGCACATGTATCTTACACCTATTTGAGTCATTACATCCCTATTTTAGTGTATGTCTTGGAAGTGCAAATTGAGTGCAACTGAACAGGGTTGTTAATCAGGTAGCTGATTGTAGCTCAGTTGGCAGAGCATGGTGCTTGCAACGTCTGGGTTATGGGTTCGATTCCCACGGGGGGCCAGTATGAAAAATGTATGCACTCACTAACTGTAAGTCGCTCTGGATAAGAGCGTCTGATAAATTACTAAAATGTAATGGTATGTATGTATGTATCTGCAACTCTCCTGGGACAGTGGTAACTACCTCATTAGACACTAGGTGTCATGACAGACCCAGAACCAATCAAGACAAAATATAGTGTCCACCTAAAATGATAATGGTGCTCCTGTCTTCCCCCAGGGAGCCGTGCCTATGTGCTCCTGTCCCTCAGCCAGCAGGATGGTATTGAGCAGCACATGGACTTTGACAATCGCTACACCCTCCTGGAGCTGTTTGCGGAGACCACCTCCTCTGAAGAGCATGGCATTTCTTTTGAGGGGATCCACCTCCCTCAGGTAGCTACCAAATCGCATTCCATGTCTCTGTACAGTACTCTTACTTACCAATGGATTCCTACATGTACCTCTAGATCAAACCAGTGAATTACCTGTCGCTGAGATGTAATGTGACGTTTCCTCTGTGTGCTCCAGATTCCAGGAAAGCTGCTTTTCTCCCTGGTGAAGCGCTACCTGTGTGTGACGTCCCTGATGGACAAGCTCAACACAGCAGGGGTGGAGTCGAGCTCTGAGCGGCAAGATGCAGCAGGCTCCTCCTCAGGGACAGGCCACCAGACAGAGAACCTGCGTGTCCAGCGAGAGTTTGAGTTCACCATGGCCATGGCTAACCTCATCTCTGAGCTGGTGCGCGTCATGGGCTGGGACCGCAACCGGCAGCCGCCACAGTCCAGCGGCCTGGACCAGGGCAGCGCCTGCGGGGAGGACCAGGAGGACGAGCCGCCCCGCCGTATGGTGCGCTCCATCTTTCAGCCCCGTTTCTCTGCCTCTGCTTCTGCCTCTCCTGTCGCTGCCTCCTCTAACATGGCAGCCGCCACACCACCCAAGAAGAAGACCGGCAACGGCTTCAAGACGCGCACAGACTTCGCCAGCCGCTCGGCTTACGTGGAATACGTGCAGGAAAACCTAAAGAGCGGCATGCTGGTCCGTATGCTGGAGGATTATGAGGAGGTCAGCGCTGGTGATGAGGGGGATTTCCGCTACAGTAATGACGGCTCGCCACCAGTGCAGGTACAAAATATCACACCTTGTATCAGCCTTGACTGTATCAGCCAGCACACAGCACAGGCTCCTGAGATTTTAGTTAGGGATGAGTGACGACGGATTTGGTAAAAACTTTATTAACGCTGTTAGATCAGATTTGCTGTAAAGTGATTGACTTATCTGCTTGTTTTTCTGGGCACAGGTGTACTGGACCTCCCTGTCTCGGACTTACTGGGTGCACTGGCACATGGTTGAGATCCTGGGCACTGGCACCAGTGGACAGGGTGAGAAAGACGCCCAGGAGAAGGCCTCCTCCCTGACTGAGACCATCAAGCTCACGGCTGGTAAGAGAAAGTCCCCTGCACCCACAGACTCACACTCATGTAAGTGACTTTCAACAGTAATGCGGCTCCGACGCGTCAAAGCACACAAACTTTGAGCCCTAATGCACACGCAGGTTATTCTGTAAATTCATCAAATTGCCATTTAATGTTGTTTTATTAGAAACTGTATAATATTGTTGGTGTTGTCTTCCCTTGTATGCAGTGAGTCAGACATTATTCTCCAAGCCTCCTGGTGGGCTGTACTCGTTGCCTTACCTGGCTGAGGGGCTGCAGTCTGATGGAGCCACCCTGAGCAGGGCCGAGTGGTGGGAAGTGCTCTTCTTCATCAAGAAGCTGGAACCAAAGCAACAGCAGGAGATCAACAACATCCTGCGTCAGCGCCTCGATGAACAGGCAAGTGCCCATCACAAGGGCTGTGGCGCTCATGAAATTGTCATGCAAAAGACTGCTGGTCTCAAGGTAATTGACCGTTAATTAACATTAACATGTTTAGCATCTCCAGGCTCCACTCATACAAGCATCTGATGCGGGCCTTTTAATCATCTACATTTTAAAAAAGTCTAGTAAATCAATTTAATGTACACCATCACAATAAATTCATTATTTTAGTCAGGTCTAAAGAAACATTATGATGTGAAGAAAATGTATTTCAGAAGAACAGAATATGAGTTGGCCTACTGTATGTTATTTGGCTATGCACCGTGCCATAGGCTTGTTAATTTAGTAGACAAGATATGCTTATAAGTCCTGTGCCATTTTATTTTATAGTATGAGGAACATATTTGAATTTAGCTGAATAAAATGGAATGGGTATTTTTCCCTTTCCGGTGCGAGAGTGCGTGCATATGAAGTGGCTATGTTGAGTGTAAGTGATCATTTGAAACTATATGCTGGATTTAGTTATTTGTCAACTTTAGTTGTGAATGATACAAACCTTAGAATACCTTAGAAATCACAAGATGTATGAGCTGCATGATGCGACTATAGGCTATTGATTTGAGAAAGTCCCCCAAAACGTTTACGCTCTGTTCCTTGCCTCAGGCTGCACACGCTGTTCTCTCAAGTGATCATATTTTCACCCATCAGACTATTCTCAATTTAAACTTGTCTTTACTAATATGTAAAATTAGTTTTGATTTTGAATGGCCCATTATCAAATGGGCAAGACAAAAAAGACATGTCATCCGTATGCACTGGAATAGCAAATGGAGGCCACTTTCCCACGAGTATGTTTTTCACTCATGTTGGGTAGGCTACTCCGGTAATTTCGCTGCGCCACAGGTGTTATTCCACCCAAACTCTGTATGCCATGGGCTCTCCAACCCTGTTCCTGCTTAATTTGGGAAACCAAGGGAAACCTGTTCAGGAACATCGATAGTTACATGTTTTCACAACGAAACATATTTCATTAAACTGACAGGCCCTCTCTCTGCACACTGGAGAAAGGAATGAAGGAGAGAGGGGAAGAGATGGAACTCACGGTGGTGAGAGATTACATTTACATTACATTTTAGTCATTTAGCAGACGCTCTTATCCAGAGCGACTTACAGTTAGTGAATACAATTTTTTTTTTTTTTTTTTTATACTGCTTTCTTCAAAGTGTTCAATCACAGTGAGGTGAGTTTTAAAAGCACATACTGTTTTGATGAGTGATTTTTGATTGCATTTGCATTGATGTTAGAGGGACAATAGAGCCCTGACTACCAGGCCATTAGCCCGATGATCGTTAGCGATTTGTGTAGGCTACTACTAATTCATGTCCAGAGTGCCGAAGAGGAGATTAGTGACTCAGCGGTCATGTAGAATTGTATTGCAGTCGTGACTCAGGACTGCCAGTGTCGTGGTAATAGTCACCTCAACAGCCCTACTCATCACTCCCCCCCATCTTTAATTCCCTCACTCTCTAATCTTCTCACTCTTCCTGCTCTTTTCATGACGCTCAGCCCCCATGGAAGTTGAGAGTAGATTTCATGTTTTTGCCTTGCCTCTCTCTGCTCTGTCAGATGTCAGACGTAGACGAGGCCACTCTTATCCAGCTGTCGGTGCCAGGCGAGGTGGCCCGGAAGCTGCTCCACTACCTGAAGCAGACCCTGCAGAACTCTTGTCTGTGGGACCTGCTCTGCTCCCATGCCTTCTCTAAACACTACCTGCGTCGCGGTGGGGGAGGCCTGGAAGATGACGAGCTGCTGCCCGATGGCTCCCTCTGCTCCTCTGGCCTGGGAGGAGGACGGAGCAACTCCTCATCTGATGCCACCGCTGCCTCCTCTTCCTCCTCTGCCATGGGCTCATTGTCCAAGAAGCCCAAGAAGGAGATTCCTACAGACTATTGCTCTGACACGGAGTCTGAATTGCCCATGGAAGATGAGTCTAACTACCCAGAAGACCTGGAGGAAAAGATGAAAGGTGTGGCAGTCTGTGTGTGTTTGAACTTTGTTTGTTTTTGTGGTTGGCAAACTACCTCTAGCTGTAGCCAACACCTTTTTCCAGAGAAAGACAAGTGAAACCATAAACATGCCCAAGGATACAATGGTGTTTTTATTAGCACGCACTGCAGCCTGATTTTAATTAATGACAGCCATTCTTGCTGTTCATGCTTTGCCTTGTGTTTTCCCCACCAGTGTTTAACAACCCCAAGGTGCAGGGCAAGAAGACAGCCCTGGAGAAGCTGGGGGAGGTGGTGGACATCATGAAGAAGAGTGGCTCAGATTCAGTCCAGCAGCTGGCTGGGATCAAGTTCATCATCCAGGTCCTAGAGGACGAGGGGCCCCAGGAGAGAAGCACCCTCAGGACGGACGCTGTCCAGACCATCCGGTAAGGCTGCTGCCTGCACACTTCCATTCTCATAGGGTCACATTTGACCTCAAACATTTGTCCTCCAACATGATCTTTAACCTTTGTTGTCGTCCCCCCAGTGATAAAGTCCTGAAGCTTTTGGTTGAGATGCTGAGTGGGCAGCCCAAGGAGAACGTGGTCAGCACCCTGCGTCTCACCCGCGCCCTCATGGTCAAGTACGAGTGGAGGGTCTCCTTCGCCACTGAAGGGGGCGTCAAAGCTATCCTCGCCTGTATGCAGGAATACCCCACTGTCCCACAGGTCCAGCAAGTCGCCCTGGCGGTGAGTTCTCGATCACTTTATTTTTCTTTTCTTTTTTTACTCCCGTTTGTTTTGTAATCTAGCTAGTTTTGTAATGAAAGAGCACGTTTTCTAACAGTTTTAGGGGATGACACGTCATGACAACTCTGCAGCTGTGAAGGAGTAGCTGTCTATCATGTTTCTATCCACACTTTACACAGTGTGTGTGTGTGTTGGTTTCTCCCCTCCGCTCTAGACTCTGATGGTCATCACAGGCGCCAGTAAGCATGACCTGGGAAGTATGAGCAGCTGCTATCTTCCTCTCTCCGAGTCTGGCACACCCATGATGCTCGGGGTCTTTGCCAGTATTGGCTCTGCCACCGCCGAGGGCTCCAAGGGACTGCTGGCTGCAATCCCCGCTGGCATTGAACTGATGCTTAACACACCTGGGTATGTCTTTTACACCCCGACTGGCTCTCAAAGGGAATGTTAACATGCCCAACTCCACTGTTTCCTGTGATGACACCTGCTATATCACAGTGGAGGCTAAGGGATATCTGCGGTCTCTCCTACCAGGTGTATGTTGTCGGTGAGGAACGGTCTGTTGGTGATCATCATGCTTATCTCCAGTAGTAAGAGTCTGGCGGAGCAGCTGGTGGCCTGTGACGTCAGCACCGTGCTGAAGAAGTGCCTCGCAGCTTCGCGGCCAGTGAATATGCTGGCCATCATTGCCCTCAACCACATCTCCATGGTCCACAAGCTGGAGAAAAAAGGTGTGATTTCACTGCTCGTCTGAACACACTCCTCAAACAGTGCCTTCCGGTTATGTGTAGAGGTTCCTAGCTGGCTGGTTGCACATAAGCTTTTTCTGCCATGCCTCTTGCATTCCTATGATAGATCCTTCTTCCCACAATAAATGATAAAGATGTTATTGTGGTCTTATGTCCCAATGGGGACGAAGAAGATTAAGTAAATAAATTCTGTTCTGGATATTTCTTCCAGAGTCAAAGGATGAGTTGGACTTCAAGGACACAGAGCTGAAGATGCTGGTGGTGAGCCTGAAGGAGATGACTGCAACCAAGGAGGTGATCCTGACTCTGGAGCAGCTGCTGTGTGACGACGCCTCCCAGCTAGAGGAGGAGCGCAACCAGGTGACCCGCAGCCGAGAGACCTACCAGGACCTGGTGCGCCTCATGGACCAGCACCGAGCCGACCGGGCCGCGCAGCTCTCCATCCTCAGGTGAGACGGAGGTGGTTGTTGTGCTGCCTACCAACAGGGTTTAGTTGTTGGAATGTCATGTCAGTGCCTAGATCCTGTCATCGGTGTAATGAACCTCCAAAGGGCGTGTAATGTATGTATGCAATGCATGTATTTTATTTTTAATCAGGTTCTCATTTTCAATGGTGCCCTGAGGACAACAAATGTAATACAACCATTTGTATATTCTCTCCTGTAGAATATTGAACAAGTTCTTGGACAATTACCAGGAGGATCTGCTTCCATGGCATGAGAGCATAGAACCATGCTTGTCTTCTATGACCGCTTTCATCAATGACCGTGAGGTAGGAAAGATCCTCCATGATTATGAACTCCAAGGCGCATAGGTATAATCCTATATGTTTCTATTTTAGGTACGTATTCAATTAATGGTCATGTAATTGACACAAGGTTGTTTCGTCTAGGTTGTCCAGCTGCTCATCCGCTTCCTGTATCGCCTGGCCTCTGTGAACAAAGACTATGCCGTGGTGATGTGTCGTCTGGGCACAAAGGACGCCCTGGTCAAGGCGCTGGACAAGCACAGTATCAACCTGCTGATGGTCACAGAGCTGCGGGACTTGATCACAGACTGTGAGAAGTATGCCAGTCTCTACAAGAAAATGACCACCAGCGTTCTGGCTGGTTGCATACAGGTTTAGTACAAATTCTACTGTCTTAACTATTCAGTCAGTTACAAGACTAGGTTTTTATATTGTAATATTCTCCATTGTTTTTTTTAAAACTTGTGGTTCTTTGAAATGTTCCTTCAAAAGGGGGTGTCACATTTGGCTTGCAAGTGTCATGTCACTCTGTCTGTTGCTAATAGCTCATTTGTAATCTGTGCTGTCCTTTCTAACCAAATACAGATGGTTTTGGGCCAAATAGAGGAGCATCGGCGAAGCCACCAACCAATCAACATCCCCTTCTTTGACATCTTTCTGCGCAATCTGTGCCAAGGTATGTATGTATGTATGTATGTACAGTGGGGGGGGGGAAGTATTTAGTCAGCCACCAATTGTGCAAGTTCTCCCACTTAAAAAGATGAGAGAGGCCTGTAATTTTCATCATGGGTACACGTCAACTATGACAGACAAATTGAGGGGAAAAAAATCCTGAAAATCACATTGTAGGATTTTTAATGAATTTATTTGCAAATTATGGTGGAAAATAAGTATTTGGTCACCTACAAACAAGCAAGATTTCTGGCTCTCACAGACCTGTAACTTCTTCTTTAAGAGGCTCCTCTGTCCTCCACTTGTTACCTGTATTAATGGCACCTGTTTGAACTTGTTATCAGTATAAAAGACACCTGTCCACAACCTCAAACAGTCACACTCCAAACTCCACTATGGCCAAGACCAAAGATCTGTCAAAGGACATCAGAAACAAAATTGTAGACCTGCACCAGGCTGGGAAGACTGAATCTGCAATAGGTAAGCAGCTTGGTTTGAAGAAATCAACTGTGGGAGCAATTATTAGGAAATGGAAGACATACAAGACCACTGATAATCTCCCTCGATCTGGGGCTCCACGCAAGATCTCACCCCGTGGGGTCAAAATGATCACAAGAACGGTGAGCAAAAATCCCAGAACCACACGGGGGGGACCTAGTGAATGACCTGCAGAGAGCTGGGACCAAAGTAACAAAGCCTACCATCAGTAACACACTACGCCGCCAGGGACTCAAATCCTGCAGTGCCAGACGTGTCCCCCTGCTTAAGCCAGTACATGTCCAGGCCCGTCTGAAGTTTGCTAGAGTGCATTTGGATGATCCAGAAGAGGATTGGGAGAATGTCATATGGTCAGATGAAACCAAAATAGAACTTTTTGGTAAAAACTCAACTCGTCGTGTTTGGAGGACAAAGAATGCTGAGTTGCATCCAAAGAACACCATACCTACTGTGAAGCATGGGGGTGGAAACATCATGCTTTGGGGCTGTTTTTCTGCAAAGGGACCAGGACGACTGATCTGTGTAAAGGAAAGAATGAATGGGACCATGTATCGTGAGATTTTGAGTGAAAACCTCCTTCCATCAGCAAGGGCATTGAAGATGAAACGTGGCTGGGTCTTTCAGCATGACAATGATCCCAAACACACACCGCCCGGGCAACGAAGGAGTGGCTTCGTAAGAAGCATTTCAAGGTCCTGGAGTGGCCTAGCCAGTCTCCAGATCTCAACCCCATAGAAAATCTTTGGAGGAGTTGAAAGTCCGTGTTGCCCAGCGACAGCCCCAAAATATCACTACTCTAGAGGAGATCTGCATGGAGGAATGGGCCAAAATACCAGCAACAGTGTGTGAAAACCTTGTGAAGACTTACAGAAAACGTTTGACCTGTGTCATTGCCACCAAAGGGTATATAACAAAGTATTGAGAAACTTTTGTTATTGACCAAATACTTATTTTCCACCATAATTTGCAAATAAATTCATTAAAAATCCTACAATGTGATTTTCTGGAATTTTTTTCTCATTTTGTCTGTCATAGTTGACGTGTACCTATGATGAAGATTACAGGCCTCTCATCTTTTTATGTGGGGGAACTTGCACAATTGGTGGCTGACTAAATACTTTTTTTCCCCACTGTATGTATGTATGTATGTATGTATGTATGTATGTATACTTTTAGCTGACTCGCAGCACAACTAAATACCAGCCTCGCAAAGAAATGGTGCCAAAATAAATCATGTCATTACTTTTGTATTATTTCTTCATTAAATCAAGAAATTAATACTGGTAGATTATTTACTTTAACCAAACATCCCTTAAGTTTTTATTTAGCTTCTGAAAGTAGAACTTGTCTTAAACTGACCTGTTGACTTTTTGTCGTACTTTGTCTGTGACCATTAACAGGATCTAGTGTGGAACTCAAGGAGGACAAGTGCTGGGAGAAAGTGGAGGTTTCCTCTAATCACCATCGAGCCAACAAGCTCACTGACAAGAACCCCAAAACCTACTGGGAGTCCAATGGCTGCACAGGTTCCCATTTTATCAACATCTACATGCACAAGGGGGTGGTGATTAGGTACGTCCACACATCACTTTGGCCATACAAAGGGTTTAGAATGTTGGAATGTTTAATCTTGATATGTATGCAAATTGCACAACATGTAAAGACAATTGAAAATGAAGCGCACCTGTGTTGCTCACTTTTACCTTTCCTGTATACCGAAACTTTTGTTATTACCTTGTTCTTGCGTCTGTGGATTATTATGCTAGACCGCATGCTTTATCTTAAACTGCTGTGGTTACCTCAATGACATTCATATTTGTATTTTTTTATTTATTTTTACTGTAACTATTGAGAACTTGCTGTAAGTGCATTTTTCTATTTTTCTTGTTAAACTCAGGCAATTGGCAGTGCTTGTGGCCAGTGAAGACTCCAGCTATATGCCTGCCCGCATGGTAGTACTTGGAGGAGATGACCCCACAAACATCAACACAGAGCTGAACACAGTAAGTAGCTGTATAGGCAGACAGGAGTAGGAAACCTTTGGAAGTAGGTTTTATTTACGATCTTGTCTTTTTAAGGTTTAAGCCCCTCACCCACCCAACTCTTGTTTTTACAGGTCAATGTGCCTCCTTCAGCCAATCGCATTGTGTTGCTGGAGAACATGTCCCGCTTCTGGTCCATTGTGCAGATCAGGATCAAGAGGTGTCAGCAGGTGGGCTGTGGAATCATGAAAATTTGAATTTCAGATTACTTCCTGAATTTACATGGTATTGATCCCAACCCTGGTCAGCAGGGAGTCTCCTTTTTACGTTTTGAACCTGCTCTTCCCACCAGGGTGGTATTGACACGAGGGTCCACGGCTTTGAGGTGCTGGGGCCCAAGCCCACCTTCTGGCCCGTGTTCAAGGAGCAGCTCTGCTGTCGCACCTACCTCTTCTACACCACCAAGGCCCACACCTGGTGCCAGGAGATCCTGGAGGACAAGGCCCAGCTGCTGCAGCTCTTCAACAAGTAAGCCTGTCTCTACTATACATGCTACTGCAAACTACACTGACCCCCAGACTGCGCTAACCTGGCCTGGTGTGTGTCGGCAGACTGAACAGTGCTCTGCGACATGAGCAGATGTTTGCTGACCGCTTCCTGCCCGATGCCGAGGCAGCGGAGGCTCTGGGACGCACCTGCTGGGAGGCCCTCATCACCCCCATCGTACAGAGCATCACCATCTCCGGTAACTTTCGGAGTCTGTCTCACTCTCTCTGTGTCTCTCACTCACTTCCTGCACTTCAGCTAGCTTCTGTCAGTCATACATGTTCATCAACTATGTTGATTCAGGCAGTTGTAGTACGAATAACTTGCTTCTCTCCTCCACTCCCACAGAGACCCAAGTCCTCAGTCCCCTCTCCTGGCTGCTCAGTGAGTACCTGGACAACGCAGAGTCAGCCAGGCGCTGCAAGAGCCGGGCCGCCATCTTCAACTCCCGCGTCCGTCGCCTCACCCACCTACTGGTCCATGTGGATACCAGCAGAGTGGACACAGAGGAGCTCAAGCCACCCATCAAGTGCAGTGAGTAATCCTGTAACGCTATACCTTACCACTCATTTACTTCTGATAAACACTCAAGGCTGCTATGAGTCTTTTCTCTGTCCAGCTTCTCAACCTTCAGAATAGTGAACTGACAATTATTGCCCCTAGAAATGGGTGCGGAAATGCTACTGGAATTGCCAATCAAAATGAGCTGCGAATAAATCTTAGTAGACTAGATTTTGCATGGTAGTATAATATTTGGAAATGCAAACGTATTGATACTTTACTTATAATATTAGGTAGAAGCCACCCATCAAGTCTTCCGTATTTCTTTTGTTTTCAGAAGGTATCAACCGAAGCAAAGATTTAAAGAGTAAGTAACAGTTTAGAGGCTAATGTACTACATTTCGTTTTAAGTTATTCTTCCAGCTCAATGGCATCCCCATTTTTATATAACTAATGACTGCGACATTCCGCTTTCCCCCCACACGCAACCCTCCAGTTTGAATTGAAAATGATCAGGATGATGTGTTACTCATTTGTTTCTTTGTTGTTTTTTGCTGCAGATTCTTTTTACCCTGATTTATCTCAAACCTTTTGTTTAGAAGATAACTGAATTGTCATTTTCTTTCAGATGGAAAAGAGGGAAAGAACAAAGATGCAGCCACTGTCTCCTCTTCCTCCTCCTCCAACTCTATCAAGCCGAAGGTGAAGAACACCAGCAGTATTGCAGGGATAGCACTGTGTTGGCAGGGCGTTGTACAGAGACAGGTAAGCCACTCGTATGTCTCTAAAAACACTGAGGCCCATTATAAACCTACTCTGATCTAATGTCCTTGAAGTAAGTTGGAGTAGTAACTCTCAAAAATAAAAAAAAGTTTGAGTCAAGATGGCATCACTAAATGAATCTTTGGCAGGATTTCAAAAGCTGGAACTCATAGATAAAAAAAACTAAAAAAAACTTGAGTGATGACTTAATCCATGTTTAACAGGTTAAGAAGTTTTTGGACTCTACGTGCAGCCTGCCAGACTTTGTGGAGCGCTACAGGAACATGTACCTCCGTCTGAAGAATGCCATGGAGGAGCTGTTTGGCCAACAGACAGCGTTTGTGCTGGCTCTCCGCCACGGCTTCTCTGCTGCTCTCCTACAGCTCTCCATCCTCACCGCCATGCACGTGAGTTATACTAGATGACCTGTACTCAATACTACTTAGGTCATATTAGGGCACGCAACGGAAAACGGCAATAGTTCTTCCTCGTTCCAGTCATTTTTCTTCTGTTTGGTGCCTAATGAACGTGACCCGGCAGTGCACCTGTAACACATCTATTCTCCAGATCACTGCTCTTTGTGTAGGTTGAATTCTCCATCTCTGTGTTTGCAGGTGAGCGAGCGGTTTGCCCAGTACATCGACTTGATGATCCAGGAGAGTGGAGTGGACTCTGGCAACGTGGAGACTCTTAATCAGTTACAGCAGTTCCTAGAACCAATGCTCTTCCTCTCAGGCCTGGAGCTGGCCAACACCTTTGAGCACTTTTACAGGTAAGGCCACATTTCTATCCCTGTAGTTGTTAAGGCCAACCTAAGACCATGTATCATTCATAAAAGGACCATATTGTAGCATAGTCTCGAGTCTCAATCCATCTCGTTTCCTCCTCCACAGGTACTACCTGGGTGACAGGCTGCTAGGCCAGGGCAAGGTGTGGCTGGAGAGTGCTGTCATAATGCAGATAGGCACCTGCTTCCCCAACCGCTTCCCCCAGCAGATGCTGAAGAACCTGAGTGAGTCTGAGGAGCTGCAGCAGGAATTCCACCTCTACCGCCTCCAGCAGCTGGACAAGACCCTTCAGGATGTTGATGAGGAGGTAAGCAGAGGATGAGAAGCAGTATTGTATCAGGCCCTGCAGTGTTTTTTCCTTTTCCTTAAAAAAAAATATATAGCTGATGCTCGTTTCCAAAGCAGCATACACATATTTCGATGTGATATGGGCTCATGGGAATCCAACCCATAACCATAAACAATTTTTGTCCTTTGCTGTGCTACAGATGATGGATGATCAGCCGTCGGAGCCTGATGAGGAGAGTGAGGTGAAGGTGCTCATCCTGTCTCCTCGCTGCTGGGCTGTTTCCTCCCCCTGCTACATGGACAACCATAGCAGATACTTCCCCAAGCAGCTTTGCACCTACCTGGCAGAATTCACAGACTTCTACTCTAACAGTCAGTCCCCTTCTGTCGTCTGTCTTTTCAAAAAGTTTGGCTGTATGCAATAATTTTTGTTTGCCTCATTGATGTATTTTTAATATTTCTCATAAGTGACCAACCGCCGCAATTCGGTATTGTGTAGCAAAATTTGAAATTATGTTTTTTACATTGGATAAAAGTAGGGACTACAAAATGGTATCATACACTACAGTTGAGGAACAATGGGAAAGTAATCCTGCTTTAAAAGTTGATAAACTTTTGAGAAAATGGCCCTTGAATGTTTTGGTGCACGTACTGGAGAGCTCTTTGTCTACACCCATTCAGCATCGTTCACACCCTCTTAAGCCTTAGCCCCACCCATCTCTTTTAAGGATTCACATGTGAGGCCATGTGCTAAACAGAGTGAGTAGTTTAGTAAACAACCAAAGATTTCAAGACAGTGTTAAAAGAAGTAAAAAAAATCCATGTAGAAAAACACTTATCTTGGCCTATATCCTAATCTGACTTCGGTGCAGGTCATGTTCTTCACATTACCGTCTCTGGTAAACACACTATCAAATAAAATCTGTTTATTTGTGACATGCACAGGGTACAGAAGGTGTAAACGGTACAGTGAAATGGTTACTTGCAATGTTCCCTCTAATTTCTTCCGGCACTGAGCAAATTTCAGTTCTGCTGAGCGCAAACTTGAACGTTGTGAAAATTCTGTGCAACTTCCAGTTCATGTTTACTGTGAACACTGAAGCTGTACCTGCTTTAAGTTAGTGGCCTACCATCAAAAACGATGGAGAAAATGCATCCCATAACATTTTAACATAGAAATAGCTGTTATATAATTCAGCCTACAGTAGCAGTCAATGTGTGGTGTTCAATGTAAGCCTACATTCCATGAGACTTAAAAAAACAACAAAAAAACATACAGGGCTTGACATTAACTTGTTTATCCACTTGTCCTTCAGACAAGGTGACTGAAAATGTTGTTGTGGTGTTTGATGCAAGAAACCACTTTACAAAATAAAAGGCATTATTATTCGCATACCATTATTACATAGAATCAGACAAATTATGCTAACCTCTGCCTATTGGCTACTCTCAAAATACAACACTGCCCCTTTAAGACAAAAAAAGCTCTTTACCTGACTCGCTTTTCAAAGATGTCAAGAAATGTACACGTTTTGTTCTCTTGTAGGAAGCAATCACTCCCCTATTGCTGACTACAATTGAACTATAACTGGGCTATTAACTCACTAACTAGCAAAGGATATGAACAAAATGTGCACACATGGCTACATGCAGCTCTCGCTTTGATCTCAAAACAAGTACATCTACTCATGACCGCTCATGCTGTAAACACAGTCCAGTTCAAAGTAAATGGCACAGATCCATACAGTGGGGAGAACAAGTATTTGATACACTGCTGATTTTGCAGGTTTTCCTACTTACAAAGCATGTAGAGGTCTGTAATTTTTATCATAGGTACACTTCAACTGTGAGAGAGAGAATCACATTGTATGATTTTTAAGTAATTAATTTGCATTTTATTGCATGACATAAGTATTTGATCACCTACCAACCAGTAAGAATTCCGGCTCTCACAGACCTGTTAGTTTTTCTTTAAGAAGCCCTCCTGTTCTCCACTCATTACCTGTATTAACTGCACCTGTTTGAACTCGTTACCTGTATAAAAGACACCTGTCCACACACTCAATCAAACAGACTCCAACCTCTCCACAATGGCCAAGACCAGAGAGCTGTGGAAGGACATCAGGGATAAAATTGTAGACCTGCACAAGGCTGGGATGGGCTAGAGGACAATAGGCAAGCAGCTTGGTGAGAAGGCAACAACTGTTGGCGCAATTATTAGAAAATGGAAGAAGTTCAAGATGACGGTCAATCACCCTCGGTCTGGGGCTCCATGCAAGATCTCACCTTGTGGGGCATCAATGATCATGAGGAAGGTGAGGGATCAGCCCAGAACTACACGGCAGGACCTGGTCAATGACCTGAAGAGAGCTGGGACCACAGTCTCAAAGACAACCATTAGTAACACACTACGCCGTCATGGATTAAAATCCTGCAGCTCACGCAAGGTCCCCCTGCTTAAGCCAGCGCATGTCCAGGCCCGTCTGAAGTTTGCCAATGACCATCTGGATGATCCAGAGGAGGAATGGGAGAAGGTCATGTTGTCTGATGAGACAAAAATAGAGCTTTTTGGTCTAAACTCAACTCGCCGTGTTTGGAGGAAGAAGGATGAGTACAACCCCAAGAACACCATCCCAACCGTGAAGCATGGAGGTGGAAACATCATTCTTTGGGGATGCTTTTCTGCAAAGGGGACAGGACGACTGCACCGTATTGAGGGGAGGATGGATGGGGCCATGTATCACGAGATCTTGGCCAACAACCTCCTTCCCTCAGTAAGAGCATTGAAGATTGGTCGTGGCTGGGTCTTCCAGCATGACAACGACCCGAAACACACAGCCAGGGCAACTAAGGAGTGGCTCCGTAAGAAGCATCTCAAGGTCCTGGAGTGGCCTAGCCAGTCTCCAGACCTGAACCCAATAGAGAATATTTGGATGGAGCTGAAAGTCCGTATTGCCCAGCGACAGCCCCGAAACCTGAAGGATCTGGAGAAGGTCTGTATGGAGGAGTGGGCCAAAATCCCTGCTGCAGTGTGTGCAAACCTGGTCAAGACCTACAGGAAACGTATGATCTCTGTAATTGCAAACACAGGTTTCTGTACCAAATATTAAGTTCTGCTTTTCTGATGTATCAAATACTTATGTCATGCAATAAAATGCAAATGAATTACTTAAAAATCATACAATGTGATTTTCTGGATATTTTAGATTCCGTCTCTCACAGTTGAAGTGTACCTATGATAAAAATTACAGACCTCTACATGCTTTGTAAGTAGGAGAACCTGCAAAATCGGCAGTGTATCATACTTGTTCTCCCCACTGTATATGGCAATGGTCTATTTGCATATAGGCCTACTATAGCTCTGATTGTTTATGCCACACCGGTCTGTGTAAAGTACGGGCTGAGTAGTGCGTGTCAATGCAATAGAATCCTACTCCGATATGTTCTGCCTACAAAATAATTTTGTTTTGTTTCGGTATGTTGCATTGAACTTGGCTAATATTGCGTTGATTCGATCACAGTTGCCACAGTAAAGGGAAATGTTGATAGTGTTAACAGGGAAAACTCTAGAACAGTGGTCACCAACCTTTTCTGAGTCAAGATCACAGAGTCAAAATGCAAGCTGAGATCTACCACTCAGAATTTTATTTTTTACATGACTTAAAAACATAAGCCTATGCAACATTAACCAATTAAAAACAGTACAGTAGCAATGAGGTTTGTGCAGTAAGCTATAGGCCCAATCCATTATCACCACATATTGGCTTTGTTTGAATTGCCCTGCCAATGAATGCATTGTTGTTCAGGGCATTTAAAAAAAAGTACATTTCAAAATTTGAGGTAGGCTATATGATCACATTGGTAATAGATCAGTTTTATTACTTACATTACATTTACATTTTAGTCATGTGACGCACAGCTGAGTGAGCATACATTTAAGTAATTGGCTTTTATTTTTATTTCACTGGGCTGATGGTGCCTGCATCTGAAGGGTTTTTTACGTAAATGTTTGGCGATCGACAAGGAATGCCTTGAAGATTGACCAGTTGATCGCGATCGACAGGTTGGTGACCACTGCTCTAGAAAGTTGAGTGAAGTTCAATCTCGTGCTTCTCTCTGTTGGCGGATATTTCTGCGTGGCAATCCCGGGGCTACTGAAGGAAATGCTATAACCAGCCACATCTAGCTAAGTGGATGAGTCACTATTGTCTAGACATGTACACATGTTCATGAAATACAATAGATGGTTGTAATCACCCCCAGACACACCTGGCTAACTTGATGGGTCATGTAATCATCTGGCGAGGTGGAGTCTTGTTTAGCTGAACAATGAACTGGCATAATACAGACATTGTCATAGCTGTAGTATGAATCCGCAGGTAGCTAAAGCCAACCAACTAGCTAGATTCAATGTTAGCTAGCTAACATTAGGCTATAACTAGCAATGCAAATGGTTTTCTGATTTGAATAATATTACTACACAGATCATACATGTAACATTAGCTAGCGAGCCAGCAAGCTAACGTTTGCTAGCTAACAGTACGCGTTAACTTGCAATGAAAACAACTTTCTGACAAAATTAGAAACTTATAATATCTGAAAATGTAGCTAGCCTCTTACATGGATGAACGCTTCACAGCATACTGGAACCATTTAACTCCATTTAGTTTGTAGCTACATCTTGTTTGGCCAGTGTTGTCAAGTCACTCCCGTTCACACTGACCGTGGCGTGTGCAGAAAGTAGCCCATTACTTTTTACAACTGATCTGATAGCTCTTGCTAAGTTCACACTAACAGCTTACAGACGGTAGGCAATTAAGGTCACAGTTATGAAAACTTAGGACTCTGAAAAACACCAAAAGAAAGATGCCCAGGGTCCCTGCTCATCTGCGTGAACGTGCCTTAGGCATGCTGCAAGGAGGCATGAGGACTGCAGATGTGGCCAGGGCAATAAATTGCAATGTCCGTACTGTGAGACGCCTAAGACAGCCCTACAGGGAGACGGGACGGACAGCTAATCGTCCTCGCAGTGGCAGACCACGTGTAACAACACCTGCACAGGATCGGTACATCCGAACATCACACCTGCGGGACAGGTACAGGATGGCAACAACAACTGCCCGTGTTACACCAGGAACGCACAATCCCTCCATCAGTGCTCAGACTGTCCACAATAGGCTGAGAGAGGCTGGACTGAGGGCTTGTAGGCCTGTTGTAAGGCAGGTCCTCAACAGACATCACTGGCAACAACGTTGCCTATGGGCACAAACCCACCATCGCTGGACCAGACAGGACTGGCAAAAAGTGCTCTTCACTGACGAGTCACGGTTTTGTCTCACCAGGGGTGATGGTCAGATTCGCGTTTATCGTAGAAGGAATGAGCATTACACCGAGGCCTCTACTCTGGAGCGGGATCGAGGTGGAGGGTCTGTCATGGTCTGGGGCGGTGTGTCACAGCATCATCGGACTGAGCTTGTCATTGCAGGCAATCTCAACGCTGTGCGTTACTGGGAAGACATCCTCCTCCCTCATGTGGTACTCTTCCTGCAGGCTCATCCTGACATGACCCTCAAGCATGACAATGCCACCAGCCATACTGCTCGTTCTGTGTGATTTCCTGCAAGACTGGAATGTCAGTGTTCTGCCATGGCCAGCGAAGAGCCCGGATCTCAAAAACCATTGAGCACGTCTGGGACCTGTTGGATCGGAGGGTGAGGGCTTGGGCCATTACCCCCAGAACTGTCTGGGAACTTGCAGGTGCCTTGGTGGAAGAGTGGGGTAACGTCTCACAGCAGGAACTGGCAAATCTGATGCAGTCCATGAGGAGATGCACTGCAGTACTTAATGCAGCTGGTGGCCACACCAGATACTGACTGTTACTTTTGATTTTGACACCCCCCACCCTTTGTTCAGGGACACATTATTCAATTTCTGTTAGTCACATGTCTGTGGAACTTGTTCAGTTTGTCTCAGTTGTTGAATCTTAAGTTCATACAAATATTTACACATGTTAAGTTTGCTGAAAATAAACGCAGTTGACAGTGAGAGGACGTTTCTTTTTTTGCTGAGATTATCTTTCAAAAACAGTGCGGTAGAAAGCACTATCAACACATACTGAACAGCTCACGTTATAGACCGAAACATGCTAAATGGCAGACCAATCCAAACTCATCTCCTGGCATGTCCAGCCCATACGTTATCTCAGCCAATCATGGCTAGTGGGAAGGTTCCTGTCTCTTTCCGTGGCTAAACCAACTAGGCTCGTAATTTTAACAATTGTATTCGTATTTACATATGAAATACAAGTTTGTTATTAAGGCACATGAAAGTTCATGTTCCAGAAGCCATTTCTGCCAAAAAAACGTATTTTGATAAAACATTTGTTTACATTCAAATGCCTCTCCTGTGAAGTAGTGATGTGCGACAAATGCCTAGTTTCCTGAAACAAGTCACATATGCCAAAATCTCACCAAGTTCCATCAGAACCAGTCCGTTACAATGGCATGTTTCAGAACGAAAGTGCTAGAGGCTGATCGGTGTGTGATGTGTGTTTGTCTGCAGGCCAGTGCATGTACAATCTGACCCACAGTAAGCCCCGGCGTCTACAGTGGACCTGGCTGGGCCATGCAGAGCTGCACTACGGCTCCTGCACTCTCTACGTCTCCACCCTGCAGATGTACATCCTCCTGCAGTTCAACCACCAAGCGGTAACTAGATGGGGGGGGGGGAGAAAGAAACACAGTGCAATGCACTATGGGGAGTTGAATTATTACATTTTCTCCATTTGACAATGGGCTGTTGTCTCTGATATGACCTCGTGTTGTCTTTTATTTCAGGATGTATCTGTGGAGGCTCTTCAGCAGGCCACAGGCCTCTCCCCGACAATGCTGGCTCATGCTCTGTCTCCCCTCACTGTAGAGAAGGGCATTCTCACCCAAGACAGCCCCGACAACAATCTTGTGAAGGGTGAGGTCCTGCTCTTTGTCTTCCCCTCAGAGCCTTTCACAAAGATTCTATGGAACTATTGTTGATCCCTGTAATCCATCTGATTTTGTGACATTGTATTTACAAAAAAAAAATGCTGACAGACTCCTCCTCCTGCATTGTTCTCCAGTTAGATTTAATTTGAATGACCATTTGAATTTACTGTTGGCATTTGTTTGTGGAGTTGCACTGAATGTATTGTTTTGTCCTCTGCCCATAGGAGTCCTGAGATTGAACAAAAAAGCTCTGTCTCAGAGTTTGGAAAACCACAGCTACTGCTACCTGCTGCCCAAGCAGACCTACTTGAATGTGGACGAGGATGCTGCCCGCTCGCTGGAGAGGAAGAGGAACTTCATCTACTGCCTCATCATCCAGATCATGAAGGCTGAGAAAGAGATGCACATAGACAATCTGGTGTTCAGAGTAAGGCCATGTTCCTTCCCCATGTCATTTCTCATGTGACCAATGGAGATCCTCAGCTGATCCTATGTATAATATAATATGCCATTTAGCAGACGCTTTTATCCAAAGCGACTTACAGTCATGTGTGCATACATTTTTTTTTACGTATATGTAGTGGTAGCATAAACGTATATCCCTCCATGGTTCAGGACCAGCTTTATTTGATGTGCCAGACACTAGCAGCTGGTGTCTTATGTACCTCTTTTCTCCCTTGTCCTCCATCAGGTGTTGGACACGTGTCAGAAACGGGAGGCGACTCGTTCCCCGGGCTCGGTTCGTTTCAGCTGCAGCACTACAGACGTGCTGTCCTGCGTCATGCACGTCATCAGCAAGGGCTACATCAGGCGCAACGAGGACAGCCCCCACATCGTGGAGTTCCTGCCCGAGGACCCCTCCACTCCCCAGAAGGGCCAGGCGCATTTCTCCTTCAGCAAGGCTGAGCTGAAGAATAACCCCAGCAGCAGCAACGCTGACATCAGGTGTGCGGATGAGCCTTGACCTAGTGGGGGAAAGGTTTTTAATGTGGCTGGCTGGTGTGGCCTCTGGGGTGATTCTGTATCTTGGGAATAGTTTGGTTTTTGAATTGTAGGGAAGGAGAGTAGACTATACTAACAGGCCTATTCCATTTATGTCCGACTGCCTTAGGCATCGGATAAATGCTTTAATAAATAATCAATTGGGTTGAGGTCTTCAGCCCTGATGTTACAGCACTTATTTGTGACATATGTTCTCGTTCTGTCCTAGTTGAGCTTTTAAATGCACTTTGACCTAAACTGTGGCTGCATGGCAATGCCTGGCAATGTCAGTCATTTCATATTCAGGATGACCACTGATGCTGTTCATCTAAGCCATTACTTTCCAAGAAACCCATGGCTCTCTAATACTAAAACGATAAATGCAACATAAAAATTAACTAGGCTCTTATGCAATATGTTCAGAAACAGTCAAAATATGCTAGTGAATGTTTTATTAATATAAATAAAGAAAATTGATCAACTTTGAACCATGTTTGTTGCTTTCTTATTTTGTGTGGTTATGAAATAGTCTAGAAATGTTGTGTGGGGTGAGATCTTTTCTAATGAAGATTTCAAAATTAGTCAGTCTTTGTCATTTAAAATCACACTTACTACTAACCTGATGGCTATAAGTTTTGCTTTTCATAAGGATGTTATTGTGACTCACTGTTTTAAATAAAACGTTTGTTCTCTGAAATGAGAGTAATTCCAATGTAATCATACTAAACTGTGACCCCCCCACACTTTTAAGAAGTTAAGATTTCCATAGTTGTAAGTTATCTTGTGACCCACTGTGTCTCCTCCTGCAGCCTGGAAGGCATCATTGCAGCCCCTCCGAGTGCGGAAGACGGGGTCCTGGAGGCTGTCCTGTTGTCTATGGGCCGGACCATGAACCAGGAGGAAGTCCGGCAGCTGATGCAGCGCACAGTCCAGCAGGTCTCTGGCACTCTGAGTTTGGACCTGGACCGGGCTGAGCACCTGCTGGTCCACTGCAAGTGGAACGTGGATGTGCTGATCCAGCGCTACACAGACGACCCAGACTCCCTGGTTTTGGCTGCCGGGCTAAAGGGCCGGAACCCCCAGCCGCCCCCTAGCCCCATGGCCAGCTGCCCCGTGTGCTTCATCTCCCATACAGGGGAGGCAGAGCCCGCCCCCACCCTCTGCTGCATGCACTACTGCTGCCGGGTCAGTCACCGTACAGATTTTTCTACCCCTTTTCAAACTTTACATTTGTTTAATCTTATATTGATACTTGAATTCTTAAAAGTCTAAGCTGTTGGGGGGGGTTCTAAGCTGACGTGGAATTGTTTTAAGCTGGTCATACTATGGATCATTTAGCTATTTGATTTAGAATTTTAGGACCCCTTCAGGTATAAAATAAAATATTGATTTGATAAAATATTGAATTTGGCCGTTACTATTCTAGCCCAAAGAAACGCGTTGAATAACACATTCATAAATGGCAAAAAAAAGACAGTAAAAAAACAAATAATAAGAAACAAGATGTACACATTTAACCCCTTTTTTGGGTTGGCACAAAAACTACCTTCAAACTTCTATTCATTTTTTTAAAACCGGTACCGGTTACTTTCAGACGAGTCCTGTGACCCTTTCCACAGTGGGGTCACATTAGTTTGTAGCCCAAATGGTTTGGACGCTACAAACAGAAGTTGGCACATCAACAGTACTGACTTCAGATGAGTCCCTTGACACTTGTGGGGGTCGGAGACCACCATTGTGTTCGTGAAAGTCTCCCCTTTCCAGAGTGGTCATAGTTTGTAGGTCAAACCGTTCGGACGCTACAGACGTTTACGTGAGAATAAACTCTAGGGGGTTAAGGATGAATGACACTGTACTTATGAGTCGGAACATCTTCTCCTAATTAATGTGTACAGTTCGTCAAAGGACTCTCATTTGATGATGATTTATTTTTCCTTCCTACAGTCTTGCTGGCATGAGTACCTCACGGCCAGGATTGAGCAGAACCTGGTGATGAACTGCAACTGTCCAATCACAGACTGCCGTGCGCAACCTACTTCTCGGTTCTTCTTCAACATCCTGACCGACAAAGACACTATCGCCAAGGTCTGCCCCCCCACCACCCCCACACAGCTCAATGAGAGCAACACTTATATAAACCCATAATGTTACATCACATTAGTCTAGTTGTCATATGAAGGGATGGCTCAGTTTAGCATGGAAATTCAAAAACAAACATTTCTGTCCAGTTTTACGTTTGTTTGCTGATCGTGAGTTTAGAACAGCAGTACCTATCCATTCGCTGAGCCCCTCCGCTCCTGTACTCTGTTCCCCCCCAGTATGAGAACGCGCTCATCCGGGGCTACGTGGAGTGCTGCTCCAACCTTACATGGTGCACCAACCCCCTGGGCTGTGACCAGATCTTGTGCAAGGAGAACATCGGCAGCATGGGCACCTGCTCAAAGTGCTGCTGGTCCTCCTGCTTTAGCTGCAACTTCCCAGAGGTTAGCACTGAGCTGTCATACAGTACAGAGCTTCCTGTCTTCTTTCTCATTTATTTGTTATAGGGCTTTAGTGAAGATTTTTGGGTGTATTTGTAATATATTTTTACTTCAATGGTATTGAATCAGAAATCCATATTTGTATCGTTAGTGATCAAACTTGGTGTAGGGTAAATCTGTCTATACATATTTGTCAAGAGACTCAAGCAAGCACAGAGTACAGCTTTATGATGATTTCTTAACCTCCACTATCTGCCCCAGGCTCACTACCCAGCCAGCTGCAGTCACATGTCCCAGTGGATGGACGATGGTGGCTACTACGAGGGTATGACCATGGAAGCCCAGAGTAAGCACCTTGCTAAACTCATCTCCAAACGCTGCCCCAGCTGCCAGGCCCAGATAGAGAAGAACGAAGGCTGCCTACAGTAAGTATAAAGCCACTGGACCCGTTTTAATCCTCAGCCCTGTTCTGTCGATTTCCATCAAACCATTTCAAGTTTTACCCAGAAGTATGTTGTAGGGATTTATAGGCATCACTTTTACTGCCACTGTGTCTACATTTTTTTCAGTATGACCTGTGCCAAATGTAACCATGGATTTTGCTGGAGGTGTCTCAAGCCATGGAAACCAACCCACAAAGATTACTACAACTGCTCTGCTATGGTGAGTCCATATGACTTGATTAAATGAAGTTTGCGCTTCATAAGATTTAGTACAAATGCAAAGGGTTTCCATGAATTGCAGAGTATTTATTCCCCTTTGGTATGTGATATGAACATCCATGTCCAATCTAAACCTACTACATACTTTAATACAAAACTCTGTAATAAACAAAAGCTCTGTTGATTTCCAATGCAGTGATACACATTTTTTTTGTCTGCAGGTGAGTAAAGCAGCAAGGCAGGAAAAGAAGTTCCAAGACTACAACGAGAGATGCACTTTCCACAACCAGGCCAAGGACTTTGCCATCAATCTGGAGAGCAAAGTCTCCTCCATCAATGAAGCCCTGCAAATGAAGTCATTGACGTTTGTTATTGATGCCTGCAAAGTCCTTGCTCAAGCTCGCAAGGTAAGAGGAAGTAAACGAATAGGAAAAGAACCGACTAATCTGTAGCGACGTTGAAGGAATATTGTGTCTCTTGTGTTATAGAGCATTTTGAAAATGTCAATCACCATGTGATTTCACATACGAGCAGGGGTGAAAGTAAGGTGGTCCGGTACTGCGTCCCGGCAAAATAAATAGTGGGGGTACGTCGTACCGGTAAAACGTGAGCCTATCACAATTCATACAACATGCCCAAAAAACTATAGGCTATTACACCATTATTTAACATTACTGCATGTCAGCCGCATGAGAAATTAGCGAATTGACTGGAAACCGAGTGGTATACGCTCCAAAATGTAACTGTTCTCCTGTGGTTTGAGGAGAACAGTTACATTTTGTGAAGGCGGAGATGAGTGGCCGAGACCGAGGCACGCGTGGACAGCAGTGGCTGCATCAATTCAGGCTACATGTGTTGGCCTAATGACAATCGCAGAATGTCATTACAATACACGCAGGTGTTTTTTGGATGCTGAAATTATTTTGAGTGGACGAATGTGCGCTGAGCCTAAAGGAGCGCCTTCGTAAAGTGATCGTTTAACAATCAGATGAAAACATCATGACTAGTTGTGTTTATGCCACATTAAAAGCCATAGGCGGCATGTCCATAAGGCTAGGGAGAGCTAAGCTTTCCCTAAAGTAAATTTAATTAAATTGCCAAAAGTGTATAGCCTAATTGGCGTACTCCTGTCTATAAATAAATAAATAAATAAATAAATAAATAAAACCATTCAAAATAGGCTACTACACCAGAAAGCATGATTTGGCCACAGAGGATCATTAGCAACTTTTTTTTTATTTTTAAGCTGTGGATTGTTTTAAATCGCATAGCCTACAGTCGAAGGACCCGCAATTTGGGCAGCGCGTGCTGCAAATACCAAATATATGATGGAGTTTTTATTGATCTGTTTGCTAGTGTCCGCAGAGTAGGCTACCCTGTAATTTTTGTAGTATAACAAAAAAAGTGTGCGCTCACTTGGGTGTCCCGTACCGGTAAGAAATTAAGTCTACTTTCACCCCAGCATACAAGGTTGTTAGTATTCAAAAAAATATCCATATGACTAATATGGACCTCTTGCCTGACTGCCATGTAGGTGCTGGCCTACTCGTGTGTGTACAGTTACTACAACCAGGACACAGAGAAGATGGATGTGATGGAGCAGCAAATGGAGGCCCTGGAGCTTCACACCAATGCCCTACAGATCCTACTGGGTAAGACCTGCAGGAATTTTATAGGAAAATCATTGTAAGATTTTGTCAAGGCAGATTGCTTTTGAGGATGTTTCAAGCATCTTGGATAAGTTATCATTGTTGGTGTGTTTCCCCCCCCAAGAGGAGACCCTGTTGCAGTGCACTGATCTAGCGTCCTGCGTTAGTCTCCTGAAGCCTGAGCACCTCAACACTGGCTTGGAACTCATCCGCCGCATTCAGGAGCGTCTGGTGGCCATTCTACAACACTCGACCCAGGTAGGGACTTGCGCACACACTCTGAAGAGCAGAGCACAAAGTATGGTGGTAATACTTACTGGATGCATTGTGGTCCAATCAACAGCAAATCATGAGGGTTTCCTCCTGTCTGGTCTCTCCAAACACAGGACTTTCGAGTGGGCTACAACTCCAAAACGGGACAGGAACAGGAATCTGCTCAAGCTTCAAATCTCTCTAAGACCACAGATGCCAACAAAGCGTGAGTACAGGACATTTGGGAAGTGGATCTCCACATTACCACCTGGATCTAGTAGCATGTTTTTCCTGATTTGCTGTGCTCACAATGAGACTGGTGTTCTCTCTGCAGGGCTGGGGCCTCCGAGTCTGGTGACTCTGACAACAACAACAACAATGAGGAGGAAGGTGGAGATGAGGCAGAGGAGGATGATGAGTATGACGATGAGGAAGTCCTCGAATGGCATGAAGATGACGAAGATGACATAGACGAGGATGACTTCTTCTCTGATGACGACGAGTCCGAAAACCTTGAGAGGGATTTCAGTCCTTTTGACTAAATATCTGAAAATATTTAAAAAAGGAAGGAAATGTCAGTCAATCTGTGCAGGCACTGCAAGCACCATATAAATATATTAGAAACAGTACTTAATAAATAAACAAATATTCATTAGAGCTTTGGTAACAGGAGAGCCATGGTCTTGTTTAAAGTGAGGCTGGGTGTGAGCCTTCACATTTCCAGTCAGCCTGTTTGTGCTGATCTTTCACAATTTTTGTCCCATGCCACAACTGCAATTGTTGGATAGGGGGTACACTTACATTTTCCTCTTATTGTTTTTCAAATAGGTTTGAATTCCTAGAGCCTGTCATTATTTTTCACATGACACTGTTTTGAAGCCGATGAGGGTTCCATGATTATCACGCATAATGAAGGATCCCTGTAAGATCTATTTGGGAGGTGTGACAGTATACTTTGGAACAAAGCCCATACTTTTGTTTAATACAGATGCTGCTTTTTGATTTACTCACGCGACTGAATAAAGGGATTTATAATCCAGCACTAGGATGGCTGTCTTTAGTTTTAAGTTCATGTTTTTATATCTGTTGTATACTGACATGTTGTGTTGGCATGTCGTTCATTACCAAATGGTTTGCCTTGGTTTATTTTTGAATACATGGATATATGCCTTCCTTCAAAATGATAAAGAACACAATCAGAATTGATTTCCCTAGTGAAAGTTAATACTGTTCAATTATATTTTGTTTGTTTAGTAGCCTACTAAAGAGATCAGTTAATACATAATGTTTGAAGAGTGAAACATTTTCATGCATCTGGGTGAAAGGGCTGCAGGTGGAGAAGATTGCGAGGAAAAGGATGTAAGATATTTGGTGTGCCTGGCCACAGCCCATCTGACTGACAAATCAGAAACATGTCGCCATCCTCTAAAAAAACTCATTGCATATAACGGATTGAAAGTATCATAGCTAATGCATTATTGGCTAAGCAAAAACCTACATAATTTTTTTTCTTTCTGGAAATTAGCATTTGAAATTTGTACATGCCAATGTTCATCTGTTTTATGGGTTGAGAGGTATCTGATATCGCAACATACACTTTGCTCATAGAAGTTGACATATCGTTATTCATACTGAGCATCTTCCAAAATGTTATCTTTCTAATCTCATTGTTGAAGTTGTGTATCTTCAGCTGACTAAATAAATGCTTTTTCTGCTACCATGCTGGAGTGATTTCATAACTGTATTTGTGTTATTTCATAACTGCATTACGTGATTTAAATTAGAAGCATCCAACGAGACAACCCACTCACTGTTTTTTTTTCTTTTCTTTCTGTTTTATGAAAGTCACTTAACTAAGTAGACCAGACCAATGATTTACATATACACTAGATGATGGAAGCTATGGGGGGGTTGGTTGTTTATCAACAAAAACGACGGGCATGCGCAACCATTGGGCAATACAGATGAGGTTAACTTCGATTGTTAACATGTATCAATATTTCGTCTGCAATATTGATTGAAAACGTAAATTTGCACAATGACCACTTCTCTTAAATACATCGTTGCAGTTGTTGGTTAGCTAGCTAGCAAATTTGAGCCATATTAGCATTGACATGAAATCAGTCAAAACACATAAGACATGGTAGCAATAAGATGAAACAAACTGAAATGAGCCATTTAGGATTCCCCACATGGCAGTTTCTTGTCATTCTTGCAAGCAATCTGGCCATCCAGAATCAAAACAGGCTAACTTCTGCCCCATGGAAGCGCACACATCGTTTTTGTGACGTTGACAGACAACCCCATCTATAGAAATGCATTTATTGTCTACATTCGTTTTTGCTACATGTATTCTATTAAAGACAACTTAAATCATAATTTTACATTATATTATGTGAGCTAAATATAAAAATGAAATATAAAAATATTTTCCTTAAAGTATAATTTTTGAGATGACTAATGTTACTGTCCTCACTACAACAAAATACTCAAATACATGTAATTTTGTCCTTGAAACATTTAATTGAAAAATGTAGAATTCCATTCATTCCTATGGAGGACCGCGCCAACTGGGCAGTGCCAATATCGCCGAATGGTGGCTTGAAAGCCTCTCAATAGCCCGGCACATTGGACGCGTAATAATACCCATGCAACCTAGCGGTAAAACCCGGTAGTGGTTCCAATCGTTTTTTCCCCATTCATTTTTGCGTCTGGGATTTTAGAACTACTTCATATAAGGTCTGTGTTTCGTGTAGCCTGATGTGACGTTTTGATAGCCATGTAATTCTCTCTCGGACAAAGAGAGTTTTCTCAATATATGTGCAATAACTCAATTCGCCTTTGCACTCCTAAACAACGCTATTTTTAAAAACTTGGTCAAAGGTTAAAGTCTAATTAACTTAGTCCACTCTGCTCGTAACAGATTCTAGTTTTGAGAACAGAAAACTGTATTGAGATCAAATGTTTAATCGATGAGTAAATTAGCAGAATATCGGCCAAAATCCATCTCATTCCATCTTCTCCCACTGCGGCACTTGGCTTCCTCTCGCTACCATATTTGGTAGTGAGTGGAAACCCCAACCAGATGCTTCACATGTATAAATCTGGTGAAATATCTGTCTCATTGTTCTATCTGTGCTACAGCGGTAGCTGACTACAAATTCCTGCAGGAAACTCCTAAATTTAATCTCTAACCGATACTGTCAGATATCGTTCACCAGCGCGATCAGAGACCTTTGTGCCCAATCCATGAATTTATTATAATAAATTTACATCCCCTTTCTCTGTTTTAGCTAGCCACTGACAACACTTTAGCTTGGTAGTTAGCAGTGCAATATATATATATATATATATATATATATATATTGTAATGGAGCAGGTCTCGAACCCTCAACCTTCTAGCCCGAAGTCCAGCGTGCCAAAAGCATGCTCGCGTGCCAGAGTCGATATCCGCGATTATAAACCCAGGGTCGTTACACAACTCCCTCCTTTCAAAGTGCGCGTCCTCGCGCTAACCTACAACTCAACGTTTTACAGGAACGCGCTCACCGGCCAAGCACACATACGTTCGTGGATGCAAGGTCCGATCACGTCTGACACCAATGTAATGGCAGGGAGCAGGTCTTGAACCCTCAACCTTCTAGCCCGAAGTCCAGCGAGCCATCGACTGTGCCCCAAATGCATGCTCGCGTGGCAGTCGATATCCTCGTTTAGGACTCTGCCACGCGAGCATGCATTTGTGGCACATAAAATAATTTTGTTTTGCCTAGATAATTGTTTGTACAGTATGTCGAATTTGGTGTCTATTTCAGACCTTATGGCGTTTTTCAAGGATGAGCATCAGAGCATAAAAAGGGGAGAAGACCACTAGAAGTCTGGCCATGTGGTGCAGCTATAGTGAGGGGCAATTTACCGGTTTGGTCAGGGCCAGCATGAGGGATAAAGTTTATCCTGTGTCAGTGAGTGTAGCTATTAAGTTGTTTTAACATCTAACAATACAATGTGTTCTATACAGCTGTCAACATTCTACAAGGAAAGAGCCACTTAATCAATGATATCATAATTAACCGGGTTTGGCTGGGTGTAGGCTGTCATTGTAAATAAGAATTTGTTCTTAACTGACTTGCCTAGTTAAATAAAGTATACCCTGGATACCAGACTTCTATGAGTGATAACTCAGTTCTAGAATGTTGTCATTGATGCAAATGAATCAAAAAATCTATTGACATTCAGAATTTACTTTTAGGCTTCCAGCCTGTACAGTATCTTAAATAATCCTCCTCCTCACCAAAACAACCTGAACCAGCACTTACACTTGCAGTGGTGGAGATCAAGTGTCCCTATGGTGCAAGGGACCTTACCATTGAAGAGGCAGTGAAGTCGAAAGGATTTCTATATCAAGGAGGGAGGGTCTTACAGCCTCCGTGAGGTCCAAGGGCAGCTCCACATCACTGGAAGGGACAGCTGCTTCTTTGTTGTGTGGACCACCAAAGCCTCCATCACCATCCCCATTCAGGGTGAAGACCTCTGGCAGACTCATATTGCTCCTCCTGTCAGTGCCTGTTTTCAGGGAAGCCAATGGTCCAACAATATTCCACATAGTTCATACACACACACTAGGCTTCCATAATAGGTTATATTACATTCAAGTTTTGCTCAAAGCAGACAACTAAAGTAATGTAGTTAACTTAATCATGGGCACATTGGGAATTTATATCTGTTTCAAATAATTTCTTACGCCCTGTACCTTACTTGCTGAAGGCCCCAGTCATCCCTGCCTGTACCTACAGTGCATTCGGAAAGTATTCAGACCCCTTCCCATTTTCCACATTTTAAATTGATTGGACATGATTCGGAAAGGCACACAACTGTCTACAGTCGTGGTCAAAAGTTTTGAGAATGACACAAATATTAATTTTCACAAAGTCTGCTGCCTCAGTTTTTATGATGGCAATTTGCATATACTCCAGAATGTTATGAAGAGTGATCAGATGAATTGCAATTAATTGCAAAGTCCCTCTTTGCCATGAAAATGAACTTAATCCCCCCCAAAACATTTCCACTGCATTTCAGCCCTGCCACAAAAGGACCAGCTGACATCATGTCAGTGATTCTCTCGTTAACACAGGTGAGAGTGTTGACGAGGACAAGGCTGGAGATCACTCTGTCATGCTGCTTGAGTTAGAATAACAGACTGGAAGTTTTAAAAGGAGGGTGGCGCTTGAAATCATTGTTCTTCCTCTGTTAATCATGGTTACCTGCACGGAAACACGTGCCGTCATCATTGCTTTGCACAAAAAGGGCTTCACAGGCAAGGATATGCGATAGTAAGATTGCACCTAAATCAACCATTTATCGGATCATCAAGAACTTCAAGGAGAGAGGTTCAATTGTTGTGAAGAAGGATTCAGGGCGCCCAAGAAAGTCCAGCAAGCGCCAGGACCGTCTCCTAAAGTTGATTCAGCTGCGGGATCGGGGCACCACCAGTGCAGAGCTTGCTCAGGAATGGCAGCAGGCAGGTGTGAGTGCATCTGCACGCACAGTGAGGCGAAGACTTTTGGAGGATGGCCTGGTGTCAAGAAGGGCAGCTAGGAAGCCACTTCTCTCCAGGAAAAACATCAGGGACAGACTGATATTCTGCAAAAGGTACAGGGATTGGACTGCTGAGGACTCGGGTAAAGTCATTTTCTCTGATGAATCCCCTTTCCGATTGTTTGGGGCATCTGGAAAAAAGCTTGTCCGGAGAAGACAAGGTGAGCGCTACCAACAGTAAAGCATCCTGAGTAAAGCACCAGTAAAGTACATGCCAACAGTAAAGCATCCTGAGACCATTCATGTGTGGGGTTGCTTCTCAGCCAAGGGAGTGGGCTAACTCACAATTTGGCCTAAGAACACTTTCATGAATAAAGAATGGTACCAACATATCCTCCGAGAGCAAATTCTCCCAACCATCCAAGAACAGTTTGGTGACGAACAATGCCTTTTCCAGCATGATGGAGCCCCTTGCCATAAGGCAAAAGTGATAACTAAATGGCTCGGGGAACAAAACATCAACATTTTGGGTCCATGGCCAGGAAACTCCCCAGACCTTAATCCCATTGAGAATTTGTGGTCAATCTTCAAGAGGCGGGTGGACAAACAAAACCCCACAAATTCTGACAAACTCCAACCATTGATTATGCAAGAATGGGCTGCCATCAGTCAGGATGTGGCCCAGAAGTTAATTGACAGCATGCCAGGGCGGATTGCAGAGTTCTTGAAAAAGAAAGGTCAACACTGCAAATATTGACTCTTTGCATAAATTTAATGTAATTGTCAATAAAAGCCTTTGACACTTATGGAATGCTTGTAATTATACTTCAGTATACCATAGTAACATCTGACAAAAATATCTAAAAACACTGAAGCAGCAAACTTTGTGAAGACCAATACTTGTGTCATTCTCAAAACTTTTGATCACGACTGTATATAAAGGTCTCACAGTTGACAGTGCATGTCAGAGCAAAACCAAGCTATGAGGTTGACGGAATTGTCCGTAGAGCTTCGAGACAGGATTGTGTCAAGGCACAGATCTAGGGAAAGGTACCAAAAAATGTCTGCAGTGTTTAAGGTCCCCAAGAACACAGTGGCCTCTATCATTCTTAAATGCAAGAAGTTTGGAGCCACCAAGACTCTTCCTAGAGCTGGCCGCCCGGCCAAACTGAGCAATCGGGGGAGAAGGGCTTTGGTCAGGGAGGTGACCAAGAACCCGATTGTCACTCTGACAGAGCTCCAGAGTTCCTCTGTGGATTGGGAGAACCTTCCAGAAGGACAACCATCTCTGCAGCACTCCACCAATCAGGCCTTTATGGTAGAGTGGCCAGACGGAAGCCACTCCTCAGTAAAAGGCACATGACAGCCCGCTTGGAGTTTGCCAAAAGGCACCTAAAAGACTCTCATACCATGAGAAACAAGATTCTCTGGTCTGATGAAACCAAGATTGAACTCTTTGGCCTGAATGCCAAGCGTCACGTCTGGAGGAAACCTGGCACCATCCCTATGGTGAAGCATGGTGGTGGCAGCATCATGCTGTGGGGATGTTTTTCAGCAGCAGGGACTGGAAGACTAGTCAGGATATAGGGAAAGATGAACGGAGCAAAATACAGAGAGATCCTTGATGAAAACCTGCTCCAGAGTGCTCAGGACCTCAGACTGTAATTTCACCACCTGTGCTGTTGGTGGCGGTATTCGACCTTTCTGAGCTCGAGTGTCAGCGTCTGTGTCCTGAAAAGGTATCTGCTATATGAGCTATTATTAAGGTCGTAATTTCAGCATAGACTGCTATAGAATAGTTCTGTGCAGTTGCAGTGAGGGGGGGAAATATTTGTTTGGTCAGGGCATGGGCGTTGTGACTAGTTACCGCAAACACAAAGTCAAAATTGGCTATATTGTAAACATTTATGAAAACAAACATTTGCTTTTTGGTCTTAATTTTAAGGTTAATGTTTGGCATAAGGTTAGCAGTGTGGTTAACGTTAGGGGTAATCGGGTGTTTAAGTAGATACATTGTATAAATAGGCGGGGTTTATGACTTTGTGGTTGTGGTAACTAGTGATTCATCTGATTTGGTCAATTTATTTTACACTATATGGATTTGGCGCTATCTACACCGGAAATACGTCATGTCTCCACAGCCACAATATCCGCAACAAGTTCGCTAGTGTGAGGTTATGTAGCTAGCTATATAGCTATCCCGCTACCGTGAGTTTCGATATAACGTTAACCGAAGAGTTACCTATTAAACCACAAACTTGCAAAAGTGAATACGTGCACCTCCATATATAGTATATCAGCGATATGTACCTAGCTAGTATGGTAATCTAGCCAGAATTTCGCGTCCCCTTTGAAGAGTTCTTGCTGCTTACGTTAGCTTGCGAGCTAGCTAGCTTTAATAAAAATTTTCGAGATGGGACGAGGAGGTGGTCGGAAGCGTGGAAAAGGCAATGGACCTCCTCCATTTGACATGGGACCAAGGCGGCCTCATCCATTTGACATGGGCCCAGGACCAGGTTGGTGTGGGCCGTCTGGACCTTTTGGTCCTTTTCACGGTGGCCCCGGTCCACATCCTAACTTTATGGGAGATCCAATGATGCAAGGCCCCATGCCACCTGATTATCACGGATATGGGCCAGGCTACGGGCCAATGGGTCCAGGTGGCCCCATGGATGGATACGGACCAATGGGGCCAGGTGGCCCCATGGATGGATACGGGCCAATGGGTCCAGGTGGCCCTATGGATGGATGTTTCGATGGGCCGCCGATGGATGGACCAGGATTCGGGTATGGTCCAGGTATGCCTGGACCATATGATCCGATGATGGGCAATGTACCAGGACCAATGCCCCCAGTTATGCCGCCCCCAGTTATGCCCCCCCCAGTTATGCCCCCCCCTGGTATTCCTCCCCCAGGTATGCCGCCCATGGTGCCGCCTCTGGTGGACAACCCTGGCTTTCCTCCACCCTGGCAAAGCGAGGTAATGTTAGCTAGACAACTTGTAGTGCTTTCTGCATATTGCAAATTCTCAATGTTAAACTTGTAAATAAAACTATCTTGGTGTTATAATAACATGACATGGTTTGAATGGGCAATCAAGAACAATTAGTTTGTTCTTCATGAATAACATCTTTTAAATAAAAAATAATCCCTAACATCAAGTCTGCCTCCTTCAGGCAAACCCTTATGCTGTCCCTCCTCCGTCGTGGGTAAGTGCTACTGTGTCTGTTCTGTCCTGTCATCTCTATGATACAATTTCAATGAAATTGTGCTGCTGACCCTCAACATTTCACTGGCTCCTTTTCTCTTCCTGACAACAGCCCGTCCCGACAACAGCCCCCGTTCCGACTGAGACGACTGTAGTGCCTGATGTGTGGGGACTCTGCCGGGGCTCCGAGGTCCCTCAGCCTGATCCCCCCCAGACTGATGAACAGAAGACCAAAGTGTCCAAGAAGGAAAAAAAATCGTCAGGGAAGAAGAGCTACAATGACAAGTAATGGTCATTATGTCAACAAATTAGGTGTCATCATCACTGTGCGATTAGTGTTTGATTGCATACAGTAGTTGGATCTTCCATACGTTAGATTAGTTGTTCAGGAAGTTCTGCTTATACGCGTATACTTTTTCCTCTCAACACTTATAACTCATAGGCCTCCTCCACCTGGAAGATCCAAGGGGGTCATCTCATTCATCGGGGTAAGTCCAAATGCTGAGAATCCTGCTTGAATGGATGGTTCTTCATCTCCGCTAGTAAACATTGCATTCTCAAATTGTGCTCTCCCCTCCACAGCCAACTTATGGCTACATCGAAAGAGATGATCTCAAAAAATATTCCTTCACTTTTGATGCTTTTCTGGGAGTCCCCAAGAACATGATACCTGGGGTCAGGGTGCATTTTACAGCCTACAAGGAGAAGGTGGGTCACTTTAGAAACATTTTGCTAGATATTGTTTAAAGGACAACATTTGGAGGAGTTTGAGCCATTGGTTTTCATTGTATTTGTATTTTTTATACTTCCTTGTATTGTAAACCCAGGCAGGGGAATGTGCGACCGATGTATCTGTACCTCCAGGGGGGACTGAGGAGATTGACTCCACCATTATCGAAGGTTTTGTCTGCAATGCTATCCCGGAGCAGCAGGTGAGGGAACTCTGTAGCACACAGAAAAAATGTATTAATTCATGAGTTTATGAACATTTCCATCACTGCCTCAACAAGATGTTTGTTGTTTATTGTAAGTTTATTTGATTCTATGCTTGGCTTGTTATGACTAATACATGGCATCTCATTTAAAAATGTCCCAGTTAGGTATTAACTGAATGTATGTGCCCCCACACAGCCTGGTGCAAAGCAGAAACCTGGCCAAATTGAGGCTAACATCGATGGCAAGACAAGAGCGCTGCTTTACTCAGAGAAGGACTGCACCATCACCCTGTTGCAAGGGGACCATGTGACGTTCAACTTGTTAACCGACATAGTTTCCCAAAACATTAGAGCCACTAATATTCGGCCAAAGACACCACAGACTTTTAAGATTACTGGAGAGAAGAGGGAGGTGGTAAGTCTGAGTGGCTATTTCTTACATTTTCATATTGGTAAAACATGTGTACATAAACTCTGGTCCTGGAGAGCTGCACGCCTTTTATCCAGCCTAGTATGACTGCACCCGGGTCAAATAATAATCTATTCAAGATCTTCAATTGAGACCACAATTATTTAAATCAAGTGTGTTGGAGCTGGGCTGGAACAAACTACTGCACACATAGTGGCCCAGTGGGACCAGAGTTGGCCATCCCTACTGTAGCTAGCTGTTGATATCTTTTTTTGTGTGCTCTTAACCAGGGTGTGATAATGAGCGTAAAGGGTGGCACTGGCACCATCATGGCAGCGAACCAGAACAACCTGCCCTTTGAGACCACAGAGAACATGAGTCTAACTGAGTTCACTGTTATGGATGAGGTGGACTTTACAGTCGTCACAGTGAGTATACTGTGTCTTTCCCATCCACATAATTGTTGTTTGTTGACACTGAATTATGATCAGTTTGTACCTTGGTGTGATGTTAGGACCCTCTACATGTGCAGGTTTTGATCCTAAGTATAGCAATGTTTAAATTATTTGTCGATTGACTGATACATTTTACATTAACATGATGTCATTGTTTTCATTAGATCAAAGCGAAGGAGAAGGCCATCAGAGTAAGGAAGCTGAAGTGCTTGGTGACACTGGAAGATACCATGGAGAAGAAGATTGAAGACACTGCAGGAAAAGACAAGGTGGGGCACAGTTCAGTGCAAAATCTGATAGGTGCCAGGTGGTGGAAAATCTCTTAACTGTCATTCACAGAGTTGAGTACTCTCATCTGCGACATACCCAATCATGTCCTTATTACTGTCTCTCTCCAGTGGAAGCCAGTGGCCCCAGTGGAGGAGGTGCTGCCCCAGAGGACTGTGGTGTTTGAGGACGTTAGCACTGCGCAACATGCAGGAACGGTCATTAAGGCTGTCCTCAAGGTCTCCGACAAGAAGCAGGTAAGGGGTATTACTAAAAGATTGAAAGTACAGATCAGACAGTATTATTATGTGTTCTTGTTGGAAAGCGTTTGGGTTGTCAAATCATGGATTTTAGAATGTGTTATCTCCTTTTCCTTCCAGGAGCAGGGCCTTTTGGAGGCGTCGGTGGGTGGCACACAGAAGCAGTTATCGTTTGAAGCAGCTGACATTCTGACTGAAGCCACCATGTTTGACGGAGACAAGGTTCACTTTAACATCTCCACCAACCGTGAGACCAAGGAGGAGCGTGCCATCAACGTGGAGATTCTCTCTGAGACGTTTGAGGAGTCAACAGAGCAACGCAGAACTGTAAGATCACTTTTAGCATGTGGTACATGATGCCTTTAAGTCTGAGGCTGGCTAGGTTTTTCCACTTGAAGGTTTTTCCACACTTGAGAAGGATGGGATGTTTTATGTAATGGTCTTTTTTTAAATAAAAAAATGCCTTAATGGATTTGCACAGTGTGTCTAAGTGAAGTGTTTTCCCTTCTAGGGTGTGGTGGTGCAAGCTGGGGAGCTGTCTGGGACCATTAAGTGCCATCAGAGCCCCCAGCTGCTCTTCTTCCGTCTGACTGAGGTCATGGAGGAGAAGAAACTGGACATCTCAGAGAAGGTGGAGTTCAGTGTCATTCCGGTAAGTTTCCCAGGAGCTGTGATCCGATTTACACGGGGAAATTAATATCTATTGGTATACTGTACATGCAACTACCTATTTTAGAGAAACCTAATTATTTTGACCAGTTCTTTCCAACTTGAGGAACACGCAGTTACATTTCCATATAACCCACCCTGATGCTCTCATATGGATCGATTTAACTACTGTCCTCCACTGAGTCTGATTCACATGATTATTTTGGGAAGAAAGACAAAGAAGTTAAAGTCCCAGTGCAGTCAATTATGTTTTCTTGTGTTTTGTATCATACTTGTACAACAGCTGATGAAACTAGCACTGTAAAAGTATGAAAAAATGTGATCCGATACTTTCTGGTTGAAAATACAATCACCACAGGACCTTCTAATCATCAGGTTTTGCAATGGTGGCAATATGTTAATAGACCAATAACAAAGAGAGTTCAAACCCTCTCTGCAAATAATGGTTCGTTTTCAGGTTACATATCCCTCCCTTTAGGCCTCTCTACTCTGGTGGATTGATCCCCGCGCCACAATCAAATCAAATTTTATTGGTCACATGCGCCGAATACAACAGGTGCAGACATTACAGTGAAATGCTTACTTACAGCCCTTAACCAACAGTGCATTTATTTTTAACAAAAAAAGTCAAAATAAAACAACAACAAAAAAAGTGTTGAGAAAAAAAGAGCAGAAATAAAATAACAGTAGGGAGGCTATATATACAGGGGGGTACCGGTGCAGAGTCAATGTGGGGGGTCACCGGCTAGTTGAGATAGTTGAAGTAATATGTACACGTGGGTAAAGTTAAAGTGACTATGCATAAATAATTAACAGAGTAGCAGCAGCGTAAAAAGGATGGGGTGGGGGGGCAGTGCAAATAGTCTGGGTAGCCATGATTAGCTGTTCAGGAGTCTTATGGCTTGGGGGTAGAAGCTGTTGAGAAGTCTTTTGGACCTAGACTTGGCACTCCGGTACCGCTTGCCGTGCGGTAGCAGGGAGAACAGTCTATGACTAGGGTGGCTGGAGTCTTTGACAATTTTGAGGGCCTTCCTCTGACACTGCCTGGTATAGAGGTCCTGGATGGCAGGAAGCTTGGCCCCAGTGATGTACTGGGCCGTACGCACTACCCTCTGTAGTGCCTTGCGGTCGGAGGCCAAGCAGTTGCCATACCAGGCGGTGATGCAACCAGTCAGGATGCTCTCGATGGTGCAGCTGTAGAATTTTTTGAGGATCTGAGGACCCATGCCAAATCTTTTCAGTCTCCTGAGGGGGAATAGGCTTTGTCGTGCCCTCTTCACGACTGTCTTGGTGTTTTTGGACCATGATAGTTCGTTGGTGATGTGGACACCAAGGAACTTGAAGCTTTCAACCTGTTCCACTACAGCCCCGTCGATGAGAATGGGGGCGTGCTCAGTCCTCTTTTTTTTCCTGTAGTTCACAATCATCTCCTTTGTCTTGGTCACGTTGAGGGAGAGGTTGTTGTCCTGGCACCACACGGCCAGGTCTCTGACCTCCTCCCTATAGGCTGTCTCATCGTTGTCGGTGATCAGGCCTACCACTGTTGTGTCGTCGGCAAACTTAATGATGGTGTTGGAGTCGTGCCTGGCCATGCAGTCATGGGTGAACAGAGAGTACAGGAGGGGGACTGAGCACGCACCCCTGAGGGGGCCCCCGTGTTGAGGATCAGTGTGGCAGATGTGTTGTTACCTACCCTTACCACCTGGGGGCGGCCCGTCAGGAAGTCCAGGATCCAGTTGCAGAGGGAGGTGTTTAGTCCCAGGATCCTTAGCTTAGTGATGAGCTTAGAGGGCACTATGGTGTTGAATGCTGAGCTGTAGTCAATGAATAGCATTCTCACGTAGGTGTTCCTCTTGTCCAGGTGGGAAAGGGCAGTGTGGAGTGCAATAGAGATTGCATCATCTGTGGATCTGTTGGGGTGGTATGCAAATTGGAGTGGGTCTAGGGTTTCTGGGATAATGCTGTTGATGTGAGCCATGACCAGCCTTTCAAAGCACTTCATGGCTACAGACGTCAGTGCTACGGGTCGGTAGTCATTTAGGCAGGTTATCTTAGAGTCCTTGGGCACGGGGACTATGGTGGTCTGCTTGAAACATGTTGGTATTACAGACTCAGTCAGGGACATGTTGAAAATGTCAGTGAAGACACTTGCCAGTTGGTCAGCACATGCTCGGAGTACACGTCCTGGTAATCCGTCTGGCCCTGCGGCCTTGTGAATGTTGACCTGCTTAAAAGTCTTACTCACATCGGCTACGGAGAGCGTGATCACATAGTCATCCGGAACAGCTGGTGCTCTCATGCATGCTTCAGTGTTGCTTGCCTCGAAGCGAGCATAGAAGTGGTTTAGCTGGTAGGCTTGTGTCACTGGGCAGCTCGCGGCTGTGCTTCCCTTTGTAGTCTGTAATAGTTTTCAAGCCCTGCCACATCCGACGAGCGTCAGAGCCAGTGTAGTACGATTCAATCTTAGCCCTGTATTGACTCTTTGCCTGTTTGATGGTTCGTCGGAGGGCATAGCGGGATTTCTTATAAGCGTCCGGGTTAGAGTCCCGTTCCTTGAAAGCAGCAGCTCTACCCTTTAGCTCAGTGCGGATGTTTCCTGTAATCCATGGCTTCTGGTTGGGGTATGTACGTACGGTCACTGTGGGGACGACATCATCGATGCACTTATTGATGAAGCCAGTGACTGATGTGGTGTACTCCTCAATGCTGTCTGAAGAATCCCGGAACATGTTCCAGTCTGTGCTAGCAAAACAGTCCTGTAGCTTAGCATCTGAGTCATCTGACCACTTTTTTATTAACCGAGTCACTGGTGCTTCCTGCTTTAGTTTTTGCTTATAAGCAGGAATCAGGAGGATAGAGTTATGGTCAGATTTGCCAAATGGAGGGCGAGGGGAGCTTTGTATGCGTCTCTGTGTGTGGAGTAAAGGTGGTCTAGAGTTTTTTTTTCCTCTGGTTGCACATTTAACATGCTGGTAGAAATTAGGTAGAACGGATTTAAGTTTCCCTGCATTAAAGTCCCCGGCCACTAGGAGCGCTGCATCTGGATGAGTGTTTTCCTGTTGATTTATGGCCTTGTACAACTCATTCAGTGCAATCTTAATGCCAGCATTGGTTTGTGGTGGTTAATAGACAGCTATGAAAAATATAGATGAAAACTCTCTTGGTAAATAGTGTGGTCTACAGCTTATCATAAGATACTCTACCTCAGGCGAGCAAAACCTTGAGACGTCCTTAGTATTTGATTTTGTGCACCAGCTGTTGTTTACAAATATACACAGACCGCCACCCCTTGTCTTACTGTGGTTAATGCAGCGCTTTGGTGCCCTTACCCACTCCCCTCAGACCAGACAGTCTTTGCAAAGATCTTGCTTGAGAATTAGTTTTTTTGCTAAAAAGCTATTTTTGTTGCGTTTTGACAATTTTAACGGAAAACTGTTACAATAAGTTTCTTAGCTAATTGTTACCCAGAATTGATTTTGAGATAAAAAAAAAAAAAAACAGCTGCACTGGGCATTTAACCATTTTCTCTTAGCTTGAAACAGCTGAAGGAGGCAACCAAGCGATCAGGATCAAACGCTTTATCGACAGTGTCTTCACCCGTGTGCCCAAGCTAGGGGGCGTGGCAGCAAAAGAAAAGGTTGGTTTATGATGGAACAAAGGCCTGTGACTTTGGTCAATGATGTTAGTCCTTGGGGATGTCATATTGACATAGGGGATATACATATGTTGCTGTCTATGTTGTATTACATTGTCTATTCCCTATTATTGTCTTTCAGAAGAAGATGACCATCAAACTGATGAGAGACCCAAAAGTGCTCATCAAGGGCGCAGGTGTCAAAGTAGAGCACAGAGATGCTGATCCTACGTGAGTTTGATTGTGATTAGTAGTAGTCTTGGTTCCATCATGAAGTCAAGGTAAAGTATCATTGTGTGATGATTTTGGATATCATTTGTTAGCACAGCCACAAGTACCCTGAAATCTAAACATTTAACAGATGTGCTCGAAGTCATTTCCCTCATTCTTTTGTGCCCCAGCAACGACAAACCTGCCTCGGAGGAGTCGGACAAGATGAAAGCAGTCGTAAAAACTCTGCGGTCAAAAACTGCTGGCTCTGGATCTGGTGGCAAGGACTCCGACAGCAGCCGGCGGAGATATGGGCGCAGTGGCAGAAGCCGAAGCAGGAGCCCCAGCCTAGACCAGTTTGGCCGGGTGAAGAAAAGGCTGAGCACGAGCAGGGAGCGCAGAGAGCGGGGTGGTAGCAGCAGGTACAGGAGCAGTCGCAGCAGGAGTCGGAGCAGGGAGAGGAGCAGCCGTGGGAGCAGGAGACGAAGCCACAGTCTGGAGAGAAAAGATTCCAAACACAGGAGCAGCAGCAAAGAGAGGACATCTTCGAAAAGGAGCCACAGCAAGGAGCGAGATGGAAGCAGTCAGAGGAGCTCCAAGAACGGTTCAAGCTCAGGAAGTAAACCTCCAGATAGAATGAACGATGAGCTAGAAAGAAAGAAGAGGGAACTAGAGGAGCTCAATGAGTTGATATACCGCAAGAGAGCCATGGTCGCCATGGAGCAACATGGTGGAGTTCCCCATTTCCTGCCAGAAGGGAAGCCTATGGAGAAGACCTGCTTTGACTACAATCATGGAATGCCAGAGCTTCCTCCACAACCTAAACCACCCACTGACATCAAACCCAAGTCCATTCTGAAGAAGCGCCCGGACCATGTCACAGGGCCACTTTTCCCAATTCAGGTCAGTTGTCATTTTTAAACTTCTCTTTCATTTAGAGAATCATTTGTTCTCCCAGGAATTTTAAGAGCTGGTTATATTCCATGGGGTGCTGGTGCTTTATATCGTTTTCATATATCAGTATAAGAAACATATTACAGTCAAATCATTTTGTCAGTATTATTGTGATCAGTACAACATGAGATACATTTTTCGTTTGTATGAAATGGTGGGCAATTATTTTGTTTCTTCTCTGCAGACTGAACCCCCTAAAGCTCAACCTCTTGATCAAAGGCTTGTGGAACAATACGGTTATGACGTTGAGACGGCCTATAAACCACACTCTGCCCAACCACCCTTCACCCAAACATCCGGTCAGAAGTCCTATTATGAAGGTTCAGCTGGGCATCCTGCTCCTGACCTATCTGCCAAGTATGATCCATATGAGCAGACTTCTAGAGAGCACCCATCACAACCTTCTCCAGTTCGCCAAACACCTCTTGACCCTCATTCTTCAAATCGACCTCCTCCCAGCCGAGAGTCTCAGGAAAAGAACCCTAACTTGAACACCCAGCTCGCCCGTTTCCTCAACATCCTCAACAAAGGTGTGGATGCCGGTCTGCTCTCCACTGTGGTCAAGGAGTCTCGAGAGGAGATTGCTGGTATTCAGGAGGATAGTTCCATACCTCAAAAGTGTTATCGTGGGTCGCGTGACCGTGGGGATGAAGATCAGTACAGAGGAAGAGAGGAGGAGCCAGAGCGCTCAAACAGGGGCTTCGCCAGGGAGCGAGTGAAGACCTCAGACACTAAAGATGACCCCAGAAACGAAGACCGGCTGCTACCTCACGAGAGAGCAATCCAGGACGGTAGTGGCTTTTCCGGAATTCTAGGAATGACGTCCCACACCCAGTTCCTGAGAGAACCTGAACGTGTGGAAGAAGAGGATGACTTCCTCTATGGGGGTAAAGCAGCAGCAGCAGTTGAGGAGGAGCGCTATGAAAAACCTGGGCGGTCAGACAGATCCAGGGATGACGGGAGGTCCAGCCCAGCCAGAGCCCCAGTGGAGGAGACCAGGAAGCAGGAGAGTCAGGACAAGACACAGCACTTCGACAAGATCAAGAGCCTGCTCCAGGCCATCGGCCTGAACCTGGACACCTCAGAGGTCACCAAGCTGGCAGACAGGACCCAGGAGCGCCTCTACGGGACAAAGTCATCCAAACACTCATCAGATTCCTCTGAGAGAGAGACAAAGCACTCATCTAGGCGGGGAGATCGGCATCGGCGCCGCAACACCGACTCATCTGATTCCGAACGCCTCCGGTCAGCCTCGCCCTCCAGGTCTTCCCAGCGGGAGGTGTACCTCAGCCCCCAAGACACCTCAGAATATGGAGGGTTCCTTGACCCGGAAGAGGAGGCTGCCTTGGAGAAGGCAAGGCAGATGCAGAGCCTCACCAAGAAAGTGAGCGTCTCGCCCCCCACCACCCCCTCCTCACATCCTGGCACCTCCTATTCCACCACACAGTGGAACTGCCCTGAGAAGACACAGCCCATCACTCCTAAGGGTTGGCCTAGCAAGGGGTCTAGTACCAACTATCTCTCATCACTGCCGCCCGGTCCCATAGGTCTCCCCCCACAGATTTCCCCTGTCCCATCCTTGACAAACACACCTCAGATTCCAGCTGGTCAACAAGCAGCCGGGGTGTATACTTATACTTCGCCTGTGGGACAATCCCCTGGCCTACCCACGGCCTTGCCCTCCACTTATTATGGGCAGCCTGGTGCCCCTATGATACCGTTTGCAAAGACTCAGCTCACACAACAAGTGAATATATTGAATCAGGTGACTGTATCGAATCCCACAATGGATGTCTTGAGTCAAATCCTCCAAGTCACCAGCCAGTCCAGATGCCTCAAGGTGATTGAAACAGTCAGAATTGGGTCCAGTGCACAGCAGGATTCGCCAAGACAAAATATCACCATACCTCTCCAGATCAACACACAAAGCCCTGATGCTGCACAGCTCTCTCCTCCCCCTCAATCACCAGAGACTCCGGGTCCACCAGTGACAGAAGACGATATCAAGGCCAAACAGAAGAAAAGGGTATGTTTTATGTTTTTGTTCATTCCATGTGTAGAAATTAGCAAAAGTTTTACCTGTCATACAGTTTGTGTATGATCTACAAGCCAGCAACCCGCCTTCAGTCCTTGGTGTTGTTTACATTTGAATTGCCGTATAGGCCATTTTAGCGCTTTTTGGGTAGTTGTGTGAAATTGTACATTCCTGATAGTGCACTTGGGAAAAGTGCAGTGTGTGTACACCAATTTTTGTAGTCCCAATTATATTCTATTAAATTGCTTCTGATAACTTAATGTTCTGGATTTAGTGCATACTGGCAAGTCAGTCCCAAGCTGCTGCATTTAGGAGTAGACTGTATTTACAGTGTGTGTGTGTCATTTTTTCACTGTTTTGTAGCTGGAGCAGTTTAACCTGCGGATGAGACAGAAGAATCAGCAGAGAATGAACGATACTCGTGACAGTAGGAAGAAGAACGCAACAGGTAACCCTTAGTGAGGTTGAAGTGTAGAGTGATGTCCAGCCACACATTGTAGCCTAGGTTAAGATTAGGTGAGACCAGAACTAGTCAAGAGCTATAGCCAACTTCATTGATACTGGGCACTAAACACAAATGAAAGTACAGGATGAGATGATACCATAGGTGTCAAGAGCCAGCTATGGAGGGAACACGGATAGGTTCGAGGCTTCACTTAGACAGGTTTAGTGTAGGTTTTACTTGCTCTTATTCCAGCCATAGTTAATCAGTTTTCAGTGATATCTTCGATAGCTTTAGCTATTATATTTCCTAGATGTAGCTATTCCGTTTTTTATTCTTGTGTTAGGGCTAGGTTTTTAGTGTTCCTATATATTTGCTATGAAAGGCCTGCCCTTGTAACAATTTATCAGCTTGGCACTTTTCTTGAATTGTGTAATGCAAGTACGTCCTAGTATGAAAATGAGTGCCCATGCTTGGTTTATGCTCATAAAGAAGCATTTAAAAATATATGTTTATTTGTTGTCCAAGATTCATAAGTGCTTTTGCTCAGATAAACTAATACTAACAGAAATAATAGACAGGCATATACTCCCATGTTCCTTCACTCTGGACAGGAGTTGCTCTAAAGACAGATATTAATGTTAGCTAGCATTAACATGTAATGTTTTCTCCAACAGCTAAAGGTAAGTATTTTAGCAGAGTTTGCATCAATAGGTCTTAAGCTGTTGAATAGCGTTATTGTTTGTGTAGTACAGAAATGGGGATCGGGTAAGCTGTAGGAAGTCCGTATTAGTATTAGGACTTTTTGGCAATGTTAGAATTACTATACGTTTCTTGATTAGGGGAGTGGGTATTCCAATCTCTACTGCTAGGGAGAAACTTTTACTTCAATGGGGGACTTGTTTTCACTCCAAAGCAGGGATAAATAATGTGACTGCTGTCAATCTTACTACTAGCTAGGGCCTGCATAATGAGGGTGTGGTCTGGTAGTACTATGTGAAGAAGAGTAAGCTAGGTCAGACTGCAGGTGGTTTCATTTGCTATTGCTTTAGTGTATAAAGTATATTTTAGTGTCAAATATTTTATATTTCTCATACCTCAGTTCATTAGGATAATTTTGTTATAGTACTAGACTACGTCAACTAACTGCAGGAGGACATAGACTTGAGTGTCCGCTCCATCAGTTCAGAGCCAAAGGTGGAAGATAAACAGCCAACCAGCAGCCTGCAGAGTCCCCAGAGCTGGAGCGCGTCAGTTACGTCAACCTAGCAGAGCCCCTGTGATGCTAACCCACACATGTACCCTGTGTTATTGTTGCGTTTTTACAGGAAAAGTTCCCAAAGTTACCTTTGCAAACACAGAGCCTAGGAACGTGTGGATCTGTGGCCACTCGCTTATATTTTGGGCAGAGATGAGGGCCAAGTCGCCCGAGATTGGCATGCAGCTGGGCATGGACCCCAGCAGTGTGCGGGTGTGGTGGAAGGGCACACAGGGCATGACGTGGGCCCAGCTGCTGCCCCAGCTAGACCAGCTGAAGATCAAGTGGCCCAGCCCAGATGTGGTCATCCTGCACCTGGGTGGGAATGATCTGGGCACCCACAACCCTGAGGCCCTTCTGGCATCTGTGAAGAAGGACCTGACCTCCATGAGGAGCATTTTCCCACAATGCCTGTTGGTCTGGTCTGACATCTTGCCCCGGATTTTCTGGAGGCACACAGAGGACAGCGACGCAGTGGACAATGTTAGGGCTGCCATCAACAGAAGAGTTCACACCATCATCGCTGAGCTAGGTGGCACTGCTCTGACCCATGACAACATCATGTGTGACTCAGACTCAGGCCTGTACAGGCCAGATGGTGTTCATCTGTCTGGTAAAGGTATTGATACTTTCAACTTGAACTTGCAGGACTTTTTGGAGAAGTGGGAGACCGAGGCAAGCAATGGTCCTGAGATGAGTTAAGAAATGCCCAATGAATTTGTTTTTTATTGGGGGTGATTTTATTTTCATTTCTCTGTTGTAATAGTTACCTTACTGTGCTGGAGCGCTGGATACCAACCTACGGGTTGATTTAGATGTAATGTTACTTCATTGCAAATAATACATTCTGTTATGGTAGTATCCACTTTGATTCAATGCTGTATGTAATCTTTTCTTTTTAAGTTTTAGCAAACTGATGATTAGCATGTTCTGTTTATCCATAAAATGCTAGGCTTTTACTTGTATTAATTTTGTTGGACAGAAACAAATAAACTAGATAATTGGAAAATATCATCATGTGCTTGGCATTTCATTCTGCTCTGAATCCTCTGAGATATGAACATCCTGATTGAATGCCTCTTCTAACTGGGTTGTGCCTGTAAATTATGGCGGTAAAAGTGTGCAAAAAGGATACCAGGGAAGGTCTTTAGTTAAGTGGAAATTCTAACATTGTCTCTTTCTTGTCAGAACATACAGTGCCTTCGGAAAGTATTCAGACCCCTTGACATTTTCCATATTTTGTTACGTTACAGCCTTATTCTAAAATTGATTAAATTAAAAAAATCCTCAGCAATCTACACACAATAACCCAAAATGATATAGCGTGAACAGGTTTTTAGAAATGTTTGCAAATGTATTTATAAAAAAAAAAATGGTTTATTTACATAAGTATTCAGACCCTTTGCTATGAGACTCGAAATTGAGCTCAGGTGCATCCTGTTTCCATTGATCATCCTTGAGATGTTTCTACAACTTGATTGGAGTCCACCTGTGGTATATTCAATTGATTGGACATGATTTGGAAATGCACACACCTGTCTATATAAGGTCCCACAGTTGACAGTGTATGTCAGAGCTAACACCAAGCCATGAGGTCGAAGGAATTGTCCGTAGAGCTCCGAGACAGGATTGTGTCGAGGCACAGATCTGGGGAAGGGTACCAAAACATTTCTGCAGCATTGAAGGTCCCCAAGAACACAGTGGCCTCCATTATTCTTAAATGGAAGAAGATTGGAGCCACCAAGACTCTTCCTAGAGCTGGCCAACCGGCTATACTGAGCAATTGGGGGAGAAGGGCCTTGGTCAGGGAGGTGACCAAGAACCAGATGGTCTCCAGAGTTCCTCTGTGGAGATGGGAGAACCTTCCAGAAGGACAACCATCTCTGCAGCACTCCACCAATCAGGCCTTAATGGTAGAGTGGCCAGACGGAAGCCACTCCTCAGTAAAAGGCACATGACAGCCCGCTTGGAGTTTGCCAAAAGGCACCTAAAGACTCAGACCATGAGAAAAAATATTCTCTGGTCTGATGAAACCAAGATTGAACTCTTTGGCCTGAATGCCAAGCGTCATGTCTGGAGGAAACCTGGAACCATCCCTACGGTGAAGCATGGTGGTGGCAGCATCATGCTGTGGGGATGTCTTTCAGCGGCAGGGACTGGGAGACTAGTCAGGATCGAGGGAAAGATGAACGGAGCAAAGTACAGTGATAATTGATGAAAACCTGCTCCAGTGCGCTCAGGACCTCAGACCGGGGCGAAGGTTCACCTTCCAACAGGACTACGACCCTAAGCACACAGCCAAGACAACGCAGGAGTGGCTTCGGGACAAGTCTCTGAATGTCCTTGAGTGGCCCAGCCAGAGCCCGGACTTGAACCCGATCAAACATCTCTGGAGAGACCTGAAAATAGCTGTGCAGCAACGCTCCCCATCCAACCTGACAGAGCTTGAGAGGATCTGCAGAGAAGAATGGGAGAAACTCCCCAAATACAGGCGTGCCAAGCTTGTAGCATCATACCCAAGAAGACTCAAGGCTGTAATCGCTGCCAAAGGTGCTTTAACAAAGTCCTGAGTAAAGGGTCTGAATACTTATGTTAATGTGATATTTCTGTTTTTTATTTTTAATAAATTAACAAACATTTCTAAAATCCTGTTTTTCCTTTGTCATTAAGGGGTAGTGTGTGTGTGTGTAGATGAGTAAAACAATTTTTGAATATGTTTTACAATAAGGCTGTGACCTAACAAAATGAGGAAAAAGTCAAGGGGTCTGAATACTTTCCAAAGTTAATTGCAGAAGAAGAAGAAGAAGATGACTTTATTGTCCAAAGTACACAAACATCCAACGGAAATTCTACAGGTATACAAGAGGTAACTTTTGTTTGTACACTGTTGCTAGAGCTTTTCTAGTGTAGTAGTTAGCTAGCAAATTGGCCACTCCGGGGTTCTCTTATGTATTAGTATAACTTTTTTTTTCTGTAACTTCATGTTGTCCTTTTTTTTTTACTGTATCCAAGCTGTAAGGTTGCCTGTGGCTGACCAGCGCCAAGCTTTTTCCCTCCTAGGAGTCTCTTTACCTTTACCCTTTTTCAAGGATGATCTCAGGACTAGGTTTTGAACATCCAACATCGCAAAGGTGACAAGTTCAGCTGAATTAGATTTTAAAAAGAGCACATTTTATTTGTTTCACCTTTTGGAAATGATACAGCATTCAATAACAAAGATCTGTGCAATCAAGTGTTAATGTACAGTGTAGTACCCTATTCCAGATGTACTTTTCTGTAATGTGTTTTTGTATTATTTGGATCAAAATAATACACCGTGAGGTGTGCATGTTGTGACATCTGTTGACATTGTGTGATTGTTGTTGAGATAAACATGTAGTGCGCAGCGCGTCAAGATTGATGAAAATGCATCCTAAAGATTATTTTCAAAGCTGTAAAAATAAATCTGGGTAAGTTTTTTTGGTGGATAGTCTGAAAGAATGTTTCTTAAAAATAAATGTACACCTCTGTCATAAGGCTTGTTACTAGACTTACTGCTATTCTCATCATTTCACTCCTGAAAGATAATCTTTCTATGGTGTGACAATAAACACCAGACTATTATGAAGATACGACTTGTGTCTTTAATTTTACATTAGATTGACAGGCTACTCGAACCTATACCATATTGGTACTACTTCGACCCAAACATACAGTACATTTTCAGTGTAGCCTGGCTAATACATGGAAAGTCTACACCCCCTTCAATATTTAAAAACATTTTGCTGCCTTAAAATTCAATCAAAAAAGGGATTCAATTTGATTATTTCCCCCCTACAGATCTACACAATCTACAAATGTAAGAAAATATTTGTAAAAATACTGATATCATAATTGGATAGGTCTCCACCCACCTTAGTTAATACTTGGCTGCCAAAGGTGCTTCCACCATTACAGCTGTGAATCATTTGGAATAAGATTCTACCAACATTGCACAACTCTTAGGGCAACGTACAGTATAGCCATTGTTTTTTTGTCAAACTCACAAATTTAGTTGGGAATCATTGATGGACAGCGATATTCAAAAAAGCTATTTTGTGGGGAAAAACTATTTCTGATTGGCTGGGCCTGGCTCTCCAGTGGTGCACCCATCCATGGCTGCACCCCTGCCCAGTCATGTGAAATCCATAGATTAGGGCCTAATTAATTTATTTCAATTAACTGATTTCCTTATATGAACTGTAACTCAGTAAAATCTTTGAAATTGTTGCATGTTGCGTTTATATATTTGCTCAGTACATATATACATATAGACTACCAGTCTATAGTTTGGACACACCTACTCATTTTTCTTTATTTTTACTATTTTCTATATTGTAGAATAATAGTGAAGACATCAAAACTATGAAATAACACATGGAATCATGTAGTAACCAAAAAAGTGTTAAACAAATCCAAAAATATTTGAGATTTTTCAAATTGCCACCCTTTGCCTTGATGACAGCTTTGCACACACTTGGCATTCTCTCAACCAGCTTTATGAGGTAGTCACCTGGAATGCATTTCAATTAACAGGTGTGCCTTCTTAAAAGTTAATTAGTGGAATTTCTTTCCTTCTTAATGCGTTTGAGCCAATCAGTGCTGTGACAAGGTAGTGGGGGTATACAGAAGATAGCCCTATTTGGTAAAATACCAAGTCCATATTATGGCAAGAACAGCTCAAATAAGCAAAGAGAAATGACAGTCCATCATTACTTTAAGACATGAAGGTCAGTCAATACGGAACATTCAGCAGTCGCAAAAACCATCAAGCACTATGATGAAACTGTCTCTCATGAGGACCGCCACAGGAATGGAAGACCCAGAGTTACCTCTGCTGCAGAGGATAAGTTCATTAGAGTTACCAACCTCAGAAATTGCAGCTCAAATAAATGCTTCACAGAGTTCAAATAACAGACACATCTCAACATCAACTGTTCAGAGGCGACTGTGTGAATCAGGCTTTCATGGTCGAATTGCTGCAAAGAAACCACTACTAAAGGACACCAATAAGAAGAAGAGACCTGCTTGGGCCAAGAAACTTGTCCTTTGGTCTAGAGTCCAAATTTGAGATTTTTGGTTCCAACTGCTGTGTATTTGTGAGACGCGGTGTGGGTGAACGGATGATCTCCACGTGTGTATTTCCCACCGTAAAGTATGGAGGAGGAGGTGTTATGTTGTGGGGGTGCTTTGCTGGTGACACTGTGATTTATTTAGAATTCAAGGCACACTTAACCAGCATGGCTACCACAGCATTCTGCAGCGATACGCCATCCCATCTGGTTTGGGCTTAGTGGGACTATCATTTGTTTTTCAACAGGACAATGACCCAACACACCTCCAGGCTGTGTAAGGGCTATTTGACCAAGAAGGAGAATGATGGAGTGCTGCATCAGATGACCTGGCCTCCACAATCCCCCGACCTCAACCAAATTGAGGTTTGGGATGAGTTGGACTGCAGAGTGAAGGAAAAGCAGCCAACAAGAGCTCAGCATATGTGGGAACTCCTTCAAGACTGTTGTAAAAGCATTCCAGGTGACGCTGGTTGAGAGAATACCAAGAGTGTGCAAAGCTGTCATCAAGGCAAAGGGTGGCTATTTGAAGAATCTCAAATATAAAATATATTTTGATTTGTTTAACACTTTTTTGTTTACTACATGATTCCATATGTGTTGTTTCATAGTGTTGATGTCTTCACTATTATTCTACAATGTAGAAAATAGTAAAAATTAAGAAAAACCCTTGAATGCGTTGGTGTGTCCAAACTTTTGACTGGTAGTGTATATATCTTAATTTGGAAAATGTTCTATAACTTTCTTTAACTTAAAAAATGTGGAGTAGGTTGTGTAGATAGATCTGTAGGAAAAATAAATCTAATCAATTTTTAGATTTAATTGTTAGGCAGCAAAAATGTTTTTTAAAAAGTTCAAGGGGGTGTAGACTTTCTATAGGCGCTGTACTCAAATTAATTACCATTTAAATGAACATGACTAAAGCTGCTCGTCTGAATTCAACTATTAGACAAAAGTAAATGGTTTTGATGATTACACAAATAGAAGACATCTCAAACCCAGTGCTTTCACATTAAACAGAAATATTACCCCTTTTCAGACAAAAACAGAAACCTCTTGCTTGCGCTTGTATCAATTGGTCAGGGTTTACATCAGACGCGTATTATTCAGACCAATGCAATGAAGTGTAGAGATATTGAGATGGATTTGGGGGCGGGCCTGTTATTTTAAGGGCTATGGTTGGAATAAGTATGGATATTTTTATTTTCTTAGTTGTACGGGATTAGGTAGGAGGGGCAGGCGTGAGGCTGTCTAGAGGAAGTGAGCAGTACAAGAGCTAGATGTTGATCTGAACTCTTTGCGAAAGTCAGAAGATTGGTAAGCTTGCTGATGGGCGTGAAGGGGGAGAGCCTCGTAAATGGCGTCCCTTGAGAAAGCAAGAAACAGATGTATGTCAGGAGAAGTGCAGTATTATCATAAGGAAACGTATACTTGGATGACGGAGGAGGAATGGAGGGAAAAAGAGAGGCAGAGGAGGTCTAAGAGAGAGAGGGAGGAAGATTGTGAGCTTGAGTCTGTAAAAAATGGCGGGAAAAAGGGAGAAGGTTTGTTAAAGAAGAATGGTAGGAAATGTAAGCAAAGTGAGCTGAAGACAGGAGGAGAAATGGAAGTGATTGAGGGTGAAGTATCGGAGGTAGTAGGTGTGGTGAAGTACTCGGAGCCCGAGGCTTGCACAGAGGGTCAGGATAAAGATGAGTCTGTCTGTGACAGTAGGAGTGAAGTTTTTGGAAAAAGTGGACCCTTGCCTTTTGGCTGATCCATTTGTGGTTTCAGGATGGGTGAAAAAAGCGCTGGGTATAGTGGAATCGGTGAGGGTAACCAGAAGTGGTCTAGTGATAATTGTTTGTGTTTCTGTTGGTCAGAGGGAGAAGGCGCTCAGAGTTAAACAAATGGGGGAAAGAATTGTGAATTGTTTAGCTCTCAAGAAAAGGGCGCCATTGAAAGGAGTGATTACTGGGGTAGCAGTAAATGTAAAAGTTGACCAACTGAAGGGGAAGGTTCCCGGTGTTTGTGATGCTCGTCGTTTGGTGCGACGCAAACAGGGTGGCGAGAGTGGGGAAACAGAAGAGTCATTGTCTGTTCTTTTGAGTTTTGAAGTTGTCTTTGCCTGATAAAGTGAAGTTAGGATATATAAGTTATCCTGTACGAGCTTATGTGCCAAATACCTTACGATGTTACAGGTGTCAAACTTATGGGCATGTGGCAGCAGTGTGTAGGAGGGAGGTTCCAAGGTGTGAGAAGTGTATGAGACAAAGGAATGTGTATCATTGGGGATAGTAGTGGTATGTGCTAATTGTAGGGGTGCCCATGGGGCTGGGGATCAGAAATGTCCCATACGAGAGAGGCAGGTTGAGGTTTCCAGGGTAAGAGTAGTGAAAAAGTTGTCATATGCTGAGGCAGTAGAGGAAGATGGGTCAAGGGGGAGGAGTGGTGAGAGTAGTAGATATATACCAGTACAGAGGGATTTATTATTTTACCTTTATTTAACTAGGCAAATCAGTTAAGAACAGATTCTTATTTATAATGACGGCCTACAACGGCCAAACTCGGACGACGCTGGGCCAATTGTGCGCCGCCCTATGGGACTCCCAATAACGGCCGGTTGTGATACAGCCTGGAATCGAACCAGGGGGTCTGTAGTGACGCCTCAAGCATTGAGATGCAGTGCCTTAGACCGCTGTGCCACTCGGGAGCCCATAGGCCAACAAGTGATATATGTTACTAATAATAATATGCCATTTAGCAGACGCTTTTATCCAAAGCGACTTACAGTCATGCGTGCATAAATGTTTTGTGTATGGGTGGTCCCGGGGATCGAACCCACTACCTTGGCGTTACAAGCGCCGTGCTCTACCAGCTGAGCTACAGAGGACCACACATGTTAAAGTTAGATTGGATTTTTAGCATTTATAGCAATGGTTATTAATTGTACTGCAGGGATGGAACGTAAGTCGAAGAAAATTGAGGTTGTGGTGGCAGCTGCAGAGAGGTATTTGGGTGTGCGAGACTTGACATCAGAAGAGTTACAGGGAGTGTTAAGTGGTGATGTCCCATCATTTCAGGTTGAGGGCATGAAGTAGGAATGAATATATTTAAAGAGTGGAGTAGGGTGGTGGTAATTATTAATAATATTAATAATTTGTGAGTGTAGTGTTAGAGTATTTCTTTATTTTATATTTCTTTATTTTATATTTCAAGCAAAATACAAGGGAGTTGTACTCCAGTCTAGTAGGTGGCGGTAATGCAACAAATTTGATGCCAACCGCCGTTAAACCTCATCGAAGAAGAAGGATTTGGTAGGATGATTTATAGTATGTAAACCTTGATCGACCACACACTTCAGCACAGTAGGTGGCGGCATGCATCTTTCACGTTTGTTTGCGGACCGCCAGTATACCAAAGAAGAAGGTCCAAGCAGGCCGGAAATCACAACACCGTGAGCGCAGAGTTGGTCAAATGCAAATAGCTACATGGTAGCTTGAATTTGTTATCACCAACTGCAGACAGTAGTAAGTAATAGAAAAAGTAAATGTGCATAAAATCAGTGCGGTAGTAAGTGGCTGTAATTGATAGGAGAAAGGCCAATTTAACAGTAAAATATGTATCGTGGTGGGCCTCTTTCACCTCGAGGAGGGTACCCGCAGCCGTGCGAGGGCCGTGGTCCTACGCCTGGCCGGCCTTATCCTGGGCCACCGTTTAGAGAAGAAAGAGGCAGGCCCAGACCTCCGTTTCAGGGTTACCATGACGGGCCTCCTCCAGACCCGTACAGGCGTTCTCCACCTCTCAGGAGGTATCCTTCTCCCGGTTCAGTAAGTCACAGAGGTTCAGGCGGTGAATACTGGGGCAGCGGCCCTCTCCCAAGAGAAGTAAGTGCAATAATTATGTGCAGGATACTATCTACCTGACTGGTCTGCCACTTGTTAATTACATTGGTAAATGTACCTATCAAAAACAATTCGTGCATGTTATGTTGTCTTTTTGAATAGCGCATTGGTTAGCTTGCTAACTAGGCTAGTTATCATAACTATTTGTCACTGTTTATTGTTAACCAGCTACAATTGCAGGTGCAATTATTGTTTACAGCGTTACTGGAAGTTACTCCCCTCCCTTGCACTGGCTCGTATTTCCTTTTTACTAGAGCAATGCATTAATTGCACAAAATGCTGTGTCAAATAACTTAAAAGTCCTGTCAAAAACAATTTAGTGGGATGAAACTGATTACATTGACATTTTAGTCATTTAGCAGACGCTCTTGTCCAGAGCGACTTACAGTTAGTGAGTGCATACATTTTCATACTTTTTTCATACTGCCCCCAGTTAAGGAATTTGACTACAAATCTGATTCTGTCAATAGAGATCTCAATCTCCCCGTGGTGGCATCCCCACAGACCATAGTCTGGTAATCACTGTGGGCAATGAATTGACTGGACCACCTGGGGCAGGGCTACCCTCAAGAGACTACCCTCCTTACCCGCCAAAGAGGTCCAGTTATGATGGCCCTGACGACTGTGGCCCCAGGAGGCAGAGTCCCAGCAGAGGGAGATGCCGTCCTCGTAGTCGCAGCCCGGGAATCAGGGGGCGGCGCAAGAGCCGTCCTCGTAGTCGCAGCCCTGAAATGGGGGGAGGGTGCAAAAGCCGTGCCCGGAGTCGCAGCCCTGCAATGGGGGGACGGAGTAAAAGCCGTGCCCGAAGTCGCAGCCCTGCAATGGGGGGACAGAGTAAAAGCTGTGCTCGAAGCCGCAGCCCTGAAATGGGGGGACAGAGTAAAAGCCGGGCCCGAAGCCCTGAAATGGGGGGACGGAGTAAAAGCCGGGCCCGAAGCCGTAGCACTGAAATGGGGGGACGGAGCAAGAGCCGTCCGCCAAGCAGGTCCCGAAGCAGGAGCGGGAGTCGTGGCCAAAGCTATGGACGGGCCCGCAGTATGAGCAGAGCAAAGCGTGTTGGTCCACACAAGAGCAGGAGCCGCAGTGTCAGTACTAGCAGCACCAGCAGTAGCAGTAGCAGGAGCAGCAGGGGAGGCAGTAATAAGATAAAGAAGATGAGCAGGTTCAAGGCGCTTGAGTTGGCCCGTCGCCACAAAGAGATGGAAGACATGAACATGCCCACAAAGTCCATCCTGAAGAGGCACATGGACTCGGAGACTGACTCCCCCTCATTTGTGCAGGTAGGGGACATATGCCATTTTATTACTGTGTTAAATTAATTATGTAGCTTATAGCTGTGTAGGGTATTACCCATCTTCATACTCACTCTAACCCTGACATCCCACAATGACCTTTTTTCTTTTATCCAAATGATTGTCATTATTAATTTGTTCATCATATATTATTATTTGGTTTTTGTTTTGCAGAACAGTGATTCTCCAAGAGTTATCCCTGCTGGTGAGGCTGAGGCAGAGCGACTCCTCTCAGCTATGAAAGGCATGGACCCTAACATGTTGGCCACCATGCTGGGAGAACTGAGAGATGACCCACACATGGCCCAGGGCAGGCTTGACCCCAGTGGGATTGCAGGGATCCTTGGCTTGTTGGGAGGTGCATCTACACAGCAGGAGAAGAAAAGGAAGAAGGTACCAGACATTGACGATGAGGAAAAATTCCTTTATGGTGATGAAGATGATCTAGAGAGGGGCAGGGCTCCGGCTCCAGAAGAAGCTCCCTGTCAGCACAGTCTGTCAGAGCTCTATGGTGATATTATGAGTGAGCCGGCACGCTATGGCGCCTCACCGCACCTAGAGGGCCATCCTGGTATTGTCGATCAGAGAAACTCTTGTCAGCAACAGGTGGACATGAGGTATCAGCGTCAAAGCAGGTCCTCTGCCACCCCTGACTATAATATCAAGGTTGAAGAGCCTAATGAATTCCCACTAGGAACAGGACCAGTGGAAGGGAAGGAGAAGCAAGACGTGGAGGAGTACGAGAAGATCCAGGACCTCCTCAAAACCATTGGGCTGGATCTGGGGGTGATGGAGATCAGCAAGATGGCTGCCAGGACTCAGGAGCGTCTGCATGGAAAGAGGCCCCCTCCGAAAACCCCCTCACCTTGTCCTGGGAGGAGGCGGGGTCACCGTGACTCTTCAGGAAGCTCAGACAGGAGCAGGGGTAAGAGCGACAGTGGGAGTAGCTCCAGTAATGGGAGCAGTTGTAGCAGGAGCCTGAGCAGCAGCCTTGAAAACAGCAGGAGACGGAAGAAGTCACCCCCATCTGACAGGCGCAGCACCCATGGGACGTCTCGAGGCGGCAGAGAGGTGAAGACTGAAACTACTCCAGTGACACCCACCCACCCTTCTATCTCGATGCCTGCCTACGCCCAAGCCCAGGGACATGGTCCGGTACCTCCCAACTATCCACCTCCTGGCTATGGGCAGTATGGGAACTGGCCTTACATGCCCCAACAGTGGCCGGTGTACCCACCTCCATCTATGGGCATGCCGCCTCAATCTCCCATTGAAGATTTTCCGAAAGCCCCGTTTGACAGACCATACCTTAAAGTCATCCAGCCAGAGTTGCACCAGGGGGGTGGAAGAAAGGGTGAGAACAAACTGATGGCATTGTGAATAAGTGGATGTTTAATTACTTGTTAATTCCTCTTCAATAAATACTTTTTGTTAGTGATTAATGAAACTGCAGCACATACAGTGATTTCGGAAAGTATTCAGACCCCTTCCCTTTTCCCACATTTTGTTACGTTACAGCCTTATTCTAAAATATCCTCATCATTCTACACACAATACACCATAATGACAAAGCGAAAACAGGTGTTTAGAAATTTTTGCAAATTTATATATATATAAAAAAAAAAAATGATACCTTATTTACGTAAGTATTCAGAACCTTTGCTATGAGACTCGAAATTGAGCTCCGGTGCATCCTGTTTCCATTGATCATCCTTGAGATGTTTCTACAACTTCATTGGAGACCACCTGTGGTAAATTCAATTGATTGGACATGATTTGGAAAGGCGCACACCTGTCTATATAAGGTCCCACAGTTGACAGTGCATGTCAGAGCAAACACCAAGCCATGAGGTTGAAGTAATTGTCCGTAGAGCTCCAAGACAGGATTGTGTCGAGGCACAGATCTGGGGAAGGGTACCAAAACATTTATGCAGCATTGAAGGTCCCCAAGAACACAGAGGCCTCCATCATTCTTAAATGGAAGAAGTTTGGAACCACCAAGACATCCTAGAGCTGGCCGCCCGGCCAAACTGGGCAATCGAGGGAGAAGGGCCTTGGTCAGGGAGGTGACCAAGAACCTGATGGTCACTCTGACAGAGCTCCAGAGTTCCTCTGTGGAGATGGGAGAACCTTCCAGAAGGACAACCATCTCCGCAGCATTCCACCAATCAGGACTTTATGGTAGAGTGGCCAGACGGAAGCCACTCCTCAGTAAAAGGCACATGAGAGCCCGCTTGGAGTTTGCCAAAAGACACTTAAAGGACCCTCAGACCATGAGAAACAAGATTCTCTGGTCTGATGAAACCAAGATTGAACTCTTTGGCCTGAATATCAAGCGTCACGTCTGGAGGAAACCTGGCACCATCCCTACGGTAAAGCATGGTGGCGGCAGCATCATGCTGTGGGGATGTTTTTCAGCGGCAGGGACTAGTAAGGATTGAGGGAAAGATGAACGTAGCAAAGTACAGAGAGATCCTTGATGAAAACCTGCTCCAGAGCGCTCAGGACCTCAGACTGTGGCAACGACCCTAAGCACACAGCCAAGACAACACAGGAGTGGCTTCGGGACAAGTCTCTGAATGTCCTTGAGTGGCCCAGCCAGAGCCCAGACTTGAACCTGATCGAACATCTCTGGAGAGACCTGAAAATAGCTATGCAGCGACGCTCCCCATCTAACCTGAAAGCGCTTGAGAGGATCTGCAGAGAATAATGGGAGAAACTCCCCAAATACAGGTGTGCCAAGCTTGTAGCGTCATACCCAAGAAGACTCGAGGCTGTAATCGCTGCCAAAGGTGCTTCAAAGTACTGAGTAAAGGGTCTGAATACTTATGTAAATGTGATATTTCAGTTTTAAAATGTTTATACATTTTCAAAATTCTAAAACCCTGTTTTTGCTTTGTCATTATGGGGTATTTTGTGTCGATTTGATGAGGGGGAAAAAAGCTATTTAATCAATTTCAGAATAAGGCTGTAACGTAACAATATTGAACAAGTCAAGGGGTCTGAATACTTTCCAAATGCACTGTATGCATTAGTTTTAATGATGTAACTCCTGTCTAATTTTGTACATTGTTCCTTTATAGCATCGTCAAAGATGGCCCCTCAGGATAATGGCAAGGACAGGAGGGTTTTAGAAGAGAGAAATAATGAAAGCCAAAAACAAAAGGTGGCATATTCAGCTATCCACTTAAATTCGATTGAAGCCTATTGTCATTTGATGCTGTTTTGGCTTGTGTTCTTTCCATACACTAGTTCTCTAATGATTCTCCTGCATTATGTAGGTCCTTGAAGAACGTGAAAAACTGAGAAGAGACCGAGAGATCCGCATGAAGAAGAAAGATTATCTCATGAAGGAACTGGAGAGATTGCGAAAACAGCAAGGTACTTCAATCATCTCATTGCTTTCGCTATATATTTTTTATTTTTTATTTTGTCAATTTTCAACAGTTGGATAAAAAAATGTATTGTTGTCGTTGTAGGGGAGCTGCTGCGCAAAAAGCGGCGTGAAAAAGATGGCCATAAGGACCCATTACTGTCAGACATCAGTCGGCTCCAGGAAGAAGTCATGTCTCAGATTGCTGTGCTCCGCAACGAGCACGAGGTAGCAGAGAAGAAACGATCCGAGCTTGACAAAGTGGCTCTAATTCTCGGTCTACAACCAACTGACAAGCCCCGGCGAGAGGGTAGGGCTTCTGGGGACCTTGAGCAACCACCACCTCCAGACAAGGAGAAGAATCAGGAGCGCGCTCGCAGCCGAGAGAAATCACCTGGGGTCCAGGCCTCTGCTAAGGTAGAATTCCATAAGCTGCTCCAGGCACAAGCCAGAGAGCTGAAGTACTAGTAAAACCTTGAACCTTACAAAAACGTGTACATTATTGCTGCAGAAACGTAATTATTCTGCAGAAATTGACGGTTAAACTTTGCTTTATTTTAGGGTATGAGTCTAAATGACTTCCTGAATAACTATTCAAAAGGTCTGGTTTTGCTTTAAATGTCTACTTGCCCTTGTCTGATCCATTAAATACCAGTAAGCAGTAATTACACTACATGACCAAAAGTATGTGGACACCACTCTCGTCGAACATCTTATTCCAAAATCATTGGCATTAATATAGGGTTGGTCCCCCTTTTGCTGCTATAACAGCCTCCACTCTTCTGGGATGGCTTTCCACTAGATGTTGGAACATTGCTGCGGGGACTTGCTTCCATTCAGCCACAAGAGCATTAGTGAGGTCGAGCACTGATGTTGGTGGATTAGGCCTGGCTCGCAGTCGGCATTCCAATTCATCCCAAATGTGTTCGATGGGGTTGAGGTCAGGGCTCTGTGCAGGCCAGTTAAGTTCTTCCACACCGATCTCGACAAACCATTTCTGTATGGACCTCGCTTTGTGCACGGGGCCGTTGTCATGCTGAAACAGATGGTGAAGCATGATTCATCACTCCAGAGAACGAGTTTCCACTGCTCTAGAGTCCAATTGCGTCGAGCTTTACCCCACTCCAGCCGACGCTTGGCATTGCGCATGGTGATCTTAGGCTTGTGTGCGGCTGCTCGGCCATGGAAACCCATTTCATGAAGCTCCTGACGAACAGTTATTGTGCTGACGTTGCTTCCAGAGGCAGTTTGGAACTCGGTAGTGAGTGTTGCAAACGAGGACAGATGATTTTTACGCGGTTCAGCACTCGGCGGTCCAGTTCTGTGAGCTTGTGTGGCCTACCACTTCGCGGGTGAGCCGTTGTTGCTCCTAGACGTTTCCACTTCACAATAGCAGCACTTACGGTTGACCGTGGCAGCTCTAGCAGGGCAGAAATTTGATGAACTGACTTGTTAGAAAGGTGGCATCCTATGATGGTGCCACGTTGAATGTCACTGAGCTCTTCAGTAAGGCCATTCTACTGTCAATGTTTGTCTATGGAGATTGCATGGCGGTGTGCTCGATTTTATACACCTGTCAGCAATGGGTGTGGCTAAAATAGCCGAATCCACTAATTTGAAGGGGTGTCCACATACTTTTGTGTGTATATATAGTGTGCTTTGAGTACCTGGCATTCAGCCTTCTGCTTATACATAATATATGGGGTTAAACAATGTGTGGTGCACAAACTGCTCCGGCTTACCTGGACGAACCGTGTGCTATGTCATCTGTTGGTGTTGTCCAAGAGGCATAGTTTGACTCCTCGATTTAAAAGTTCCCTCTTTGTATGCCAATGTCTGACCCAACTAATCTCATAACTGGTCTACAAATGCATGCATGTTTACAAATGAATGTGTTTTATACCTGCAACCTATGTGGAAACCTGTTCAGTTACATATGGCAAAAAGCTTAGGGGTACATCTTTTATGTCTCATCCTACAATTTACAATATTTTTCAGAGCGCACAGTATTTGTTGTTTATGAAAGAACACAACCATGTCAAGCTTTTTCTCTGAATGAGTTTCTGGAGATTCCAAACTCAGGTAAGATGTTTGTGTTAGAAGCTTGGATTTAGGGTGTTTACATTCATAAATTGAAAGATGAACATCTTTTTCCCCAGTTGTTTGTAATTTAACTGTCATTTCATGAGAACATTTTCACCATCAATATGTAGGCTAGCTAGGAGATCAGCGATTAGTTGGGATGAATACTTTGCATACATAGAGGGATCCCAATTATGTGGACTATTTTAATCATTTCCACTGGCTCAAATTCTTTCAAATTTTTGTTTAAAAAAAAGAAAATGTTAATAGGGTGATGGTTTCTCTAATTTGTTTTTTAAAACTTAAATATGGGTATTCAATTAAAATAATTGAAGTTATTGAATATGGAAAATATGTACCATTTGAAGACGACAATACACAAAAGTCAAATGGATCTCATTGGAAACTCAACTCTGAATTGTAGCTGTTTTGTTGCGAGAAGTAAATCTCCTGAAATATCATAATTTATGTTTACACTCCACTCATGGTCTGTGAACAGCACTCATTTCTCACAACTTTTTTGCTCTACTCACAGATCAGTATTTAAAATGTAATTTTGACCATTAATTGGTGGAGATAAGCATACAGGAATATGACAATACGAGTCAAATATTAGCCTTAAAAACAGGATTCTCTGATATAATCCAAGTAACTCCCTCAAGGCTGGAACACAGATCGCCTATGTCGTCAAGGTAAGAGTTTTTGAAACTTCAATGTTTGGGGATCATCGTAAAATTGTCTCTTCTTTATCGAACATCGATTTTGTCTTTTAATACCGTCTTTCAGTATTTTTCGCCTGCTTTCTCTAGGCTTATTTAGCTATTTTGCTGACTTGTGCAACTTCTGTTCTTCATTAGGCAGCAGCATTGTCCTTAAGAGCCTCTCCTATAAAACCGAAGAAGAAAGCCCCCGCCAGTGCCCAGCCTCCCGAGACTTCAGCAGACCTGTTTGAATACTATGACGCTGGGAACCACTGGTGCAAAAGCTGCAATGCCACTTGTGGTTCCATGTTCGATTTTTTCACACACTTGCACAGCAAATCGCATCGAAAGGTTTGTGTACCATTTGTAGAATGTTCCAATAAGACTCCAGCTGCAGCAATTCCGCACTCCGGAGTCCTGCTGTGGAACCAGTCACATACCGTACAGACTACATAGAACAACCAAACCATCCTTGCTAGGCTACGCAATAAACAAACTTGTTAGCTAGACAGTGTTGCTTAATGTAGAAGTCTTAATAATACATTTTGCGATTGAGTGGTCAGGTAGCTGTGCTGTTCATGCCGTTACCAGCACAACTGGAGCTCAAGATAATCAATCAGATTGCATGGCCGGAGCTAATGTTTTATAATGCATTATTAGCTAGCATTGTGTCATTTGGTTTGGGAAAGGAATGATCATCCAATTCAACACTTGAGTTGATCCTGTCTAGCTAGCCAGATAGTTGAGTTTACATTTAACTTGATAATTAAATTGCTATCTATTAAACACTTGGATGGACTCATCTCTTTACAGGCCCTGTTAGCTATGAAGTCCGCTAGCTAGATAGTTAGCTACCTTGAAAGGGAATGCAGCAGACTCCTGAATGTGATGTGGAAAGCCTATTGGCTGTTCTCTGCAAGGATCTCTTGAGCATTGTGCTGAGGACTTATTGGCTGCAGCTGGACCCTTCTTGGATATTCAGTCATACTCAGTGAATTGAAGAGCTTTTGTTTATTATCATGAAAATGCGTTCTCCTGTTCTTGGTCTTTGTCCCCCATCACTGGTCAAATGTCCTTTACCTTTCCAACGTGGCATTTCTTCATTTGAACTGTCCCTTGTATTTTTACAGCAAATGGTTATGCATTCTTTTTTCATTGGCACTGTGCAGACTCAGGATCCTTACAATCGACCGTGGGCTTCAAGTTCCTCCAACAATGAGATGAATAAGATGTACTCATCAGGAGAGAAAATGACTAAACCTGCTAAAGGTACAAACTTAGATTTCTGTTTTATATATTTCCCTTTTTTTAAATATTTGTAATGTGCTGTTAAACGTTGTTAGCAATCTTTTACTTTTAGGCTCTTTGTGCTGGATCACTGCCACAGTTTGCAGTCACTGAATACAAAACTATGCATAAGAAGTAAGAAATAAAAATTGATTTCTATATGCAATGTAAAGGGAGTCATATTTTGGGCAACTGTTAGTCAATTACCAATGTCTATATACCAAAGTTGATGTTATATGTCTATGTTTACTGAATGTACTTCTTATACTCTCCAAGGAATGGAACTACATTTTATAACAATCTACTTTGATAACAGGTTCTTCCATGGAGAGCACAGTAAAGGTAATAATCAATGATTGTTCCCTGTGACCATCAGGTATTTTAATAAACTTCTATCTTTTTCTCTCATAGGATCTGAGTTTTTGGTACCTGTGAGGGGATATTATTGCCAGCTGTGCGAGGAGTTTTACGGGGATGCAATTTGTGCTGAAGATCATGCCACGAGTCATACTCACAATGAGAAATACAAGGTAGGCCATTACTAGTTAGGAGTAGGGCATTATTTCACTAGGACTACATTAAGGATGTTTTCACATTTGAAATGTCTAAACCTAGTTCGGTTTCCTGGCGCGTTTGTGAATTCTACAAATGTTTTACTTTCACAGGACTTGAAAATAACTGTTTCAGGGTGAGATACATTCAACATGACGTTAGTACTAAGATAGCTTGTTTACAACGGGCAAAAAGTTCCACGTGACTCGTGCTGCTGTGTCACAATACCTGGTACTGTTGTCCGGGATCTTGGACCTGCTACTCACGCAGGTCCATGATTTGTTTCAGCCAGGGTTTGTTTGTGTTTCACACATGCTTTATAGCAAGGATCAGGGTACCAAACGCTCTAGGATCCTGATCATACAAGGGATATGTGAAAGCGACCTAAAGCTTTGTTTGGGAAATGCTGTCATGCAATTTCCTCAAGTTATGTCGTTAGCACTACTACTGAATTTGTTATAGCTTTGTGCACACAGTAGTCTTTGTCTACTTTGCAGACCTATGATCAAATAGTATCTGAAATATTTCAAATGTGCTTGATTGAGCTTGCCTGGTGCAATGGAAACCATAAAATAGTCCCACAAATCTTGTTCATTTGGCACTCCAGGCAGGCTCAAGCAAACACCCAATGTATTTCTAATTCTATTTGAACCCTGGTCTGCTACTTTGGGTAGCTTAAAGACATAGTTCACCTAAATTATTAAATGTTATGTTTTCCTCAAGTAGAGGCTGTAATACAAGTTTTAAGTATGTTCACCTAGCCATTGTCACCATCCTAAAGTCTCAAGTTCAATGACTTGTTTTGAATTTATTAGATGATTTGGGCATGAAATTTAAAACATGCTGATATTGATTTACGTTGGGTTTTGGTTAGAAAATGTTAATGTTAGTGTTTGGTATCGGTGGTTAGGTAAACACTCATTGTGGATTGCACTCTGTCCTTGTGATAAACTGCCTACCAGGTAAGAACACTTGTTTTTGTAATTTGGATGTACTGTCCCTTTAAGTCTAATTTTAGGGGCAGTTTTTTTAAATGTCACTTTAATGACTTACATATGTGTTTGGTCCTTCTGCCAGAAACAAATGTATGAGTATCCACTCTACGAACAGAGAAGGAACCTGGATCGTCAGGCTGGACTCACGTTGGAAGTTGGTGACAAAAAGCACTCTGAGCTCAAACGCAAACACGAAGAGGAAGAATCCAAAAAGAGCAAAGAGAAGGAGGAAGGGAAACATAAACGCAGCAAAAAGGACAAGGAAAAGGACAAGGAGAAGTTCAAACACAAAGAGGACGAGGGGAAGGCTAAGCACAGCAAAAAGGAGGAGAAGTACAAATATAACAAGAGGGAGGAGGAGGAGGTGGAGAGGGCCAAGTACAGCAAAAAGGAGGAAGATGAGAGATCTTTGTACAACAAGAGAGAGGAGGAGGAGAGATATAAACATAGCAAGGAGGGGGGAGATTGGCCCAAGTACAATAAGAAGGATGAAGAGAGATACAAGCATAGCAAGGAGGAGGAGAGGTTAAAAAATCGCAGGGAGGAGGAAGAGAGGCCAAGGTCGATCAGGGTAGAGGAGAGACCCAAGTTTAGTTGGAGGGATAATGAGGAGGAGGAAGACCGGTCCAGATATGGTAAGGGGAAAGAGCCCAACCCCAAATATAGCAAGGAAGAGGAGGAGAGGTGTAGATCAGAGAGGGAGGAAGGGAAACCTAAGAATGAAAAGGAGGAAAGACAATCAAGAAAAGACAAGGGTGAGCGTCAAAGGGAAGAGGAGAAGTCAGGATATAGAAAGCAGTCTGAGCCTGAGAAACCCAGTGAGCCTCCCAAAGTGTTCTGTGGGCCTAATCCAGCATTGAGAGCAAAGCTGCGCAAGAAAAGTGAGGAAACAGCCAAAGTGGAGCCAAAGGCTCCATCTGCTTTTGGGAAGTTCAGCTGGAAGAAAAAACTAGAAAATGACCTTGCAAAGGAGGCAGAGAGAGTGGCTGCTGAGTTCCTGAAGGAAGATGAGGCAGATGCTGAAGAGGATGATGACCCGGATGCGTTTTCAAAGTCTGTGGCCGCAGCCAAGAGCATTGCTATCAAGCTGTCAGGGAAGACAGTCATCCCCCCAGCTAACACATGGGTACCCTTCAACTCTGGAAAAATATGCCCAAACCTTCCTGCTCCCTCCATAGTCTTGAGAAAGTCCTCCGGACTTGGGCCCTGGGTCTATGCTAAACCGGCCCCTCTCAACACCTTAGTCTCTATCAGACCTGCCAGTGGAGTGACACCTCTGCCTGTCATACAGAACCAGCCTACAAAGGACCTTGTACTGGAAGCAGACATAATTTCCAAGGCGTTCTGTGGTGAGGAAGTGGATTTTAAAGCAGATGGCACCGGGAATCCAGATCCCAATTTTACACCAGACAAAAACAAAGCTTCCACAATGGAGTTGGTTAGTCAAGCCCCCACATCCACTCCTTCAGCAGTGATGCCCGAGTTCAAGACTCCCCTGCCTCCACCGCCTGTCCTGACCATGATGACCATGGAGTCTGATGTATCTGCACCAGGAGTTCCTGAGAGTGAGCAGAATGTCCCTGTGATGGTCACACCCCCTCCTTTCATGCAGAGACCCCCAAGTGAGGTGATGAAGAAATCCGAGAAACCGAAGTCTAGCCTAGCTGCCGCAAAAGCCCAAGATTTATTTGACATATTTTATAGCAGCAGTAGCACAGCCAGTACCACATCCACCACCAGCACTGCCATGTCCACTAAAGCAGTCGTAGAGTCCAAAGCTGCACAGAATGACTCAAAGAACAGCGAAGCCTTGGAGGCTACGGCCCCACAAACAGAGCAAACCCAACCTGAGCTCCCAGCTCTTGACAACAGTAACACCATTGAAACTGACACAAAGGAGTCAATAGAGACTTATACTGGGTCTGACCCACAGCCCAAGGAAGATGCACCTGAGAATGCCCACATACAATTGGATAACCCATCAGATACCCTGGGTATCTCAACAGAGACCCTGGATCTCCCAACAGAAGTGCTGGGCCTAGATCTGTTTGATTAAAATTTTGATTAACAGATCCAACTAGACACCCGGGGGGTTTAAGGTAGTTGATGGGATTAGGGTGTACATTAGAGGGGAACAAGTAGTAACCAACACATCCCTCTGATTAGGAAACTAAGCCCTGTTGCCTTGGGCAGGTTGATGTTTATTGTCATGAATCTTGCCCTGGAGGCAGAACTGAGTGATTTCTGCTAGATGGGCCAACTGCAAAGTCATAATTGGCTATATCGTAAAAATGTATGAAAACAAAAATGTAAGGTTAGGGTTAGCAGTGTGGTTAAGGTTAAGGTTAGGTTTAGATTTTATGACTTTGTGGCTGTGCCACTTAGTGACCACTGCAGATTTGCCTCCAGTACATGAATCATCCCAATAAATGCCAACCTGCTTAACTTAGTGGCCTTGGCAGGCAGCTCGAATTTGAATGGATAAGGGAGTGAAACTTCCACTGAAAGAATTGAGACTTTCTTAAGTGATGAATCTTCAGACATTTTGAAGCTTGTGCTGCAGTTCTGCAAGCCTTTTGTGTTGAATTATATCTTCATTCATCAAAACTTTTCTTTACTTAAGGTAATGTACAGTACCATGCTTATTGATTACTATGGTTTGTTGTACATCCATGTTCAGACTCTTAAGCAATTTGTTATTTTCTCTTTAAATGATTGAAAGGTATTTTAATACAGGTACAAGGGAAACAGTTAGAAGAAAACAGAATTTGGTAAGGTAGAGCAGCATGGACCAAAATATCTGAACAATATTTTATTTGTCAACTGCGCCATGTAATATCTGTCACTCTTTACAGCACCCTCCAGAAAAGAAGATGTGGATATAGATACTCATGAACATAACCTTGGAATTGTTGCTCCTTTTTTACTTTCAATTGGTTCACTGACTGTACTATGTGCAATGCTATTCTGTGTTAGTGAATATATAATCAAACTGGTTGTCCTTTAACTGTTGTTGCTAAAGTAGAATTCTAATAAATGTCAGTGACCACAACATTTTCTCTTATTTCTCAGACCTTGTAGTCGGACCTTGTAACCATAAAGCATCACTATGGTATGCCCCTTGCAGTCAAAAGGAATTCTGAAGAAAAAGCTCACTATGAGTGGCTGCAACGGGCAACTCTGAAATGAGCAGGACAATGTGCCTTCGGAAAGTATTTGGACCCCTTGACTTTTTCCACATTTTGTTACGTTAGTCTTAGTTTAAAATGGATAAAAATCCTCATCAATCTACACACAATACCCCATAATGACAAAGCAAAAACAGGTTATTAGAAAAATACAAGTAATGGAATACCACATTTACATAAGTATTCAGACCCTTTACTCAGTACTTTGTTGAAGCACCTTTGGCAGCGATTACAGCATTGAGTCTTCTTGGGTATGACGCTACAAGCTTGGCACACCTGTATTTGGGGAGTTTCTTCCATTCTTCTCTGCAGATCCTCTCAAGCTCTGTCAGGTTGGATGGGGAGCGTTGCTGCACAGCTATTTTCAGGTCCCTCCAGAGATGTTCGATCGGGTTCAAGTCAGGGTTCTGGCTGGGCCACTCAAGGACATTCAGAGACTTGTCCCGAAGCCACTCCTGCGTTGTCTTGACTGTGTGCTTAGGGTCGTCGTCCTGTTGGAAGATGAACCTCTGGAGCAGGTTTTCATCAACAATCTCTCTGTACTTTGCTCCGTTCATCTTTCCCTCGATCCTGACTTGTCTCCCAGTCCCTGCTACTGAAAAACATCCCCACAGCATGATGCTACCACCACCATGCTTCACCATAGGGATGGTGCCAGGTTTCCTCCAGATGTGATGCTTGGCATTCAGGCCAAAGAGTTCAGTCTTGGTTTCATCAGACCAGAGAATCTTGTTTCTCATGGTCTGAGAGTCTTTAGGTGCCTTTGGGCAAACTCCAAGCGGGCTGTCTTGTGCCTTTTACATTTACATTTTAGTCATTTAGCAGACGCTCTTATCCAGAGCGACTTACAGTTAGTGAATATATATATTTTTTTTTATACTGGCCCCCCGTGGGAATCGAACCCACAACCCTGGCGTCGCAAACGCCATGCTCTATCAACTGGGCTACATCCCTGCCGGCCATTCCCTCCCCTACCCTGGACGACGCTGGGCCAATTGTGCGCCGCCCATGAGTCTCCCGGTCGCGGCCGGCTGCGACAGAGCCTGGATTCGAACCAGTTAGCACTGTGATGCAGTGCCTTAGACCACTGCGCCACTCAGGAGACTTTACTGAGGAGTGGCTTCAGTCTGGCCATTCTACCATAAAGGCCTGATTGGTGGAGTGCTGCGGAGATGGTTGTCCTTCTGGAAGGTTCTCCCATCTTCACAGAGGAACTCTGGAGCTCTGTCAGAGTGACCATCGGGTTCTTGGTCACCTCCCTGACCAAGGCCCTTCTCCCCCGATTGCTCAGTTTGGCCGGGCAGCCAGCTCTAGGAATAGTCTTGGTTGTTCCAAACTAATTCCATTTAAGAATGATGGAGGTCACTGTGTTCTTGGGAACCTTCAATGCTGCAGACATTTTTTGGTACCCTTCCCGAGATCTGTGCCTCGACAATCCTGTCTCAGAGCTCTACGGACAATTCCTTCGACCTCATGGCAAACATTTCAAAAAACCTGTTTTCGCTCTGTCATTATGGGTTATTGTGTGTAGATTGCTGAGGAAATTGTTTTATTGAATCAATTTAAGAATAAGGCTGTAACGTAACAAAATGTGGAAAAATTCAAGGGGTCTGAATACTTCGCGATGGCACTGTAAATTAATGACGCACGTCATTGTGTGTCCAATTAGGCTGACCTGACAGTGATTTTTATTTTAAGTTTATTTTAAGTTTTTTTCATTCTTTTTTTTCTGCATAACCTAATATAAGTAGTATAACAAAGGTGAGGGCAGCATAGTTATGCTATATGCTACTATAAGAATTATATAATTCTGAGAGCAAGTGACTGGACTTGAGATCAAATGTCTGGCAAAAACCATCTCTGAAGTTTCTACTTAATGTAATTTTCAACAAAGCCTGCTGGGACATCAGTCTTCACTTCAGAAAAGGTAAGGCCACTTGCATCAAAACAATGAAGATTTTCCTGTAAATGTGCTGTGGAAGGTGGATAGAATTTAAGGCAATACAATCTATACATAAGGTGAATTGATGTACTTGCTATGCTAATCCAGGGACAGAATATCATATGATATTGTTCTGTCTCAATACAGTCTACAATGTCACTGAATAATTATTCAGCTGTACTGAAATGCCCATTTCTATTCATTTATTACACTGACTGGTTAATACTCTATCGCCAATGATACCATATGTGAATTCTTGCTCATTGTCCAATCTTCGGAGCATGGTCTCAAATGTTTGGTTTATTTACGTGTATGTATTGTTTTAAACCTTGCACAAACCAATGTAATTTACTTTGCCAAATAAAATATTTTGAAGGTAAACCCATTGTCATATTGATTATGTCACTGATCAATGCCAATAACATGCTTACCATCTTTTTACAAATTAGGCACATTTTGACATCCTTTCCCATGTACATAGATGTGATTCCTCTTCAGTCCTGAAGGAAGTATGGAACATGTCCAGTAGGTGGTGTTGGTCAGGTGCATTGACACAACAGAACCTGAGACCACACAGCCTTTTACCAGTAGATTGTCTAACAAGTAAAAGTACATTGTAAGTGGTTACATAAATTGTGGCTATAGTTTTGTAGGCTGTACAGTACTGTAAACCTTGTTTGAGAGCCTTATTTCCAGTAGTGTGCTGCACAGATATGCACAAATTGCCAACATGCATGCCAAACATTTCTCATATACAGTATGGGATTACTTTGGTAAACCCAAAATCTTCCTATAGACCCAATATTGTTTAGAATAAAGGTATTGGATAATCATATCTTTAATTCTCCATTTCAGAACAACATAATATTCTAGAGATTATGAACTGAAGCTAGTATGGATCATTTTCCGTTGCAGAGCTGCCTGCATACAGTATATATACTCAGAATCCATGATAGTTTATTGAAGATTGTTAATGTTTCTTATGACACCCTAATGCACATTATTTCTAAAACATTTGGTGAATTTGTTAATGGCTGACTAAATAGTTGAAATATGTCTAATTTGACTATAGTTGTATGATGTGTTTCACATTGTCAGTAAGTAAAGTGTGTTGTGTTCAATAGAACACTTTAAAGCATCCAGCTTTTCTCAGTAGGGCTATTTTGATTCAGAATATGACATTCAAACTATTTTATTTTACAGAATAACAGATTTGTCTTGGATGAAGTGCTTTTATCATGACAGACTTGAGGGTGGCTAAATTCCCCTTGAATACATTGGAGTATCTCAGCTCAAATGGCGTCCAATGCTTCACAAAGTCTGAGTATTTGTATGTCATGAACAACAAATCTTCAATAAATTGTCATGATGGATGTTGCATTTTCCAAGTACAGTGCCTTCTGAAAGTATTCATACCGTTTGACTCATTCCACATTTTGTTGTGTTACAGCCTGAATTCAAAATGGATTAAATAGATGATTTTCTCATCCATTTACACACAATACCCCATAATGACAAAGTGATATTTTTTTGTTGAAATGTTTGCACATTTATTTGAAGTGAAATACAGAAATAACCATTTAAATAAGTATTCATACCCCCAAGTCAATACTTTGTAGAAGCACCTTTGGCAGCGATTACAGCTGTGAGTCTTTCTGGGTAAGTCTCTAAGAGCTTTCCACACCTGGATTGTGCAGCATTTGTTCATTATTCTTTTCAAAATTCTTCAAGCTCTGCCATATTGGTTGTTGATCATTGTTAGACAACCATTTTCAGGTCTTACCATAGATTTTCAAGTAGATTTAAGTCAAAACTGTAACTTGGCCACTCAGGAACATTCACTTTCTTCTTGGTAAGCAACTCCAGTGTATATTTGGCCTTGTGTCAGTGGCGACCAGTCATTATTATTTTTTGTTGTTGCCTGTTTTGCATATTATTTTGGCAATAATACGTGTCACATATCAGTTTGCAAACAATGTAATTTTCTTTATAATCATTGAGTTTATAAAGCCGCATTCAAACATGGTCTCTTTTTTGCTTTCTTGAGTAAGGCAGCTCCAAAATGAAGGTGTTTCAGCCTAGCTCAGTGCTTTCTGTGGTGGTGGGCCAGTCAGCGGAAAATACAGAGCGTAGGGGTTGGTAATGTTCTCTAGTTGCTCCGTGATTGGCTCAGTGTTCGGTCACTCATGGGGACACTATGTCACCGCAAAATCTAAGAGGAGAGCTCGAATATTCAAGCCCCTTGGGTGCTGCCATAGAGTTACATTAGAAGTGCCCATCCAAGAAGGCTCAAGGTCATTGGCCACAGATAAAATGACGTGTTATATCTACTGTAGCTTTGATTGGACAGATCATGTCAACATCATACTTTCAAAATCTTAGCTAGCAGTCATCATCATGAATCAAGTCGGCAATCTACTGGCAAATCCTTTTCAATCCTTGTCATATGAAGAGAAATTATGAAGAGAAATTATAGATAAAACGTATCGGTGCTCATCGGCCATTGGACATAAACATTACACAACAAGTTGGAAATCGCAAATTCAACAATGAGTGGTTTGAAGGGGATCAGTGGCTAAGCATTGCAAAGCAGTGGAGTGGCTGTGTGGTCCAAGTCTGGGTTTAAGGGACTCTTTTCCAAGCTTAGAAGGATAAACATTCAACATTGGCCATGCTGTCAATCCAGCATGACTTCTTACGCGTTCAAAACAACTGGAATCTCGGAACTGGGATATCTCAGACTTCAGTGAGTTCAAAACAACTGGGAACTTGGAAAAAAAACGAGCTCCGACTGGGAAAATAAGTTTTGAACGGTCATCCAACTCAGAATTCCAAGTCGGGAACTCTGGCCGCTTTCTTGAGCTCCGACCTGAAGACCACTGACGTCATGATTCAACCTTGTTTTTTTCAGAGGTCCCAGTTGTCTTGATAGCACCATAAATCCAGAGAATGCCAGACTTTGATGACAAAGTTTGATGACAAAATTTGCCCACGAAGGACCGCCGCGCCACCTTCCTGTTCAAGTGAGCACAACAAGGTGAGTCCAAAAATGTATTGTATGCTGCTGCATAAATGATGTAATATGCCAGGGAGATATGTATACTGTAGCTAAGAAAGTAATACTAAGTGTTAGTTATGTAGTAAGCTGTCAGTAGCCAATGTGCCTCACCCTAATAATTTGGTCCCTTTTCCCCTTAAAACTTAGCCTAACTGTTCTGACTTGGTAGTGCACATGTAGCCTATAGCCTGTTTTGGAGAAATGTAATCATCAAATATTGTGAGATTTCATTGTCTGCTTATACAGTACCAGTCAAAAGTTTGGACACACCTACTCATTCAAGGGCTTTTCTTTATTTTTTACTATTTTCTACATTGTAGAATAATAGTGAAGACATCAAAACTATGAAATAACACATATGGAAAATGATGCCCCCACCGACCATTGTTCTCTTTATCCACCACAGTCCTGTATGTTTGCTCCCAAGTTGTGCTAAATTGCTCAGCAAATCTGATAACATACAGTCGAGGGCTCACAAAGACAAATAGGGGTTGGCTGTCAGTGTCAACCCGCTGCCCTCTCCAAACTTGATCATGACATTGCAGTGAGAGGGCATGTCACTCTCTGCAGTGACACGTGCGTGGAAAACCAGGCTGTAAAATGGTGTCCTAGAATTTTGTGTTTATACTGTACTTCCTCCTCCTAACAATATTTCCCTTTTCTCTCAAATTTTCCAGGGTTTCGGACCGAGCGAGCTTGTGAGAAAGAAGATTTGAGTTTTTTTTTGTGTGCCATCGTACCCATCCTCCCTCACCCCCTCCTCTCTCCCTGCCCCGTACATATTCACCCGTATCTCCACTCCCCCAACGGGGGAAACCTACTCGGCACCTCTTCGCCCTGTGCTGAACCAGGAAGGGACTAGGCCCACCCTCAGAGCCCACAGAGGTGACCAACAAGCTCCCACAGAGAGCAGTCCAGCCCAGTCAAGTCTCTAAAGGTCACTGTGCCAGGATGACAGTGTTGCCCTCTTACATCGCTGCGGTGGGAGTCTGCATCCTACTGGTGATCAGAGATGAAGGTATTCAAAGTAAGACTAGCTCCTCTGTTATTGTAGTCCTCTGTTGTTGTCCCACTGCACCCACCTCACACAACTCTCTGTCTGTACCTCCCACTTTCGTAGTTGGATAGACACTCTAATACAGGGCTATTCAACTATATTCTTAAAGGGGCCAGATGTAAAAATAATAAATAATAAATAATTCTTAAAGGGGCCAATAATAAAAATAAAAAAATAATTTTAATTGCTGGGGGCCAGACATTTTCCACATACAGTGGGGGAAAAAGTATTTAGTCAGCCACCAATTGTGCAAGTTCTCCCACTTAAAAAGATGAGAGAGGCCTGTAATTTTCATCATAGGTACACGTCAACTATGACAGACAAAATGAGAAAAAAAATTCCAGAAAATCACATTGTAGGATTTTTAATGAATTTATTTGCAAATTATGGTGGAAAATAAGTATTTGGTCAATAACAAAAGTTTCTCAATACTTTATTATATACCCTTTGTTGGCAATGACACAGGTCAAACGTTTACTGTAAGTCTTCACAAGGTTTTCACACACTGTTGCTGGTATTTTGGCCCATTCCTCCATGCAGATCTCCTCTAGAGCAGTGATGTTTTGGGGCTGTCGCTGGGCAACACAGACTTTCAACTCCCTCCAAAGATTTTCTATGGGGTTGAGATCTGGAGACTGGCTAGGCCACTCCAGGACCTTGAAATGCTTCTTACGAAGCCACTCCTTCGTTGCCCGGGCGGTGTGTTTGGGATCATTGTCATGCTGAAAGACCCAGCCATGTTTCATCTTCAATGCCCTTGCTGATGGAAGGAGGTTTTCACTCAAAATCTCACGATACATGGCCCCATTCATTCTTTCCTTTACACGGATCAGTCGTCCTGGTCCCTTTGCAGAAAAACAGCCCCAAAGCATGATGTTTCCACCCCCATGATTCACAGTAGGTATGGTGTTCTTTGGATGCAACTCAGCATTCTTTGTCCTCCAAACACGACGAGTTGAGTTTTTACCAAAAAGTTCTATTTTGGTTTCATCTGACCATATGACATTCTCCCAATCCTCTTCTGGATCATCCAAATGCACTCTAGCAAACTTCAGACGGGCCTGGACATGTACTGGCTTGAGCAGGGGGACATGTCTGGCACTGCAGGATTTGAGTCCCTGGCGGCGTAGTGTGTTACTGATGGTAGGCTTTGTTACTTTGGTCCCAGCTCTCTGCAGGTCATTCACTAGGTCCCCCCGTGTGGTTCTGGGATTTTTGCTCACCGTTCTTGTGATCATTTTGACCCCACAGGGTGAGATCTTGCGTGGAGCCCCAGATCGAGGGAGATTATCAGTGGTCTTGTATGTCTTCCATTTCCTAATAATTGCTCCCACAGTTGATTTCTTCAAACCAAGCTGCTTACCTATTGCAGATTCAGTCTTCCCAGCCTGGTGCAGGTCTACAATTTTGTTTCTGGTGTCCTTTGACAGCTCTTTGGTCTTGGCCATAGTGGAGTTTGGAGTGTGACTGTTTGAGGTTGTAGACAGGTGTCTTTTATACTGATAACAATTTCAAACAGGTGCCATTAATACGGGTAACGAGTGGAGGACAGAGGAGCCTCTTAAAGAAGAAGTTACAGGTCTGTGAGAGCCAGAAATCTTGCTTGTTTGTAGGTGACCAAATAATTATTTTCCACCATAATTTGCAAATAAATTCATTAAAAATCCTACAATGTGATTTTCTGGATTTTTTTTCTCTCAATTTGTCTGTCATAGTTGACGTGTACCTATGATGAAAATTACAGGCCTCTCTCATCTTTTTAAGTGGGAGAACTTGCACGATTGGTGGCTGACTAAATACTTTTTTTCCCCACTGTACGATTATTCATCAGAAGAACTGTATGAAAAAAGATACGCACACACACACACACCCACCCGTAAAGCCCTTTTCTTAAAATGAAATGTTGCTAAAAGTAATTATGAAAGAAGTGGAGGGCACTCAACCAACGTGAGTCGAGGTGCAACCAAAAAATGTGAAACTATTAAATTCAAAACAACAGCTTCTTAAAAGTAATTGGGTCATTTTAAAATCATCTGAAAACTAAGCATCTCAATAAATAATGCAAAGATACAGCACCAGTCAAAAGTTTGGACACACCTACTCATTCAAGGGTTTTTCTATATTTTTACTATTTTTTACCTTGTAGAATAATAGTGAAGACATCAAAACTATGGAATTATTTAGTAACCAAAAAAGTGTTAAACAAATCAAAATATATTTGAAATTTGAGATTCTTCAAATAGCCACCCTTTGCCTTGATGACAGCTTTGCACACTCTTGGCATTCTCTCAACCAGCTTCACCTGGAATGCTTTTCCCACAGTCTTGAAGGAGTTCCCACATATGCTGAGCACTTGTTGGCTGATTTTCCTACACTCCCAAACCACCTAAATTGGGTTGAGGTTGGGGGATTGTGGAGGCCAGGTCATCTGATGCAGCACTCCATCACTCTCCTTCTTGGTAAAATAGCCCTTACATAGCCTGGAGGTGTGTTGGGTCATTGTCCTGTTGAAAAACAAATGATAGTCCCACTAAGCCCAAACCAGATGGGATGGCGTACCGCTGCAGAATGCTGTGATAGCCACGCTGGTTAAGTGTGCCTTGAATTCTAAATCAATCACAGACAGTGTCACCAGCAAAGCACCCCCACACCATCACATCGCCTCCTCCATGCTTTACGTTGGTAAATACACATGCGGAGATCATCCGTTCACCCACACTGCTTCTCACAAAGACACAGTGGTTGGAACCAAAAATCTCCAATTTGGACCCATACCAAAGGACAGATTTCCACCGGTCTAATGTCCATTGCTTGTGTTTCTTGGCCCAAGCAAGTCTCTTCTTCTTATTGGTGTCCTTCAATAGTGGTTTCTTTGCAGCAATTCAACCATGAAGGCCTGATTCACACAGTCTATTCTGAACAGTTGATGTTGAGATGTGTCTGTTACTTGAACTCTGTGAAGCATTTATTTGGGCTGCAATTTCTGAGGTTGGTAACTCTAATGAACTTATCCTCTGCAGCAGAGGTAACTCTGGGTCTTCCATTCCTGTGGCTGTCCTCATGAGAGACAGTTTCATCATAGCGCTTGATGGTTTTTGCGACTGCGCTTGAAGAAACTTTCAAAGTTCTTGAAATGTTCCGTATTGACTGACCTTCATGTCTTTAAGTAATGATGGACTGTCATTTCTCTTTGCTTATTTGAGCTGTTCTTGCCATAATATGGACTTGGTCTTTTACCAAATAGGGCTATCTTCTGTATACCCCCCCCCCTACCTTGTCACAACACATCTAATTGGCTCAAACGCATTAAGAAGGAAAGAAATTCCACAAATTAACTTTTAAGAATGCACACCTGTTAATTGAAATGCATTCCAGGTGACTACCTCATGAAGCTGGTTGAGAGAATGCCAAAAGTAAGCACACTGCTAATCAGAGGATGCTAATCTCTGAAACCTCTCAAAAAGCCAGACCAAAATAATACAGTTTGCTAGGGTAGCTACAAGTCAAGTAGTACTTGAAGTAGGCTACCCACCCCTCACCCATAGACACAAACAAACATTATCAAGAACGCCTAGCTTCAACATCTAAGTTAGCTAGCTAGTTAACTAGCAAGCTAGATTGTTGGTTTATTAAAGCCAAAGAAAGCTAAAATTGTTCATGCATTTAAATTAATAGACAATTAGACGGCTAATGTAGCCATCTAGAGAGGCTAATGTTACTAAGTAGCTAACCATGAGCAAGCAAGCTAGATAACATGTATTGTGTGAATTTAAAACTTGCCCACAGAATTGTCCATTTAAACAAATTTAGCCTATTTATTCAATACTTAATTTAGCCAACATTAGATAGTTAATCAAGAGATTCTTATCTTTGCCTTAACTCGGCAGTCTTGTCCAGATCTACATGACCCTGGTGAGTGACGTGACGCTTGAGACAGGCATATGTAGTTCTGTATGATAGCCACATTAGCAGCTAATTAGCATTTCATTTTGGACGGGTTAAATACAGGCGACTATATTGATAGAAGTCACCTTGTCCGAAAGAAATTTACACGGTTATCTGAACATCACGCCAGGGTAAATCTCCATAAAACACAGCCCTTATTTGAAGTGTTTCTAAAATCCCCTATGGGAAAAATGAATGGAGGAAAAATGATTGGAACCATTTCCGTGTTTGACCTCTAGGTTTTATGGGTATTATGACTCATACTGTGGTACCACTGAGGTATAATAAGAACGAAGTTTACGTATGTAACCACGGTTATGTGAGCTATTGGATCATTCCAATATTGTATCCTTCCACTCGGCAGTAAACATTCTGAGTAAGAATTTAAGAGGTAGCGCCTCGGCTGACCCCCTCAAATAGCTGCCACCGCACTACTCCCACCTTGTGTCCTTTTCGAGGCGCCGTAGATCACTGACCAGAGGATTGGAGTGATCCAATAGCTCACATAACCGTGGTTACATACGTAACCTTCATTGTGTAGCACTATTTTGGATCACTCCAATATGGTATCACAATACCAGATTAATCTGTGAACTAGGCATGGCCAGACAAGAGCAAAATCCTGTAGCTCAGGGCAGTCATGGTTGCTGTGTCCCTCCATCCCCCTCCAGGGAAGTGGAGGCAATACCCAACACGGCCGTCCCAATCTGGTTGGCGTCAGCAACATTGACTTGATAGTACCTAGCAAAAGTGCTAGACAACGCCCAACTGGCCGAGGTGCAAATGTTATCAAGGGGAACTCCTCAGAGCAGGGCCCACGATGTAGCCACTCCTCTAGTAGAATGCGCCACTACAGCAGACGGCAGAGGCCGGCCGGCCGGCCAGCTGATATGCTGCAGTAATAGTGTCCACAATGCAATGTGAGAGTCTCTGTTCGATAGGCTCTTCCCCAGAACACTCTGACCATAATACATGAACAGCTGATCCGACTGTCGTATTGTCGTGTAACGTAAGTGTCCAGTGCCCTCACCGGGCATAGCACACTTGGGGGAAAACCTAGATCACTCGCAGCCGTGGGAGGTGCGGATGCGGACAAATGTAAGGGCCGGTTCACATGCCTGTCAGACAGGACCTTCGGCAAGAAAGAGCGTTTAGGCCGGAGGGTAACACTCCCCTTGTCTACACCCATTCGGAAACATTCAGCGCTCACTGAAAGAGCATGAAGTTCACTAACTCTTAGTGGAGGTAATGGCCAACAGGAATGCCACCTTTATGGATAGGTGCTTCAAAGATGCTAACCCCAGGGGCTTGAAGGGAGGCCTAGCAAGTGCTGACAGCACCACGTCAAGGTCCCAGTTTGGCACCGAACGGGCCTGCTCTGGATGCAGACGTCTAACTCCCTTCATAAACTTGGAGAGCAATGGGTGGCCATCATCATGGCACGCCTGAAATTGCGGCCAAATACACTCTCAAAGTAGATGCCGCTCTGCCCGCATCAAGTGATGATTGTAAAAAGTGTAAAACCGTTTGTACATCACACGACTCGGGGGCAACATTATGACCCCCACACCAAGTACAGAATATGCCCCACCGCATTTGATATGACGCATTGGTGGAGGAAGCCCTGGCGTTCTGTAACGTGTTTCACCACATTGTCCTGAATGCCAAGACTTGCCCATTAACGCCTCTCAGGGGCCAAGCCCAAAGCTGGAGGCGGCGTGGATCCGGATGCCACGTGGATATCAGCCTGACGCCAAATATCAGCCTGACAAGAAACACAGTTGCAGACAGGATTTCCGATCTTTCAGTGGATTTGGACAGCCAGTTGAAGCAAAAAGTAAAGTCATTTATTGCGTTTTCGGTTGCAATTGATGAAAGCACGGACATTACAGATGTTGCACAACTGGCCATTTTCATCCGCGGAGTTGATGACACATTGACCGTCACCGAGGAGTTCGTGGAGTTGGTGCCGATGACAGATACAACGACAGCAGCTGATATTTTTACCGCACTCGTCGGGCGCGCTGGACAGGGTCGGAGTGGACTGGTCCCGCGCTGTCAGCCTGGCTACAGATGGTGCGCCCTCAATGATCGGGGAAAAAAGCAGGCGTTGTGACAAAGTTCCGAGAGAAAGTGCAATCTGCAAATGGAGGACGTGATTTTTTGACTTTTCACTGTATTTTGCACCAGGAGGCTTTGTGTTGCAAGTCATTAAAGATGGATAACGTCATGAAGGTGGTCATCCAAACTGTTAATTTCATCCGATCCAGAAGCCTGAATCACCGTCAGTTTGACAGCCTTCTCAGAGAGAAAGACCACATCTATGGCCTGCCATACCACACTGAGGTAAGATGGTTAAGCCGAGGTGCTGTGCTGAGGCGTTTCTTTGATTTACGAGAAGAAATTGAACAGTTCATGGAAGAAAAGGGCAAACCAGTGTTAGAATTTCATTCCGCAGAATGGATGCAGGACCTTGCATTTATGGTGGATGTTACAGAGCACCTGAATAACTTGAACAAACAGCTGCAAGGGCGCAACAAAGTTGTCACGTAGTATTATGACAGCATACGTTCTTTCAAGTTGAAGCTGTCATTGTGGGAGACGCAACTTGCCGGTGGTGATGCAGCTCACTTCCCCTGTCTGAAAAATGTGTGCGCGACCCAACATGTGGCAGACATGAAGCGGTTCAAAGATAAAATAACGGGACTGTTACGGGAGTTTGAGCAACGTTTTCAGATTTATGTTTATGTTTTTATGTTGATGTGCTATTGTTTTTAATTGATTTTATTTGTATATTTAACCTATTCTTGACTCTGTGGTTCTTGCACTTGTTTGGGGAACAGGATTTCATTATTTTTATCTACATTTCTGCCTGAGAAATGACACCCTGATATAGTTCTGTGATCTGTGAAACAGTTCTGTTAATCACTGAGGCATTGTGTGTTTGTGTGTTCTTTTTCTTTAGAATTTTCAAATAAACTTGACGTGTTTTATGATTAATAGTGATGTTGTGCTTGTACTATTTTGGACACACTGTCCTCAGGCTCCAGCTTTATGTTGTATGTTGATCGTATTAAAACAAAGAAAACAATCTGAAGTTGTTGTTTTTAAGTTATATATACCATGATTTTTCCGGTCCGGCCCACTTGGGAATAGATTTTCCTCCATGTGGCCCCTGAGCTAAAATGAGTTTGACACCCCTGCCCTAGCGAGTATACTTCTGCGCTTATACACCCTAACAAGAGCTCTTACCAAACGAATCCTCTCTGAAATGTGCCGAGACGAGGTGGGAGTAGTGCGGCGGCAGCTATTTAAGGGGGTCAGCCGCAGCACTACACAGGTACACGGGACTAATCTGAAATTCTTACTCGAAATGTATCCTGCCGAGTGGAAGGATAACATATTGGAATTATCCAATATAGTGCTACATAACGTGTGGTACTAGGCATTAATTCAATTTTCCCTTTTTTGTATCACCAAGTATAATGGATTGTACAGCAGGTGGCGGCATGCACCTCTTACTTTTGTTTGCGGTCTGCCATAATACTGAAGAAGAAGAGATTCATTCATGAATTGTTGCTAGGGGAAAGGTGCATCATTTCAGCACCTCCACCGTAGACGAGGCGTGCAATCCGCCCATCCTGTAACCACCCAATGAAATAATTACAGTGGCCCGTCACTAGGCAGTATAACGTGTGGCTGGCCAATGATGTTTTTGTTGGCCTAGAAGGGCGCAGGGAGCTGAAGGTAACCGAGTGGCAGCGATCGAGTCCGGGGGAAATCTGTCACGGAGTCACCGTGAAAAACACTAACAGCCACAAAATGCCGAATAAAACTAAAAAGGAAAAGGTAACGTACTGATCGCAACATAATGGTAACAATCCAAATATTGTTGCCAAATATTCAGAGGAAGCAGACCGTATCTCGTGATTGTATTCTAATACGCCAATGTTGTATTATTATCGTAAGGCCTAGCAGAGCAGATGCATTTCCAGACTATGCAAAGGCATCAGCAGCCAACAACATAAATATGTGATCTTATCATTGTTTACATTACCCTGTATATTACATTCTTAGAAAATTGATTTAATGGATTTGATAACGATAGACTAGCCCATTTAAATATACGGTAAATGTTATTAAACGTTAACGTTATACCGTCTTCACGAAGCTGTCTGCCGCCTGAGGGGATTTTGCCGATGCTGCCCATATGCTCTGTCTAAACGCAAATGCGCGATACAGTTAAAATACAAAAGAGACACAGTTTTTAGAAAAGTTGCACCCAACTGTATTTTGAGAAGCACAGGAAATGTGGAATGTCCCAATGGAATTGTGAGCGCAAGGTGAGAGGATGTCATAGCTGAGGCGGTGTGAAAAAAAACAGCTGCAACTTTGCTAAACTCCACACAATATATGTATCTTTTGTATTTTAAAGATTCGTTCTCGCTTATATGAATGTTAAATTCCAAAGGTTTCCCTAACCGTATCGGAAGTGAGGTGTAATTTAAATTTAGACAAAGTGTTGGGATTGTAGTTCACAGATTGTAAAACAGATATGTGATAACTATGTTAGGTTAGTTTATAGAAAACGCCGCAATAGATGTTTCAACTAACCTGCTCTTGGCGATACTGTATTGGTTCTCGATTCGGGGGGAAATGTATGTTATAAATGTCTGTGTCCAGTTGCAGGTGGTTCTGCAAAAACCAGACACAACTCAAAGATATGAAATCCATGTTTTGTACGGCGCGAGGAGGTTCCTTGCCATTTTAGCTACCGCACATTTAGGATTTTCCAGCATCTTTGCAGGAACTAGTCTTTCTATGAGAAGCGGCCACATGTAGATGACAGTGCATCACACAGTGTGACCAAAACAAAGATCTACAAGAGGCATTACTCACTCGATACAAAACATGGATTTAATACCTTTGAGGTTTGTCTGGTTTTTGTAGAACCACCTGCAACTGGACACTGACATTTTATAAGATACCTTTTTCCCGAATCGAGAACGAAGACTATCGCCAAGAGCATGTACATTGAAACATCTATGGCAGCTTTGTGTATAAACTAACCTGTAACGACCAGTAATGCAAACATAGTTATCACATATCTGGCATACAATATGTAGCTATTCATGAGGGAGCCAGCTGTGATCAGTAGCCTACCATCAGCTGACAACCCAAGGAGGGCCGGCTGTAAACTGGGTATACCCCACTTGGATTCTCGAGAGCTACCGATATACTAGCCAATACAGCAACAATTCGTTTAAACTTTTAAATTATTTATATTCTCAAATCTGTTTCTGTCGTAAAATAATGTTTATTTTTAGTGATGAATGTGTTGTCAGACTCTTGTCACAATATGTCAAATAGCTTGCTACAATGTTTTAATATCGGCTTGTGCTTAATCGTTGCCTGACCAGACTGTAATTGCTGTGTTTTTCCACTAAGGGGGCATTCAAGTCTAGTTCCTTACAGTCTGTCTTACATATGCGACAGTCATGGCCACAAGAATGCATTCTAACAGTTTTGTTTTAAGGTAGCGCAATTACGGTAATTGTAGCCACCCTACCAACGGGGCCTGTTTAACCACGGAAATTAAATCTCTGTGCTGTGTACAATAACTCCATAGAACAGAGGATGTGAGTTGTGTATGGTCCCACATCAATTGTGTTCTTCTTTGTAAATACAGTAAGATAACTATGGCTTGTTGTCATTCACAGGAACCAACCAAATCTGCCAAAAGCAGCGCAAAAAACAGTAATGCCACTAGTGGGAAAGACACAGGAACTGAAAATGCAGATGAGGTAAGATATTATTTGATTAACATCCAAATGGTTCTTTGACAGTATTTATTTTTTCATTTGTAGCCTGCAGTTTATTTGTTAAGATGAATTTATCAAAGATTTGTTTATCTGTCAACTTATAATTAGGGTTTATTTTGAGGTATTATAAACGGTCTATTGCATCAGGGGCCTATGCATGCACCCAAGGTAATTTTATTTGACACGCTATTTCCTGTTTCTTAATCTTGTTTCTTGTCTTCAATGCTACATAGATAATATTGCATCAGTGTCAATATTTTTCCTTGGTCTTGGTTAGGCCAACATAACGGAGAGGAGCTAAACATAATGTTAGGCCTTTGCATAATGGCACATGGCCGATGTCTGTTCTGCCATATATAGCTGCTAGTTGAGTTCACAGTTGAGTTCCTTGGGATTATTGTTAAGGGGGACCATTTTATTATGGTGCTTCTGTTGGATCCAGACTCCAGCTCTTTTATCAGGAAGGGAGCGACTGTCCTCTGTGTACAGACATCGCTGTATGCAGCTGAGCTCTTTGCATAGACCGCCATAGAGGCAGTAACTTCTCCCTCGTTTACGGCCAAATAAAGTGTCCTTCTATCAAAGTAGAATTAGAACTGCATATTTAAAATAGTGTTTTTTGACAAATCTAAATAAATCTTATTTTGTTGTGGTTAGCCAACACGTTCTGAGATGGAAAAACTGTGCAGAAGAGGCCGTGCAAGTTCAGGTATCTCAGAATATAATTGATCTGACTGTTTATATCTGATTTGGTATAGCCATATCAATAAGATCATTAATCTTTGTAGATGAGAAACACTGACCGGTTTGCCTCTGATAAGTGTTTCAAATGGCCTTGCACTCAGTGTGCAACCGATTGCTGTTGTGACAGCAGGTTTCTAGGATATAGTGCTCACAGATAACTCCTAGATAAAAATGTAGGCACATACCTTATGGCCACCTGGCTCCCAACAGAAACAAATGTAGCTGTTATAGTTTCAACTAGATACAGTGGCTTCGGAAAGTATTCAGACCCCTTTACTTTTTCCACATTTTGTTACATTACAGCCTTTTTCTAAAATTGATTACATTTTTTTTTACCTTCATCAATCTACACTCAATACCCATAATGACAAAGCAAAAACAGGTTTTTAGAAATGTTTGCAAATAATACCGGAAATATCACATTTACATAAGTATTCAGACCCTTGACTGAGTACTTTGTTGAAGCACCTTTGGCAGCGATTACGGCCTCCAGTCTTCTTGGGTATGACGCTACAAGCTTGGCACACCTGTATTTGGGGAGTTTCTCCCATTCTTCTCTGCAGATCCCCTCAAGCTCTGTCAGGTTGGATGGGGAGCTTTGCTGCACAGCTATTCTCAGTTCTCTCCAGAGATGTTCGATCGAGTTCAAGTCCGGGCTCTGGCTGGGCCACTCAAGGACATTCAGAGACTTGTCCCGAAGCCACTCCTGCGTTGTCTTGGCTGTGTGCTTATGGTTGTTGTCCTGTTGGAAGGTGAACCTTCGCCCCAGTCTGAGGTCCTGAGCGCTCTGGAGCAGGTTTTCATCAAGGATCTCTCTGTACTTTGCTCTGTTCATCTTTCCCTCGATCCTGACTAGTCTCCCAGTCCCTGCCGCTGAAAAACATCCCCACAACATGATGCTGCTGCCACCACCATGCTTCACCGTAGGGATGGTGCCAGGTTTCCACCAGATGTGACGCTTGGCATTCAGGCCAAAGAGTTCAATCTTGGTTTCATCAGACCAGAGAATCTTGTTTCTCATGGTCTGAGAGTCTTTATGTACCTTTTGGCAAACTCCAAGCGGGCTGTCGTGTGCCTTTTACTGAGGAATGGCTTCCGTCTGGCCACTCTA